>NC_056725.1:1184402803-1184775303 GCF_019279795.1 Protopterus annectens | reverse complement strand
CTTCTACCACTGCATAAAGGTGGTAAATCAACACATCTGTCCAACTTTAGACCACCTGCCATTCTGTTGCCTGTGTCTAACATTCTAGAAAGATATCTCTATGGCCGATGGCTACACTATATTACAACATCCAATTTTCATCTACACAGTTCAGTGTTTGCCCTTCTGCAATACTGATACTGCTTTATTCACATTCCTAAACACTGTTAATCAAAGAAGAAATAAAAAACAACTGGTCTGTACAAGATTCTTAGATCATTTGAAGGCATTTGACAAGTTTCACACCACAGGAGCTCTAGAAACTGTCCATAGATGTAACACTAAAAGAACAAGTATTGTCAAACATCTCCCCAACTAGGTACCTCTAAATTCTAAATTTTTGCAGAATGTCCATATTTTTGCTTCATAATTTTGATCTTTTCTTCATAAAATTTGTGGTTTTCTAACAAATCATAGAGAGGGATTGAAATATTTAAGTTATGACATACATTTGAGTTTCAGACTTCATATCCTTCAGAAACTGCATGCTAAGACAACTCCTGTTATTCTATCAACTTTCTAAGTTTATAAGAGCAATACTTCTGCCCCTATGTCTGGGACCTTTGTTCCCCTATTATTTTAGGCTTTTCCAAGATTTATTGTGCTAAGAAATTGAGAGGTATGCCTTACTGAGACTTATATATCTTGACCTGTCAGAATGTTGTATAATCCAGTCAGGGGAAATTTTGTCTAGCATTTAAGACTGCAACAAATGGTAGAATTAAGGGAATAACTAAGACTGACATTAACTGAGTAACATGCCCCTTAGCTCAACTGGTTAAATAGTATAGCAAAGTGACTGTTGTTTGCCTATATCTGGTTTCTAATCCTAGCGTACCTTGGTTTGGATTTGGTATAATGGTTAAGTTGTTAACCTCTCAAACACAGACTACATGATTTGATTATCACTTTTGGAAGAGAAATTGGCTACACTTAGAATGGCCCACAAGGGTAGCTACCCTAGTGCTTACATATGAATCTATATCTGATTATCAGGGAACAAGGGCTGTCCTTCCTCATAAAATGTAAAGGATAGGTACATCGCTGAAATTTTTCCTAAGCTATGAACATATTACCTGTGAAGTAAAAAAAAAAAAAAAGAATATGTTTGTTACCTTAGTTCAACAAGTGTTAATATAACAGATAATAATAATAAGTAATAATTAACATAACAGAGAATAATAAGATAAATAGATAAGTGTTCTGAACAAGTGTTCAGATCTTAACAATAAATTCAGACACGATGTCAGGGAGTCGGCAATACTCATGGTCAAATGTCCGTAAGCAGCAAATTTAAACTACAAAGCTATAAGCTACTGAGAACAGTGGCTGACCTCTCAGACAGTATAGCAGCTAACTGGGCAATAGAGCTCAGTGTATGAAATGGCTAACTGCCTACTCCACCTACTTACCAACAGCCATAAGCTTTCCCCAGGTTTCAGTTCTTGGACCTCTACTCTTCAATTTATTTATCAGTAAACTACATTCAGCATCAGGGCAGGTAACCCTTGTTCAATATGCAGATGGTCAGGTAATCCTTGTCCAATATGCAGATGACCCTGTTCTTACCTAACCCACACTAACTACAACTAAATTACAAGCCACAACACAACATATCTGTACCTCTGCTGAAACTTGTCTAGACATATCTCAACTACTAAGTCAGTCCCCCCAAAAAATAAAACTAATGCATATCTTCTTTATTACACTGGAAAAAAGCAAGGGTGAAATTATATAGTAGGGAGGATCATGCAAGGTTAGAAAGTTAGGTCCCTTTCTAACTGTAAAGGTGTGTTCATTGTGGTTGCCTCAAAGAACACCCGAACTCACTATGATTAAGTTGAAACAGAATAGAATTAGAAAGTTGCAAAATACAAATACATTCTTAATTAAACTTTGAACTCTTTATGCTAATTCTGTAATGGATTCCTCTTTCAGTTAATGTGGTTGGGGTCTTCTACAAGTGCCATCTGTTTGTCTTATTAAAACAGAAGCTCATAGAATGCAGTGCAAATCTAACAACTTCTGATGTTTACAAAAAATAAAGCTAGAAATATAAAGTTAGTTATCTTTGCTGCATTCTTTAGTGGGGCATGCATGCATATTTGATTTCACAGAGCAAAAGTTAACTACAGCTTGTATGGGAATGGAGGGATAGCAGGTATACTTGTTGCTGGAATAGTAGATGACTTGTCCTCAGTAGATTCATGATAGATATTTGAAATATCTGTGATATCAATATTATTAGAAAGAAGGGTAAAAGCACTGGGTTTCAGGGATGGCAAAAATAAAACTGAAATGGAAAGAATAGCAGTATAGTGCAAGCATGCTGGAATTTCTCTACATCCTGTAGTCCATGTTTTATTAAAGCAGAAGCTGCAACAGCTTCATCAGCAACTGGTGAAAAATGAATTAAATGCAGAAAACTGAAAAAATGAATTTGTGTATGCTATATGAATTGTACACACACACACACACACACACACACACACACACACACACACACACACACACACACACACACACACACACGCACACGCACATACACACATGCATGCACACGCGCACGCACACACAAACACACACACGCACACGCACGCACACGCACACACACACACGCATGCACACACACACACACACACACACACACACACACACACACACACACACACACACATATAAAACATTAATTTTCATTTGCTTTATAAAGTGTTTTGTGTTTGAATATTATAGCAACTATGCTGTCAGCAGTAAAATAAAAAGACAAATAAAGTATGAAGAAGAATGAAGTAAACAGAATTAATTGATACTGAAGATAGGGTAATATTGGTATGGTTATCTTGGTGGGCAAATGTTGATTTGTATGAGGCACAATATTACATAAATGAGGCTAAATGCACTGAAATTGGAAAAGAATGTAATATTACTGAAGGAAGAAGACTTACCTTAGTAATTATGGATTTGTAACCTCATGAGCCCATCCAAATATGCAGCAAATCCAACATTGCAGCACCTCACTTACCCCTTTTCTCATCATGCATGTTCCCCTTGTGTTTGCCATCTGTCTTTTAACTCCTTCCTTTCCCTCACTCAACATTCCATTTGGCATTGGAATCTAGGAGTGAGGAACCTAACTGGTGGTTACCTCTCAACAATGTTTAAATCTGCTGGTCTTCATTTTCCACTCGTGTTCTACCATGTCTAGCCCCTTTCAGTTCAGCACCTTCCTGCAACTCTTTTGAGACAGATCACCATACCCCTTCATTCCTCCATTCTCACACACTGCACTTAAAAGGAACAAGTATGCCGTCCCATTCCACCTGAGCTTTCCAGTTACAAATGTCTTCAAAGGTTTGACCATGAAAAAAATGTCATTAGTACTCTACAGAGAAACAATATCCTCAACTTTCTTGAATATATGTCTCTGATTATCTTGCTTGCTTTGGCTACCATTCTACTGGATTCAGTAAAGTGATTGTTTCTTGCCATGATTAGGACTCTTGTAATTTTCTTTTGCCCTAGTTAACATACATTCCTCCTCCCTGCTTTCTCAGAGCTGTCCCTTTTCGGTTCTTGTCAAAATAACTAACTATAAATATTTTGGCATTAAATCCTGATGCCACTCTTCTGGTCAGACCATAAGCCTATTTGGAGTCTCATGAATTCCAATTATCTCAGTTGCTAATGCTCTTACACTGGAATGGTACATGCAAGGCAGGCTGTCTCTGTTATGCACTTAACCTACGATTTCTAAATTAAACCCACAGATATTGCCAACATCCTAGCTGACAGGTTCAGTGCAAACTTCTCCCCCCCCCACCAAAAGGGCAAATATCTATCCCAGCAGAGTGTTGCCCCCCTGACATCTCAGATGCTCAGGTAAGAGCTGCCCTCTCCAAAGCAAAAAACACAGCATCAATGGGACCAGATGGTGTCCCGGGCTGCGTCCTACATGAACTCCAAGAAGAGCTAAACCCAAACATAAAACGACTGTTCAATCTCAGCCTTACTACAGGGTATGTACCCAAAGAGTGGCATACAGTAACAGTGGTCCCTCTCCACAAAGGTGGTGCCTCAACGAATCCTGGAAACTCTTGCCCCATAAGCCTGACTAGCTTGGTCTGCAAAGCTATGGAAAGGATCATCGTGGACCTCATAAATAAAGATATTGGGGACCTACAGACACTGGATCCTACCCAGTTTGGCTTTGTTAAGGGCAGATCCTGCCTCTTAAACCTGGTTGATTTCTTTGAAACAGTCACTAAGGCCATTGATGAGGGGAAGGTGGTCCACACAGCCTACCTGGACCTCGCAAAAGCCTTTGATACAATACCCCACTCGGGCATTATAGATAAGCTCACCAGCTTAAATATAAACCCCTATGTCACTAGATGGTTTGCAAACTGGCTCAAGGACAGAACCTACATGGTTAGAGTTGCTGGGGCCATGTCAGACTCGAAACCGGTCACAAGCGGCGTCCCACAAGGTTCTGTCCTGGGACCTTTCTTGTTTGGTATTTACTTTTCTGAGGTACAGGCCAATGTGGGAGGACTATGGCTCACCAAGTTCACAGATGACTGCAAACTGGGCGCCATAATTGACACTCCAGCCGACACAAGCATCCTCCAAAAGGGCCTCATAGAAACAGACAACTGGTGCCAGAGCCATGGCCTCAAGCTAAATGCCTAAAAGTGTATAGTCATCCCCTTTGGCAAAAACAAAGTGCCCACAAATTACCACATAGGTGGTAATCCATTAAGTACAGAAGAAGTAATTAGGGACCTGGGGACCCAAGTTGATAGCAATCTCTCATTTGACAACCACGTGGCCAAAGTGGTTAGAAAAACATTTTATATAGCCCACCTAATCATGAAGGGATTCACATCTAGATCAGGGAGGTCATCGTGCCTCTTTACTCATCCCTCATCAGGCCCATAATTGAGTACAATGCCCCTTTTGGGATGTACCCTACCAGACACCTGCAGCAACTGGAAAGACCCCAAAAGTACCTCACCAAGAGGATCAAAGGGCTCAAACAGATGCCATATGCTGCCCGATTAAAGAAACTCCAGCTCTACTCAGTGGCATACTGCCTGCTCAGAGGCGATCTGTGCCTGACGTATAAAGCCATGTCCAACCCGGAATTAATGGACATGCTGCACCTCAGAAAATCCAAATCCCATCGAGCTACGCGCTCGAGAGACTTGAACCTCAGCACTGAAATAAATAGGACATGCTGGAGGGACAGATTCATAACCCAGAGGCTCCCTTCACTCTGGAATAAAATCCCAGTCCAGGTTAGGCAGAGTCCCTCATAAACTCTCTTCAAGAGGAATCTTGATGAGTGGATGAGAGATCATAGGTTTACCCCGGGTATCAATTCTGTGTCACTGTTAGACAGAGGCACATTATACTAACCTTGAAAAAGGGCATAGCAAAATTATTTTAAAATGGGTGACGAAAGCCAAACACACTCTGGCTAGGCTTATAAATGCCCTAGGGCAGATAGCCTAGTATGAACCTATGAACCTATAAAGATGCTAGACTGTACTGGGCCCAGGACTGAGTACTGCCAACATGCACAATCTTCAAGTGACCCCCTCAACACCCCTCTCTACATACTTTTCTCAGCCACCCCAACTATTTTAACCTAATCTCAACACCAGCCTCCTGCAGAACACAAAGCAGCATGTCTTGTTAATTATCAAACAGTCCATGTCATCTAAAGGGTCCTCTTCTACCTAAGGTGTAACTCCATACTGAGCTACCAGCGGTTTTCCTGGCTCAGGTACAAAAGATATTTTGCTCTGAGGAACTCATTAAGTTAGTCTTTGAGCAGTTTACCCATCACCTTCTCTTAGATAGCTACCTGCCTTACTAGCCTGTAGGTGCTTGGTTCTGTTATTACTTATTCCATATGTAGTAGTACAGCATTTGTTACTATGTGCATCCACAACCGACATACCTGTTTCACCACAAGTACTACTAATTTGTCATCTACTTGTTTTAGGATTCTAGAAAACAAGCAATATATCCCTAAAACTTAATTCTATCTCAGTGCTTTAGTATATTTTTTAAGTAGTTAACATATATCCAATTTGCTTAAGAAGAGAATAATTTCCTCTGAAAATAAACACTGCTGAGGCTGTAATTAATTGCAAAATAATGTCTGAGATCTACAGAGAAGTGATTAAATCAAGAATTTTGTAATTTCAAATTTGCACTCAGTGCTCATTATTTTTAAATGGTACATGGTCGGTATTGCAAATACTTTAAATTTAATGGAAGTATATACAATACACCTGTACATTTCACACAAAAAGTGAATCTGGCACATATTATGCTACCACATCTTTTAGTCAAAAGTGCTCTGCAGTTTCACCTACATCATTTTCTTTGTGATTAATGCCCAAAGTTTTCATAATCCACTGCATGAACAAACCTTAATACAATGCATGTAGGCATTTTTATAACATGCAGTTAAGAGACAACAAAGCAAAAGCACACAGTTGTCATTATCAAACTTAACTGAAAATAGTACCAGAAACACCTACATAAAAAAGCAACGTGAACATGAAGTTGAACTGTAGAACGCTTTTTTTAGTTTTAAATCAAAACAGTACACAACTTACTAAACAACAACAACAACAAAAAGATAACTGTGCATTATAAGTACCAGAATTGTATAATAGCCATGACCCATGGCCAGGAGTGGTCAGTGCACAGTTTACCCACATCTGGCTTTGGATGTCATTTGGGGTTTGCCTTTATGAACAAGGCATGGAATCTTTGGGTAAACCAAGCATTACCCACATCCAGCCATGGATTATTGCTAAATTCTTAATGGCAAAAAGAGGAACAAGTTTGTAACTCAGACTGTCCCATGCCTTTGAAGTAAATTCCCACTACATAATATTACTTTTAATATAAGATGAAGGAGTTTAGAGGAATTAGGGAATTATCAGACAAATGTAGATATGCAAGAAAGAAGGTAAGAAAGGTAAGAAAGCAGACACAGCAGAGTGCTGGATTATGGGTTTCAAAGGCCTGGAGCTAAAATATATAAATACCCCTGCCACACATGTATATACATACATACGTATATATATATATATATATATATATAGATATATATATATATATATATATATATATATATATATATATATATTAAATATCTATATATATATATATATATATATATATATATATATATATATATATATATACATAGTTTCCATATTTATCAAGGATATCCACACCTCCAGGTTAGTGGCATTGCACGAAGTATCGGAGACCATCCATGTGCAACTGACAGTGGGCAAGACTGCTTTTCGGTTTATAGCATCCTACAGACCACCCTCTCAAAGTCAGGAATCCCACTCGGCTTTCCTGAAAACATTGGAGAACATGAAGATCTCTCCGAACACCATTATATTGGGCGACTTCAACTACCCAAACATAGACTGGGAGCATTGCTCAAGCCCCAGCACCTTAGCCCAAAGGTTCCTGGAATTTATAAACTCAAATGCTATGGAACAACTAGTCACCATTCCCACAAGAGGGGAAAACATACTAGACCTGATCATTACTAACATGGGGACTCTATGCTCCATACCAGAAGTATATCCCTCATTGGTAAGATCAGACCATAAATTAATTTCACTGGATATCCACATCCCGTCCCCACCCCCAGCCCAGAAAACCACAGTGAAAAACTTCTCAAAAGCGAACTTCACACTTCTCAAAACCAAAGTGGAATCCTTCAAGGCCCCAGAGCCAGTGGAAACTACGGCCCAAACTGCAGAATCCTATATAAACGCATTCTACGGACATCTCCAGGAATGCATGGATCATGCTATCCCAAACAAAATCAAGACCCAATCATCCAAAGGCAGGCATCCAGTCTGGTGGACCCCAGCCATAAATAAACTGTACAACAGAAGGAGGAAGCTACTGCATGATAGAACAAAATCCCTAAAAGGGAAGGCATCTCTGATCAGTACTAGCAAAAAATTACGATCCCTCATAAAATCCTCCAAGGCCAGCTTCGAGAGAAAAATTGCACAGGACACTAAAGACAACCATAAGGCTTTTTTCAGTTATGTTAGGAACCTGTGATGCAATTCCCAGACTTGTTCTGAGTTGATTCTAAATGACAAAAAAATACACTGAACCCACAGACATTGCCAATATCCTGGCAGACAGGTTCAGTGCAAACTTCTCCACCCCCTTCCCCACAAAAGAGCAAGTATCTATCCCGGCAGAGTGCAGCCTCCCAAACATCTCTGATGCTCAGGTGAAGGCCACCCTCTCCAAAGCAAAAAACACTGCTTCCATGGGACCAGATGGCATACCGGGTTGTGTCCTACATGAACTCCAAGAAGAACTAATCCCTCAAGTAAAACTGCTGTACAATCTCAGCCTCACTACAGGATATGTGCCCAAAGAATGGCGTACAGCAACAGTGGTCCCACTCCACAAAGGTGGCGCCTCTGCGGACCCTGGAAACTATCGCCCCATAAGCCTGACTAGCCTAGTCTGCAAGGCTATGGAGAGGATCATCATGAAACTCATAAACAAAGACATTGGGGACCTACAGACACTAGATCCTACCCAATTTGGCTTCATCAAGGGCAGATCCTGCCTTTTGAACCTGGTTGACTTCTTCAAAACAGTCACCAAGGCCATAGATGAAGGGAAGGTAGTCCACACAGCCTATCTGGACCTCGCAAAGGCATTTGACACAATACCCCACTCGGGCATCATAGATAAGCTATCCAGCCTAAATATAAACCCCTATGTCACAAGATGGGTCGCAAACTGGCTTAAAGACAGAACCCACAGAGTCAGAGTTGCTGGGGCCATATCAGACTCGAAACCAGTCACAAGTGGCGTTCCACAAGGTTCTGTCCTGGGACCTTTCTTCTTTGGTATTTACTTTTCTGAGGTACAGGCCATTGTGGGAGGACTATGGCTCACCAAGTTCACAGATGACTGCAAACTGGGCGCCGTAATCGACTCTCCAGCTGACACAAACATCCTTCAAAAAGGTCTCACAGAGACGGATAACTGGTGCCAGAGCTATGGTCTAAAGTTAAATGCCAAAAAGTGTATAGTCATACCCTTTGGCAAAAACAATGTGCCCACAAATTACCACATAGGTGGTAACCCATTAAGTACAGAGAAAGTAATTAGGGATCTGGAGACCCAAGTTGATAGCAATCTCTCCTTTGACAACCACATTGCCAAAGTGGTTAGAAAGACCTTCTACATAGCCCACCTCATCATGAAAGGATTCACATCTAGATCAAGAGAGGTAATCGTGCCCTTTTATTCATCCCTCATCAGGCCCATCATAGAATACAATGCCCCCTTTGGGATGTACCTTACCCGACACCTGCAGCAATTAGAAAGACCCCAAAAGTACCTCACCAGGAGGATCAAGGGACTCAAACAGATGCCATATGCTGCTCGGTTAAAAAAACTCCAGCTCTACTCAGTTGCATACCGCCTACTTCGAGGCGATCTATGCCTGACATATAAAGCTATCTCCAACCCAGAATTAATGGACATGCTCCACCTCAGTAAATCTAAATCCCTTAGAGCCACGCGCTCGAGGGACTTGAACCTCAGCACAGAAATAAATAGAACATGCTGGAGGGACAGATTCATAACCCAGAGACTCCCTTCGCTCTGGAATAGAATTCCAATTCATGTTAGGCAGAGCACCTCACTGACTCTCTTCAAGAAGAATCTTGATGAGTGGATGGGAGATGGTAGGTTTGTCCCGGGGATTACTTCCGTGTCACTATTAGACAGAAGCACAGTAAACTAAACTTTAAAAAGGGCACAGTATACTCAAATCATGGGGTGGCGTAAGCCAAACACAATCGGGCTAGGCTTATAAATGCCCCAGGGCAGATAGCCTAGTATGAACCTATGAACCTATGAACATATATATATATATATATATATATATATATATATATATATATATATAGTCTCTTCGAGAAACTCCAGCACTCCAAAAATACTAGTCCGAAAAAATCTTTAATACAAAGAACAAGTGAACATCCACATTCAAAGTGTCCTCCTACTAACGTAACAACAGCAAACTGGTTTCGCAATAGTATCATCAGTGCAAATGAGTACTAACACTGACCTTAATGGTTATCCCATCCCACCCCTAACACTAACCCTACATATTACATTACTAAATGCCTAACTATAAATATTTTATACAGCACCACTACTAAAATGACACTTGACCTCAGTTTTATATAATGCAGGGTATTTTAGCTGGATTAGATTTTTAAATACTTTCTAATTAGATAGCATGGGGGGAATTTAATAAAGTCTACATGTTTTTTTTTCTGTGTAGGTATCACACCACAGTGCTTACATGGGTGTGAACAGTTTTAGATCCAGTAAGCACTGCTGAACAGTGCACATGCACACTCTAACATGGAAACTTCTGTGGCATGCAAATCACCTCATAAGCAGATGAATCTCATGCAAATGAGGCAGGTAGAGTGATCCAGCACGTAGACAGGCATGTGTTTAGACCTGGTGTCAGTGTCTGTACTGTACTAGGAAAAATTCTGTGTACAGAAGTGTAGACAGACAAAAGGGGTTTTAAAAATGGAGATATATGAAGAGAAATGTCATGCAACATGCACATATGAGTAAAACTATTATCCTGTATGTCAACAAAATTAAAGGAAATAACTAAAATTAGTTTTTTTTAATGATCTAGACATGTTTGTCCAGTGCACCACTGTGTGCAAACATGCTTTATAGAAAAATAAAAAAAAATGGAAAAAAAAATCAGTATTATGTGACAGAAATGTGCATGGAGTCCCCATAATGATGCATTGCTGCTGTTGCTAATGTGGTTGGGATATGAAGCATGTAGTTTCCAGCCTATCAGTACAGATATGTATGCAAATGAGGTGGAGTTACTGATTAGCAGAAAGGAGTAATCATGTCCTCATATCCACTTTGTGTAGGCTTAGACCCATGTTGCTGTTTACACGGGATGTAGCTGACACCTGGGAGCGCTGTGTCTACTGACGTCTAAACTCATTTCAGCTTAGGTGCACATGTTTGTGTGGTGCCCCTCCAGGCTGAGTGTTTTCTTTCAAGGGTGTGTGTCCCCTAACTTCTAAGCTTTGTTTATTTTCCATGCGCATGTCTGTGCGGAACGCCACCATGCCGAGCATGTCTGAAAAAAATAATTAGTTTTGACCCTTGTTTAAGCTAAAATAGGGCCATTAAATTATATTAATTATATTGTAGGTGGGTGGAATGTATCAAAGTTACCCAATCACACATTCTGCACATACAGCAGAGCTCTATAAACTATTCATACACCCTATCATTCTGATTTTTCCCCACTACTCTAGACCATTGGAGTACAGACTTGGGAATTTTAGCTGAGATAATACTAGGGGCTGCTGCAGGTCTGTTGCACCTGCATGTACTAAATGCTGAAGTCAGTGCTGCTGCTGCTGACAATAGGCCTAGACAGAGAAGGAGAAGAGTGTTCAGGCCCAGGGTAACCTTCCAGGAGCTACATGAGCTGGGGATTGTAGAGCGCTGCAAGGTGGACAGGGACATACTATAAGAACTCACTGAGCTCTGCCCCCTTCAGCTCAGACCCAGAGCCAACAGAGGGGAAGCCATCCCAGGTCTATATCATATATTCAAAATTCCAAAATATCGAACTCCATAAGTTCAAACTTGGAATTTCAAAATATGATAACATCGAAGACTCAGAATAGTGAATTTTTTCCCATACACACAACACAAGCACACCAAAATAAATAAACCACGCACATACACTTAACAAAACCCTACTTCTAACCCTACACTAAACCATACATACATTCCTAGCTATCCACTAACCTTGACCTGCACCCTAGCCCTAAGATCCGTAACTATCGCACACATACCTTACAAAACTATACACAAACAAACTAACTAATACACATACGTACAGTTAACAAAACCCAACCCTACACTAAACCATACATACATTCCTACCTATCCACTTACCTTAACCTGCACCCTAACCCTAAGGTCCGTAAGCATCCAACCACAGTGCAGGATATAGTGAAGCCCTATGTAAGAATTCAATGTTCTGGGGCTTCGCTATTTTCATCCTTCAATGTAGTGGGTTAGATAACCCAACCTTATACTACACCATACATACATTCCTACCTATCCACTTACCTTAACCCGCACCCTAACCTTAAGGTCCGTAAGTATCTCACCACAGTGGAGGAAACAGCGAAGCCCTAGGTAAGAATTTGATGTTCCGGGGCTTCGCTATTTTCATCCTTCAATGTAGTGGGTTTGATATTATAACATTCGAAATTTTACAACTTCAATGTTATAACATAGACTCCCCATCCCAGTGGAAACCAAGGTATGTGTTGCCCTTATGGTACTAGCTACAGGCACTTTTCAAAGACCAAATGGGACATGATGGGGGTCTCACAGGCATCAGCATCCAGGGTACACCACCAGTTCCTGGATGCCATGCTACTACATGCCAGTGAGTGCATTTATTTTCCCCTCAACCTGAGGTGAGGGCCAGCAATATGCAACACTTCTACCATGTAGCACACTACCCTGAAGTACTGGATGCCATAGATTGTACTCATGTACACATCAAGGCACCACCTGGTAAGGAAGGTGGAATCTATGTCAACTGCAAGGGGTTCCACTCTATCAACTGCCAAGTTATGTGCAATGCCCAGTGGATTATCATGAATGTGTCTGCTGGCATCCCTGGCAGTTATTACAACTCCCATATCTAACATGCATTACAGCTGTACTGGATGCCTGCTAGGGGGGACATCCCACACAGCCATTTACTGGGAGATGCTGGCTACACCCATTAAAAATGCTCACACTGCCATGGAAGAATACCATCATGAGGCATACAAACAAACTAGGAACATCATAGAGCATGTGTTTGGGCTTCTGAAGTCATGGTTCCATTGCCTAGATATATCTGTTAGAGCCCTGCAGTACTCTGCAGCCACATGTGTACATATGTTCACAGTATGTGCTGTGCTACACAATATGATCCTGCAGAAACAGTTGCACCAGGATCAGTGAAGGGAAGGGATACACAGTCCTCCACCAGTGCCTAGGTCACCACCGCCACACTCACAGTAGGACTCAGAGGAGGAACCCCCTGATGACGTTCATGTAGGCAGACATAGTCATGCCCAGTACACCCTGGCCTTGGCTAAGAGACAATGCATAGCACATTCACTGACAATCTAGGGCCCTAGCGAGTGACACCTTACTCCTACTCACATACATATATTAAAATTGAAGCCAGGTGACTCACAAAGCCAGTACCTATCCATGTATTGGCTGTGTACTACTTGCAACAGACAGAGTCAGCACTGAACTACAGTTCTGTCAATTGCTGCATTTGCAAGGTAAGTCCCTAACCTACACACTACTTGGAACAGATTACTATAATATGGTATTGTATATATGGATCTACTGCATTTATGCAAGGAAAGATAGTGGGCCATTTGGACACAAGTAACATCCACATTGGACTACAGTTGCCCTGCCCACTAGTATGTGTTCTGTAATATTCACAAGGCCTCATGTTTGGAATATTCACTACATCAGTCAAGGGAGATCTTAAACAGTGGAGTCACATGATATTTGGACTACTGTGCATCCTAGCAGAACATGTGCTATTGTTCCCCCATACCCATCACAGCTGTTTTCCCATATAACTGCTTTAACAGTAGGTCATCAATGGCATAACAGTAGTCCAGGCAATCTAAGGGCAGTAACATAGAAATTGATCACACATTGTATGTCTCAATACAGGAATAACAATGCACATGTGTATGCTGTTGATTGTGTGATGAATGACTACTTTCTGGTTGGCAGCTTGGGTGGCTCAGTAGACTAGGAAAATTAGCATGGGTGATGCTGTTGATGGTTCATATCTGGAAGTATCCACATCTTTTACATGTGAGGAATTATTATGTTGGTGTTTTCTGTGTCTGGTGTAGCATTATGAACCTCTGTCACATATTAATTACATCAGGCAGCTGGAGAATGCCATGGACATTTTGAGTGAAGTGCAGTTCTGCAGAAACAGGGACAGATGTCAGTGTCTGTAACACACAAAATTCCGGACTGGAGTGCAGGTAGATGTGGCCTGTCACTTTATAAGTACTGACAGTCCCACTGGGCATGCCCATAATCTTAATTAAACTGAGCGCAATCCTGTTGCCCGTTGATCAAAATGACCTGTTATGTATAGATATGTCTATACACACATGCATACATATATGTATACATATCTGTCTGTCACTATCTCTCTCTCTCACATACATATGTAATTTCAAATAGATATATAGCTACACACACACACACATACACACACACACACACGCACATATATATTTATATATATATATATAAAATGTATATATATATATATATATATATATATATATATATATATATATATATATATATATAGGTCCCTATTAAAACAATGAAAGTTTGAAAAATCAAATGGCTAAATAGCCGAATATGCAGTTATTCAAAATCAGTTTTGTGGTGGGCTGTGCCCCCCACACCCCCCGCTAATTATATATACCAACTTCAAGATCGTACTGCAGTGATGAAAGAGCAAATTTACCGATCTTCTCTGTACTGCAATCTCAGAAAACCGATCATTGTAGTGACTGAATATTCAGCTTTTTAGCCGTTCAATTTTTTAACTTCGTCATTCTAATAGGGACTATATATATATATATATATATATATATATATATATATATATATATATATATATATATATATATATATATATATATATATATATATATATATGTATATATACATATATAGCTCTATATATATATATATATATATATATATATATATATATATATATATATATATATATATGTGCTTGTGTGTGTGTGTGTGTGTGTGTGTGTGTGTGTGTGTGTATATATATATATATATATATATATATATATATATATATATATATATATGGGTCCACTATGTAATTTTGAAATACTGAAATCCCGAAATTCATTATTTCGAAATTACATAGCTGAAAACTCAAAATTCCGAAACCGGCAGAAGTGCAAAATTCAAAATCCCGAAGCACGGAGATGTTGAATTTTCGCTTCCGCTGGTGTGGTGTGTGGATGTATTGGTTGAATTTAGGCACGTTTGTGTGTGTAAATGTGTTGGTTAGGGGCTTTAGTGTGTGTAAGTGTGTCTTGTGACTGTGATGTGTGTGTGTGTGAGGGACTGTAAGATGTGTGTGTGTGTGAGTTTTGTTTGTGTTTCTCTTTGTGCGATCTCGGAGTTAGAATATATAAGTAGGGGGGTGTGGAGGGTGTAGCCGCCCACATAGGGGGTGCAGGGTGGCTCTCCCCCTGCTTATCTATTGAATAGATGCATTTATTTGATTGTGATTGTGGGGGGAGTTTTGTGTTTGTTTATGTGTGTACTGTATGTGTAGCATAGTTTCGACATTTTGAATTTTGCGGTTGTGTGTTTTCGGAATTGTGAGTTGTGCTTGGGTTTTCGGCTATGTAATTTCAAAATACTGAATTTCGGGAATATATATCTATACACACACACACACACACACACATATATATATATATATATATATATATATATATATATATATATATATATATATATATATATATCCCTGCCAAACAGCTGAGAATATCTCATTGACTATCAAACTGCAATGGTTATGCACTTTTTGGCCCTGCAAGTTGCTGCTGGTTTCCAAACTGCCCACTTCTACAAGGCCTGGTGATGTCATCTACCTTAAGACTATCAGGTGCCATTGTAGCATCTGACTTAAGTCATTGCATGTGCGATAAGTATTGTGATCTCTATTGTATAAGACTAGATAGGAAAGGGTTCTAATCTCAATGTAGGTCATGGTGCATGTGTGTATGTCCATATGGCATAACTATGATCACCTCAGTAACTTAGAAAGAGGTAGAGTTTTGCAGATTTTTATTTGTAGCAGGTGATATGGCCCTCCAAGTGCCTGACCACAATTAGACCTGCCGATGTCATCAAACATAATATGTCCTAAATTGATAGTGCTATCAGACATTTGGTGTGTTGCGTGCATCATGTACTGTGATCTGTAGTGTGTACCATTACATAGGTAAGTGTTCTAATCTACATACAGCCAACTTGCACTATGTGTCTAACATGCCGTGTCCTGTAGGCAGTAATTGGAAGTGGTGCTTTCCTCAATGTAGCCATGTTTGTGTGTGTGGCTGTTAGACAATATTACATCAGCTTATGGAACCATGACATTTGAACTTCACCAGTATAATGGCCATACAGCCATCACAATCATAGACAACTGTTATTATTTACATGATCAGCACATATTGCCTGGGTGCAAGAAGGACAGACGCGGAAGCCCTCTTTTGAAATAACGGTCACCTAGCCAATCATACTGATGGCATTTGTTGAGGTGCACTGAGGAGTTCTGCTTGCCATTAGCCAGGGTTCTGTTTCAAAGGTGGGTTAAATGTCTGCTAGACAAATCTCTCCCACCAGAATGTATTGCTAATGTCACATACTAGGTTAATGTCCATAGAGTGATTAACCCATGTACTATACCACCTACAAATATGCAGCATTTACAATCAAACATGGTCACACATTGCCCCATATTCAAAGCAGAGATCAAATCTGAGTAGTCTATATGTCACAGTCTACAGTAACACTCTTTTTAGATGATCCCCATTGAACACATAGGATCATAGGATCATTGGAAGTTACTAGGCTATTGGCCCTGAGGCTCTTATAAGCCTAGCCAAGAGTTTAGCCTATGCATAGACAAATCAGCACTCAATGCCCCTGTCCAGCAGGGACACTGGTGGAATGCCATGGATGTATTTTCTATTTCCCATCCAGTTTCAGATTGTGCTTAAAAAGGAGTACAGAGGTACGCTGCTTGACACGGATAGGAAGTTTTTTCCATAGATGGGGGAGTCTCTGGGACTCAAATCTGTCCTGCCACCAAGTCTATTGATGTCACAGACCAGGCCGAGGTTGCGTCTGTGTATTACTTGAGTGGAGCTTGACTTGCGGATATGCAGCAGTCCCATCAAGGCTGGGTCTGAGATCGCCCTGTATGCCAGACAGAGGTCACCTCTGATGAGTCTGTATGAAACAGAACAGAGGCATAGGGCTTTTAGCCTATCTGTGTATGGTAGATTTTTGAGGTCCTGGCCTCTCCTGGTGTGGAACCTTTGTGGTCTGTCCAGCTGCTGCATGTGCTTTGCGAGGTACATGCTGAATGGGGCATTGTACTCAATAATGGGCCTTATAAGGGAAGAATACAGGGATGTTATGACTTTCTTGTCCCTGGATGAGACACCCTTACTCATGAGGTGGGCCATGTAGAAAGTTTTCTGTACAATGGAAGCAACATGGCGGTCAAATGTCAGGCTGCTATCAATCTGGGTGCCCAAATCCCTTATGACTTACTGAGTGCTTAGAACGTTGTTATTAATGTGATAATTTGTGGGGACATCTTTCTCCCCAAAGGGGATGATGATGATGATGATGTATTATTTTTGTATTCGGCTTGATGCCATGTTTCTGGCACCAGTCATTTGTTTGGGTGAGACCCTCTTGGAGGATGTCCATGTCACTAGGGAAATTGATGACAGCTCCCAGCTTGCAGTCATCTGCAAACTTGGTCAGCTATAACCCACTGGTTTTGGCCTGTATCTCAGAAAAGTATATCCCAAATAACAGAGGCCCCAATACTGAACCCTGGGGTACACCACTCAATATGGGTCTACTGCTTGAGGTGGCTTCCCCTATTTTGACTAGGTGGGTTCTATCAGTGAGCCAGTTGGCTACCCATCTGGTAACATATGGATTGATGCCTAGCTGAGAGAGTTTATCTATTATGCCTGAGTGGGGAATATTGTGGAAGGCTTTGGCCAGGTCATGGTAGCAGTGTGGACTGTCTTCCCCTCATCTATGGCTTTGGTGAATATCTCAAAAAAGTCAACCAAATTTAACAGACAAGACCTCCCCTTGATGAAGCGAAAGTGTGGGATCGAGTGTTTGGAGGCTGCCAATGTCCTTGTTTATGAGGTCCATGATAATCCATTCCATGGCCTTGCAGATCAGGCTAGTTAGGCTTATGGGTCTATAATTTCCCAGATCAGTGGATGCTCCACCTTTGCGTAAAGGGATGACAGTGGCTGTCCTCCACTCGGCTGGGACAAAACTGGTACTTAGGCTTTGGTTGAATAGGGTGCCTAATGGCGCTTCAAGTTCCTGTCTGAGTTCATGTAGGATGCAGCCTGGGATGTTATCACATCCCATGGAGGCTGTATTTTTTGCCTTCGAAAAAGCAGTGATGACCTGATCCCTACATATAAGGGGAAGGGGGCAGGTACTGGGAATGTCCTGATTTACTGTTGGGGGGGGGCAGAGGGATGAAATTTTCCCTGAATCTGTCATCTGGCAAGTTTGCTATATCTACAGCATTTGTATATGTTGTGTCCTTAACCATCAGTTCTGAACAGATCTGATTGCTACCTTTGAGATTATGGACACGTGAAGAAGGCCTCATTATTGTCTCTAGTAGATGTGACCAATTTGGACTCGAAGTTTGCTTTGGAGGGTTTCACTAGTGCTGTTATTTGCTTGTTAAGGCTAAGGAGAGATTGCTTCCAATTGGGCACCTGCTCCTTCTTGGTCCTAGTCAGCAATTTTTTTCTTCTGTTATAGAGTTTATTTATTGCAGATGTCCACCAGAGAGGTTTACTCTTCCTTGGGGAGGATGATTTAGTCCTGTCAGGTATTCCTGATTCCATGCATCTATATAAATGTTCATATAGTAATTTGGTATAGTTTTGGATACTGATGCCAGTTCCTAGAGAGGGGGAGGGGGCTGTGAAGCTGTTTATACCATCCCTCAGGAGGCTGTAATCAGCTTTGGAGAAATTTTTTTGATTGACCCTACCTAGAGGGGGGTCAGGGGAGATGGTGACTTCAAACGTGACCGCTTTATGGTCAGATCTTACAAGGGAGGATGATACTGCAGGAATGCTGCAGTGGTTACTCATGTTGGTTAATACCAAATCCAAGATATTATCACCTCTTGTGGGGGTATTGACATGCTGAAGACATAAAGTTCCCTTATGAGGGACCATACTGTTGTGTGCAAGTGCCAGTACTACTTGGAAAGGTCATTACCAAATGACCATTGCACTCACTTATTGGCATGCTGAGGGAAGAGTACATGGAGTTTATGAGTATGTCAATTACAGGTGAATGTGCCCTCAGCTATGACATATGATTCCTGTTATACCACTAGGGAGACATGGTGATCTCAGGCACATTAGGTGTAAACCTGTGTGGCCAGATCTGTGTGCCCAGTTCTTTCACCCCTGAATATGTACATCACATGTTGCGACTAATGTGCTACTTACCATGTACATTGTGTAGTGATGTAAATTATACTACATATATATTTACATGGAGTTTAGGGCCATTGCTATGTTAACAGGCATTTGTTCATCAATACCCTTTTGTAGGATATTGGCATAAATCACAGACTCCATGAGTGCTCACAGTTTGCAGGCATCAGCCTACATTGTTAGCCACAGACATTCAGTATTTGCTTGTATCATGGTTAAATGGATTCCAAGCAGTAGAGGACCCAGGACTGAGCCCTGTTCAACACTGCTGCTTGCAGATCAGATATTGGAGGCAGATGTCCCGATATTGAGTATGTGTGTCATCAATGAGCCACTTAGTGACACCTACAATGATAGTACTGTGGATGCCTTAGTGGGTGCTTTGTAAATTTTGCCTGAGTGGGGAATATAGTCAAATGGCTTGGCTCAGTCCAGGGGGTTGTATGCCCTGATGTCCCCTCACCCAAGACCTTGGTGATTGCCTCAGAAATGTTCACCATGTTTAACAGTGATGATTTCCCTGGTAGACATCCAAACTGTGTACAGTCAACTGTGTGTAGATCACATATATGTGTTCTGATCAGCATCATGATGACTGCCCCTATGGCCATACATATATGAATACTCAGGCAAAGAGATTTATAGTTCTGGTGGTCAGTGTATGCACCACCTCTGTGTAAGGGTATAACAGTTGTCGTTGGGGGTCCAGCCAGTGGTGTCAGTATGATTGCAAGGTGTTCCCAATGGAGTTATTAATCCTTGACAGATCCCATGTTGGATGCAGCCTGGGATGTTAGCATGTCAAATAGATGCTTTGTATCCTCCATAGAGAAGCCATTTATGACTTGCTCTGTAGATATGGAAGTTATGGGACAGGTTGGAGGAATGCCATGTGTCACATGTGGTGGGGACAAGACAGTGAAGTTGTCACAGAACCTGTGGGACTACATGTTAGCTATGAGTACAGATCTATTATATGTGGCATCAATATGTATGAGTTCACTGCAGTCTGGGCCTGTCCTTTGAGGTTATGCATGTAACTACACTGTGCGTTGAGGTTCTGCTTTGTGTGGGTGGCTAATTTTGTCACTTACTGTGTCTACACAACATCGCAACAACATTATGTGGTTGTTTTAGCTGAGGAGGTTGTATTTCCATTTAAGGTGGGGTGCACCCTCACCCCAACTGTCACACAGCAATGTCCACCTTTTATTGTACACCCTGATAATGGCAGTGTCCACCAGGCAGGTTTACTGTGCCATGAGGAGCCGGTGTTCCTCTTGTCAGGTACAGCTGAGTTCAAGCAGTTGTAATGCTGCTGCCATAATGCATGGGTGTAGAGCTCTGCATACTTGCCTGTCCCATCAGAAGGGGGAAATGCAGTCAAGCTATGTAAACCATCCCACAGGCGGCAATAAATGGCTTTGTTGAAGTATATGTCTGTATTGTTTGCAGGGGAGTTTGTGCTGGTAGTTTTAATGACACTAGTCCGTGGTCAGATTCTACTAGGAAGGACCTCACATTGGGGGGCTGCAGTGGTCACCCATACTGGTAAACACATGCTCCAATATGTTGTTTCCCCTTGGGGGGATGTCACGGCACTGCTCCAGGGCATTGTAGTTAAAGATGTAGACTAACCTTTGGGCAAGTGAGCTGCAGCATGACTAAGCAACTCTGCTGGTGGTCACTTAATGCCACCCCACAACATGGTGTAATGATATATCTTGATAGACACATGAACATACAATTATGCACAATGAGTGTCTGGGTTCATGGAGCTGCTCCTGTAGCCAGCTATTGCTTGATTTTGTACCCTTCCAGTACTGAATGGCACCTGCAGTGCCTGTGAGAAATCACAGTGTTTCACAAAATCTGGATTTGTATCTATCCTTAATGAGTGTGTATACACCATCTGTGTTACTTTGAACACTGTCATTTTGAGGTGTGAAGATGTGGATGGATATGTAGTCTGGTATGGCTGTCATGCTGTCCACAGCTTTGAACCAGATGTCCTTGACTGCACACAAGTCTGCATAATCCAGGGTGGGGACACATTACACAGAATGTGGATCAGTGTTGCCATCCCCACCGTGTAGCAGTATAACCATGATGTTGTATAAAGATGGTGTTCTAATTGCCAACTTTTCCCTGAGGAGTACATGTAAGATGCATTGTGGGGGTGTCAGTAGCCTTGGCCGGAACTCCGAATCTCAGGGATGAGAGATGAACACCATTACTGGTAAAGCATTGATGTCTGTTGAGCAAGACATCCCAGGCAGACATGTAGTAGATCCCCTGACAATGACACCACATGCTAAAGCAATTATTGACTTCCATCAATTTCCATGTGTATGGAACCATCATCCTAGGTGATGGTCAACTGCAGCCAAAAGCTATGCATATACCAATGAGACACACAAGCTAGCTAAGCACATTCATGTGTCTGCATACAGGCTAGTGACGTATGTCCCTAGTCGTACACACCTGCAGGAACTACACTGTCAACATTATGTTAACTGATAGTCCTTGATTTGCAACAATGTGGGGTAAGACCTACTGTGTCAACCCACAAACAGCTATCTGTGATCTTTCCCATATCTAGCCACTTGACACAGACATCAATGTGTCTTATGATGTAATTACCTCTGACTAAGAGATGTGATTTTGTGTTTTGCCTCAGGTGTTTGACCAGTGATAGAGTGGTGCATGCAGTATTATGTGTACTGTGCACTCCAGAAGCAGGATTTTCTTAGGTGCCTGTTTGTCAACGTGTCTGGTAAGGAGTTGCACACATGCAGGTGTGTGTGATATGGGTGTAAGTGGTGCAGGATGTGAGCTGTGCATGTTGGCATAATGCTCACTGCCATATATAATGACTGTTGTTGGAGACACCATGGCAGCAAGGTTTGAAATACAGTCATATCTGTCACATGTTGTTTGTGAGTCATAGGAGTAGAGAGGTGGGGACATTCCCAACATCTCAGCATCAGGTCCTACAAAGGTAGGATCATGCTGCCACACCCTTGGGGTTGACAGCCTGATATACAGTGTTGTAGGTGCACCTTGCAGTGAAGATATGGATGCCCGTGCATGCATAGAGAACTTGTTCAACTTTGCTGAAATTACCCTGGCCTTGCACCCGTATGATGCATGTCAAGCAACTAAACAGCACACTGGTTGTTGTATGACATGATGTGGGAACACAGACTTGTTTTGGGAACATAACTGTACAGTACGACATGACTTGAACATGTGGCAGGTGGACAAACATTGGCCAAAGGTGGACAGTCTGCTGCAGTAGGCCTCACAGCCATGTCATGCATATATCCTCTAGTAATCTGTTGAGGGTCAGGATGCATGACTAGCTGTGAAATTGTCACCTACGATGGCTCACCGCCAGTGTGCTGATTGTTATAGCAAGACTTGACATCTATGTCTATGGACATTGTACGTTATATTGTGGTGCTACAGCAGTACTACTAATCTCCTCTTATCAGTTCCCTAGTGACATACACCAACCTTGGAACAGATGGCATAACACATGCAACAGCCAAATAAGTGCCCAGGTTGCTAATCAAGGCATCTACCTGGAAAAACATCTGTGAAACTTACAGAGCCTTTCATGATGTGGGACAGCTATGTCGATGTACAAACAGGCTGTGCCCTGCTTGTCATCATGGGCAAGTAATGTTTTGCATGTGATGACAGAAAACATATTGGAGCATGGCATCCTATGTGACAGTGGTGTCTGTGAGACCAGCAGTAGTAGTTGCCAGCCAACAGCAATTCTGTGGACTCCTGTGCTTAACACAGTCTTCACAAGGTAATTGTGTCTTCCAATATACACTGCTTGGGTAGTGTCCAAATGCTCAATACCTATGTAAAACCCCCACCTTATCTTCACAGGGTATACATATTACATTTCCCTAACGTATTTATCTGCACTCTGTACAGACACCTTGGATGACTCTCTTCTTGGAACATGCTGAAAGCAACTGCAATACAGAGTTGCACAAAAGACACTAGCATGTACTGCCAAGCAGTGTCCCCAGATCTCTGAGTCATGTGACATGAAATGCCATGAAAGGACTTAGCATGGATATGAGCAGTAACACTGTCTTACACATACTGACACTGGACCACGCACTGTTATGCTCAAGACCAAATTATGCCTACCGACTCTAAATGGTGGACTCCATTGAGTGTTAAACTATGCAATGGGTGATGGGAAAATTACTCACTCTACCTACCATGGCCTGACAAGGTGTTTGACAATATTAGGCCAGCGGGCCTTTGCTGGAAACTGTTTAGGTTATCTATGGAGTGTTATGTCAGCTGGTGGATAGGCATGTGTCTGACAGTCATAATCTGGGAAGATAGCATTGGGAAACGTATACTGCAATGACACCAGTCACCAGTGGATTTCCCCAGATATCATTAATGGCATACCTCTTATAGCCATTCCCTCTCTGCAGTCATAGCCACTGTCAGTGCCCAATGTCTGATTACATTAGCAGGTGATTGCATATCTGGAGCTGTCACTGAATCCCACACAGAACCAACAGTTATTCAGGATGGCCTGAGACACACTTTCAGTTAATGTCTGAGCCACTGACAAATAGCAAATGCCAGTGACTGCATAATACTATCCTTTGGAAAGTCATCCACCCCTGGAAAATATAGTAGTGTCTGCACACTACACACTGCTGAGGCATTACTCATGTATTTATGGACACAGAGAGTAATGTAGCCTTTGACCTTCACTGGTCAATAAGATGTGGGGATGTATTCAATGTTGTACAACTTAAATAGAAAGGTCTGTGATATAACTACCAGACTGTCACTGCTATACTGAATGTGGCACTCATCATACCTATCACTGTGCACAATGGCATATCTTATAACTGTAGCAGCCACACAGGTTCCATGGTAGAGCAATACACACTGCAGATAACATGTCCTATGAAGTCTGTGTCAAGACTGTACATGTGTAGTCTGTCTCATAAATGCTTTGGAGGGGATGTGTATGGCTACCATAGAGAGATGTATCAGATCCCACTGTGTACCTCCCACACATCCATGACAGGACTAACACATTTCTTACCTGTTCTACACACCTACACCATCACTGTGGTATAAATAGTACATGCTGGACAGACAGGTATGTAACATAGACAGCACACCATATATGTAACACCCCCCCCCCCTATGCATGTGAGGCTCACATCTGCTGTGACACACATCATGTTTAGGATGCACAATGGAATGTAGAACAAGACAGTCATAGCTGTTGTTGGACAAATGTCTGAACTGGACACAGGAAATTTGTAGATAGGTCATGTCCAGCACCACAGCTTGTAGATATGATAGCTCACAAAACCCTGGTGACACTTATCAAGGGTATCAGACCTTTTCTCAGATTAGGGATGCATGAGTAGGCTGAACGATGCCATTGTCCTTGTTAGCCTGTTATACACATATGGACCTGTGGAGCCATGCACCTATGCCTTGCTGAAGACATATTTTTTCTGTGCTGACATTCTATACTGTGCTGTGATGTCTATAGCTTTAGTGTCACTGTGTATTCATAGATGTTCCCAAAAGAATCCTGAAACAGAAACAGAAACAGGTCTGTGGCACACCTTTCATTGAGTAATTATACAGCCATTACAACATCATACAACATAAGGTACACAAAATTATATGGCTAACTCATTACAGATGTTAGCATACAGTATATGTCAAAAAAAAAAAAAAACAAGTAATCTCCATGGTATCCCTAAAGTCTCAAACAACCCACTAAACAAGTATAGTGGGTCCAAAAACAAAACAATGTAAGAAACTTCTCTATGTGGAACATTTTCAGTCCATATATCTCTAGTTAATCACTGTATATTAATCAGATCAGACAATAGTAGAAGAAGTAGCAAACTTAAACTCGTCTTAAGTCAAAAAAATAATAAAATATATATAATTTGAAATATTGTACAGACTTACTAGGAATTCAAAAGTAATCCAAGTAAGGCAGGCAGTCTGTTTCCAGTTGAAAATCCTTTATTAAGGACACAGTAACCACTACAAGTGGCATGGAAAAACAACAATGCATTACACACGTACATGTTAATTTATATAGTCACCCTGTGCATCAGACACACAGCTTCATTTCAAATCAGATCAAATCAGAAGAATACCAATATTCCAACGCAAAGGAACCATTACAATTTTCAGCACCCACAGAGATACCAGCAGGAGGCAAAACAGTGGAAAGTACAATACAAGCAGAGGAAGTGATGGGTGCAATGAACAAAAAATTGGCAAGGTCGAATTATCCAGCCATCATGTTTAATAAAACAGGTGACTTTAAAGTATTTAATTTTGTTGATGTTGACTTTGACCCCACAATATGTGAATTGTTAAGTAAAGGTCAAACATTTGTGCCTAGTAACAATTTAAATATGCAAAATCTTCTTCTTGATCTGAAGTTATTTTTTTCAGACGATGAACTTTAAATTGTTATTTCAAAATGGGAATAGTAATTATGTTAATCAGGTGTTACATCATAGCAGTGTATTTAATCAGCCTTTGGATTTACCGCTTGTGATTTTTGAAAAATTATGTGACTTTAATTTCAGGGAATTTGCACAAAGTTTGAGATTCCAACAACATGCTAGCAATTCAAGTGAATGGGAGCAAATGCTATTAAGGGAATTAATAAATAATAGAAACATCAGAATCATGAAGCCCGACAAGGGTGGGGGGGTGGTGATTATGTCGAAGGAGGATTATTTAAATAGGATGCATATGTTTCTGTTTGATGATTAATTTTATGAGGAAACTTCTTTAAACTTTGCAAATGTGGCATATAGGAGAATTAGATTCTTTTTACAGGATATGTTTGAGCAAGGTGAAATTACTCTTGATGCTCTTGAATTTTTGACAGTGGAATTTCCTACTATTTTTCCTATATTTGGAATACCAAAGCTACATAAAAATGTGCCTGATCCTCCTATGAGACCAATCGTGTGTGCTAGGTCCTCAATCACTCACCCCCTTTCCCAATATGTGGATGAGAAAGTAAAGTTTTTGTTACAGGAATCACGACACCTGAGCAAAGATTCCTGGTACTTTGTAAATAAGTTGAGAACAGTGAAATATTCCCCGAATTTGGCATTTATTACGATTGACGTAGTTAATTTATATAATGTCATACCTCAAGAAATGGGTGTAGAGATGTTTCAGGAATTCTTGACTAGTTCAGGGAAATTTACTTTCAGTGAAATAAATCTAATATGTACTTTACTACAATTGGTTTTGAAATACAACTTTGTTCATTTGGACGGACAATATTTTCATCAAAAAAGAGGGGTAGCCATGGGGGCTTTTTTGGCACCAGTTTTTGCTAATATAGTACTATTGGAATGGGAAAAACAAAAGGTGTTTAGCAAATTTGATCCTCCCCTGGCAATTATATACCAGATTTTTGGACAATATATTTATTTTCTGGGAAATCACTGAAACTGAAGTTAAAAGCTTGATTGAGTATTTAAATTATTCTACTACTTTTTGAAATTTACACACCAGTACAACATAAGCAGTATTGCGTATTTAGATGTTTAGTGTCAAAGGATTTTGAAGGTTAAAGAATTCAGAGTACTATATATAGAAAACCTCTCTATTCAAATAGCTTTTTGCATTATAACAGCTGCCATCCCAGTCATCAAAAAAGGGTATTATTAAGGGCCTATTTGTGATGTGGCACGTATGACTTCTGAAGATAATACTTTTGAAAGAGAATGTAATTATTTGGCAAAACTTTTTTATGATAGAGGTTATCCGTTTGATGCGGTGAAGAAGGTTTTAGATGAAATAATAAAAAAAAGAAGACTAGGGGTGTTGAGACCCATATTATTGGAGGCCTAATAGAAGAGAAAGCTGTGACTTCTTCTTCTTCTTCTTTTGGCTGCTCCCGTTAGGGGTCGCCACAGAAGATCAACTGTTTCCATTTCCTCCTGTCCTCTGCATCTTGCTCTGTCACACCAACCACCTGCATATCCTCTCTCACCACATCCATAAACCTTATCTTAGGCCTTCCTCTTTTCCTGTTACCTGGCAGCTTCATCCTTAGCATCTTTTTCCCAATATACTCCGTATCCCTCCTCAGCACATGTCCAAACCAACGTAATCTTGCCTCTCTGGCTTTGTCTCCAAACCTTCCAACCTGGGCTGACCCTCTAATATACTTATTCCTAATCCTGTCCATCCTCGTCACACCCAGTGCAAATCTTAACATCTTCAGTTCTGCCAAGTCAAGCTCTGACTCCTGCCTTTTTGTCAATGCCACTGTCTCCAACCCGTATAACATAGTTGGTCTCACTACCCTCTTGTAGACCTTCCCTTTCACTCTTACTGGTACTCGTCTGTCACAAATTACTCCTGACACTCTTCTCCACCCACTCCATCCTGCCTGTACTCTCTTCTTCACCTCTCTTCCACACTCACCATTACTCTGAACTGTTGATCCCAAGTACTTAAACTCATTCACCTTCGCCACCTCTACTCCCTGCATCCTCACCATTCCTCTATCCATCCTCTCATTCACACACATATATTCTGTCTTAGTCCTGCTGACCTTCATTCCTCTTTTCTCTAGAGCATATCTCCACCTCTCCAGGGTCTCCTCCACCTGTTCCCTACTCTCACTACAGATCACAATGTCATCTGCAAACATCATAGTCCACGGGGACTCCTGTCGAAGAGAAAGCTGTGACTAATAATAGCAATTCAAGTGTTTTTTCTTGTACTTTTATTACAACATATACACCAGAACATGAAGGGATTTACCAGATTTTGAAAAGCAAATGGAAAATTTACCACTGCTTTGAAGGGATGAGTGAAATAATGGGTAATATTCTAAGAACTGTATATAAGTGAAGCAAGACTTTGAAAGAAATGTTGGAAGGGGAAAATCAACTTAGAATTAATAGTTGTAAGCAGAAAGGAATTTTAAATGTGGATCCTGCACACAATGTAAATATATTTTAGAGTCTAAATTTGTGAAAGCAAATAAACAAAAATTTTTTTACAGCAATTAATTGTACTTGGATCTGTAGGCATTGTTTATGTGGCTAAATGCCAAAAATGCATGGGGTTCTACATTGGTAAAACCACACATAGATTCAAGGATAGAATCTACAAACATATGAGAGATGTCAAAAATAAACAAGAAAATAATTATTTATACAAACATATATTAAAACACCCAGACCATTATTTTTTGTTTTTTGGTCTGGAAATAGTTCAGAAGAATCCACTAGGGGACCCATGGGCTGATGTTATCGAACAAAAGGAAACTCTATGGCAACTCAGGTTAAATTCCCATACAATGCCTGGGTTGAATGAAGTAATATCTATTTCAAGTACTTTAAGGCTTATGTCTTACAGGACTTAACAAAGTAGATTAAGTTTAAAAGTTTTTTATTATAGTTTTTCAAAACTTAGTTGTCTATTGTTCATTGTTGAGGGTTTTGCATTATTTAACTTACTATAACTAGTAAAGTGTTTTGCACATAGAGATGCATTAGGAAAATGCCTTAGGAATGATGTTGTGTGTGTGTTTTAATTGCTTCATTTCTCTGAATTGATGAAGAAGATGACAGGGATGTGGCAAAGGTATAATCACATCCATAGTGTGCTGTGTGGGGGAGCAGGAGACCTAGGCTGACATAAAAGGTTGACAGCATGTGTGTGAGTCAGGAAAGGAAGCAGGCAAGAAGGACCATGAAAATGTGCCATGTTTGTCTGTAGGTGATGTGCATTTGACAGTGGTGTGTGAGTGTGAGCATGTACAAAGTCAAGCTCAGTGCTAGCCCTACATGTGTGTATATTGGACAGCTTTGAACCATGCATGGACGGGCTGACAGTTAACCACCTATGGCCCCAAACATGGGATGTGGCTCTGCCAGGAGTTGTACTGGCACCTCCATGCCCAAGGTCAGAAGCGGTGCTAGCACCTGACAGTGACTGCTGTCTGCTGGGACCATGTCCTCCATGGGAATGACCAGGACCATGAGCCCATGGCCTGCCACATCTTAGTGTGGACAGCACATTCCCCTATGTAGCGCTGCATGTACAGAGACAACAGGAGCATGATGGTGCACAGCCACATGGACTCTCATCAGATGGGGTTGCTGACCTAAGTCCATGAGTCTGACGCTCAACTCCAACTGCCTGTTCCAGCACAGACACTGTGCGTCACAAGATATACACTGCCTCAGCCCACCTTCTTTCTACTACATCAGTGAACCAATCCAGGTTGTCACCAATGTGGTGGAGGCAGTCACAGATGTCAGACTGTGCTGCATTCATAACCCTGAGCATACATCTAGAGTTCCTTTCAGAACATGCCTGTGCCTCCATGATGGCCCTAAACATATGCCAAGTGAACCGTGATGTGACACCTGCAGAAGGTGGTGGAAGGACAGCAGGCCTCCTGTGAGCATCCCTATCAATCTGTTTGTGTGGCACCTTTCCAGCTATCTGGCTATGGCCACTGTCTACACACACTGGAGCCATAGTTGCCATACTTTCCTGTTCAATGTCCTCACCCTTTGACTGTCCAATATCTGTGGCCTGCTGGGAATGGGTATGTGTAGGCATGCCGACTGTGTGCGATGACAATGAGAGCAGTAGAGTGATGTCAACCTCTGGTACAAATTCAGCCCCTGAAACCCCCACCTGTGCCTCACTGTGGCCACCATCGTCATCAGAGTCTAAAGGGACACTGACATCAGGTTGTGTAGGGGACAGAGACAAGCCCCTCGTCACCTTTGATAAGAAAGGATAAAGTAGTACATTAATACCTACACTATTATGCTCTGCAGTACTATGTTGTAATATATGTACAGCTCTATACACTGTTGGCAGTATTACAGACCTGTTGAAACTCGAACCTCATATAGTAGGACAAGAGGACATTACTTTTCCCACAAACAGATGTAGTTATTTGTAAATAGAAGTCCTTTACACAGCAATCTCATCAGCAACAATGAAGTACACTGTTGACATATGTGAAGACTCTGCACAGTTGACACATATGACAATCTGCAATGTCCTGACAATACTGTCACATCTATCATGTGGTCACACCTAAAAGGTATACGTATGATTCTAACGTGTACAGTCAGAAAATATCTGTCAGTTGGCTATCTTGCAACAGTACAACAATCCAGGCAGCAGGCCTGGGATGACACTTTAGGGACTACATTGCTGTAAACCTACATCTATAACAAAACAGTGTCATGCTTACCAGGAGCAGGACCACAGCCTTGTCTGATACATGACGGACCTGTGAAAAGTTGAGGGAGAGGTAATGTCAGTACCATCACATGTTGCACCACAAATAGGTAATATGTCCATATATCTCACCTTTACAATAACCTACTGTGTTAATTGTTATATTGGTCAACATCTGAGCATGAAAGTCAAACTGCAGTTAACCCCCCCCCCCGCAAAGAAAGCTGACCTGCCACCCATGTAAGAGTATGTAGACCCTGACAGACTGAATGGAACAGTATTGCAAAGGTGATCAAACTAAGTTTACCTGCACACTCCTCTACTGTGGAAACTATGGCATCCACATCCACAATGTACAGTGTGATGGATTCCTGGGATTTGTTGTGTGTGCCTAGGTTCACCAGGAATTCCTCAGTAGCAGAGAGTGGCTATTCCACTGCAGGCCCTCCACCAGTGATAGCACAATCCCTGGATATATCTGCTGCTCTTCTGCATGCAGCATTGATTATGTCCGTTGTGTGGTGTCGCACCTGCTCATATGTCCTGCTCTGATGACCTGTGGCATTCACGTCATGGACAAGGTCACCCACAATGCTGCCTGCTGTTCCCTGTTTTGCCTCCCCTGGACAATAGGAGTTCATGGTGTTGCCGGAGGCCTTCAAGTACAATATCATTCTCTGCATCTGTGAAAGGTGCACGGCATCTTGGGTACATGTTTCCTGAAAGGCAACAGAATGGGAACACATGTCAGGATCACATACATGGAAGTACACTATGTAGAGATACAGCAAGAACAGAATGGCTGACAGTATCCACTGCCTGATCACACAAACCATATTCCACAGTGTGCAAACATACTAAGTGTGTGGATACAACTAAGATACTAGTGATAGTAAGCTATTCCCATGTGTACCATGACAGATACTGCTGCATGATCAGACAGCCAACAGTGGAGTCTACTGAAGTGTGTCCCCTAGGGGCAACCACCCTGATAATCTGTCAAAACAACAGTGCCAAACAAATAGCAGTGTGCTCTTACAACCACTATAAAGGGACAGCCCCACTGAACCAGTGTGCCATCACATTGACAAAACAAATTTCACCCTTGATGTATTGTATATCCTCTGTAGGTGTAACAAGTCTGGAGATCAATGACATGTCATTATCACAGTTCTAAGAATGGCTTAATACTGTAATTCCTATTCCCTGTAAGTATATTCACACATCTGCATCCTGTTGTAAACAAAAAGGTTACATACCTGCTGTAGTGCAAAACTCCTCTGTAGATATGTGGTGATAATGAAGTTTTCCACATTACCTCTAACTCCTTCGCCACACCAGCCAAACCAATCAAAATTCCCATATGTAGCTCCATTTTCAATAACTCAATCCTAAATTATGCAAAATACACCCTCCATCCTCATTCTAACACATCGGGCATTTTCCTGCAATACAACAAGTACATAGCCAAATTCCTACACACTTTGGCCTACACAGCATCAAAACTACTCCATAGAGGGGACATACACCCAAATCCTAACCCAATCTGTAATACCTCTACTGCTACCTCTCAAGATGTCTTACAGTCATCAAGTAGTTTCACATTTATCATCCCTCCTAGGAACAAATCAGATATGCTACTATTAAATATGAATATAAGAAGTGTTAATAACAAAATACACACACTGCATGCTAACCTCACCCTTTATTCCCCAGATATTGCACTCCTTACCAAAACATGGATAAACCCAAACACACCCAGCAAAGAAATACTACCCCTAGGTTATAATATCATACACACAGACAGAAAAGGTAAAAGATGTTGAGGCATAGCCTTACTACTCAAAAACAATCTCTCAGTAGAAACACTAGATGAAAAATCTCTGGATCTAAAAAATGCTGAAGTTATATTTGTGAAACTAAAGCTTAACCCCAACAAGCAAATATATATAATTGGTATCTACATCCCACGTGAGGACAATATTCAGATGCTAGAAAACTTATTACATTGGTGTAGCAAATCCTTACCACAAGAAACTATCACCATGGGTAACCTTACCATAGACTGGTTAGACTGCAACTCCCCACACCCCAAAAATATCAAAAACCTGCACGGCTTTAACCAACTCATCCAGTCACCTACCAGGTTTAATAAGACTTCTAACAAACAGTCCACTTTGGACTGGATGCTAACAAACAAGCCAACCCTCTACTCCCACGCTGACTGCTAAACAGATTATCTCAGTGACCACTTCCCAACATATGTCATTAGGAAAAGAACTTCTTCTCTTTCAGCTGTTCCCGTTAGGGGTCGCCACAGTGGATCATCTGTATCCATTTTTTCCTGTCCTCTGCAAGTTGCTCTGTCACATCAACTACCTGCATGTCCTCTCTCACCACATCCATAAACCTTATCTTAGGCCTTCCTCTTTTCCTCTTACCTGGCAGCTCCATCCTTAGCATCCTTTTCCCAATATACCCAGCATCCCTCCTCAGCACGTCCAAACCAATGCAATCTCACCTTTCTGACTTTGTCTCCAAACCGTCCAACCTGAGCTGACCCTCTAATATACTGATTCCTAATCCTGTCCATCCTTGTCACACCCAGTGCAAATCTTAACATCTTTAACTCTGTCACTTCCAGCTCTGACTCCTGCCTTTTTTGTCAATGCCACCATCTCCAACCCATACAACATAGCTGATCTCACTACCCTCTTGTAGACCTTCCCTTTCACTCTTACTGGCACCCGTTTGTCACAAATCACTCCTGACACTCTTCTCCACTCATTCCACCCTGCCTGTACTCTCTTCTTCACCTCTCTTCCACACTCACCATTACTCTGAACTGTTGATCCCAAGTACTTAAACTCATCCACCTTCGCCAGCTCTACTCCCTGCATCCTCACCATTCCTCTATACTCCTTCTCATTCACACACATATATTCTGTCTTAGTCCTGCTGACCTTCATTCCTGTCCTCTCTAGAGCATAGCTCCACCTCTACAGGGTCTCCTCAACCTGGTCCCTACTCTCACTACAGATCACAATGTCATCTGAAAACATCATAGTCCATGGGGCCACCTGTTTGATCTCATCTGTCAACCTGTCCATCATCATAAGAAAGGGCTCAGAGCTGATCCTTGATGTACTCCCACCTCCACCTTAAACGCATCTGTCACTCCCACTGCAAACTTCACCACTGTCACACTACCCTTGTAGATATCCTGTACCACTCTTACATACTTCTCTGCCACTCCCAACTTCCTCACACAATACCACAACTCCTCTCTAGGCACCCTATCATATGCTTTATCCAAGTCCACAAAGACACAATGCAACTTCTTCTCTATATTTCTCCATCAACACTCTCAGAGCAAACATTGCATCTGTAGTGCTTTCTTGGCATGAAACCATACTGCTGATCACTAATCATCACCTCCCTTCTTAACCTAGCTTCCACTTCTCTTTTCCATAACTTCAAGCTGTGACTGATCAGTTTTATCCCTCTGTAGTTACTGCAGCTCTGCACATCACCCTTATTCTTAGAAATAAGTACCAAAACACTTTTTCTCCACTCCCCAGGCATCCTCTGACTTTCCAAGATTTCATTAAACAATCTGGTTAAAAACACCACTGCCATTTCTCCTAAGCACCTCCATGCTTCCACTGGTATGTCATCTGGACCAACAGCCTTTCCATTCTTCATCCTCTTCATAGCTGTCCTTGCTTCCTCCTTGCTAATCTGTTTCACTTCCTGATTCACTATCCCCACATCATCCAACCTTCTCTCCCTCTCATTCTTTTCATTCATCAGTCCCTCAAAGTACTCCTTCCATCTGCTCAACACATTCTCCTCATTTTTGAATACATTTCCCTCACTATCCTTTATCACCCTTACCTGCTGCACATCTTTCCCAGCTCGGTCCCTCTGTCTAGCCAATCGGTACAGGTCCTTTTCTCAATCTTTAGTGTCCAACCTTTCATGCAACTCTCCATATGCCTTATCCTTAGCCTTCACCACCTCTCTCTTTGCCATGCTCCTCATCTCCTTATACTCCTGTCTGCTTTCTTCATCTCTCTGACAATCCCACTTCTTCTTCACCAGTCTCTTCCTCTGTATACTCTCCTGTACTTCCTCATTCCACCACCAGGTCTCCTTGTCCTCCTTCCTCTGTCCAGATGTCACACTAAGCACCTTTCTAGGTGTCATTAGGAAAAGAACTAATACACCAAAACAGACCATATTTGTACAAGTAAGAAACAAAAAACACCTGAATCCCAACAAATTAATAGATATACTCAAATACTGTAACTGGTCACCTTTAAAACAGCTTCCCCTACAGGAAGCTATAGACTATTTCAGCTCCAGCTTCTCTGCCATACTAAACTCAAAAGCCCCCTAGAGATATATTCACGTCAAATCCAAATATGCCCCATGGCTAACAAAGGAAATCCATGCTCTACTAAAATCTAGAGATAAATCTTGGACAATACGGAATAAAACAAGGTCATGACCCACCTTACAGGTTTCAAAGAACTTAGAAATAAAGCAAAGAAACAAATAAAATAGGACAAAATTAAATACTACACTGAAATCCAATCTAAACACCATAAAAATCCACAAAACTTCTGGTCAGCTATAAACAATATACTACTGCCAGGTAAAATTAGTACACCCCCACCTGCCACTAATAATACTTCAGATAGCATTGCCACTCAATTTAACAGATACTTTACTAAAACCATCTTAGCACTGTCAAACAAGCAACCATCCCCTCTTAATAAAACCACCAGTCCCTCTACCAATATCACATCATCCTTCTACCTGCAACCTGTACCAACTGATACAATCAGAAAACTGCTAAAAAAGTTAAAACCCAGTACTCTAGCAGCAGACAACTTATCTGCTGAGTACCTTAAACTAATAGCAGACAGAATAGCATATCCTATATCAATACTAATGAATAGATCCATAGCTGAACAACAGGTCCCTCCTGTTTGGAAAACCTCATACATTATCCCTCTTCACAAAGGTGGGTCTTCAACTGATTTCAACTACTGTCCTATTGCAATCTTATCACCATTGTCTAAGATCCTAGAGAGGGTCATTCATATGCAAGTCTCGGAATATCTGCATACTAACAAACTTCTAACTAACACACAGCATGGCTTCTGACAATTCCACAGCATATCTATTACCCTACTGTCATTTACTAACACTGTCAACTACCACAGAAACAAAAATAACTATGTATCCTCTATCTTCCTTGACTTGTCAAAAGATTTTAGCATAGTTTCTCACTCTAAACTTCTCAACGTCCTCTCCAGCCTAAATTTTCGCAATTCTACTCTTAACTGGTTCCAGGAGTACCTTACTGGATGCCAGCAAGCTGTTTCTTGGCAACACATCCTATCACCCCTTCTGCTAGTAACACTAGGAGTCCCGCAAGGCTCTCTCTTAGGTCCACTTCTATTCTCTATATTTACAAATAACCTCCACCTGTCAGCCCCACAGTCTACACTTATCCAATAAGCAGATAACTTGACAGTAATATGTGCTGCTTCCTCCCTGCCTCAGCTACAGAAACTAATACAAGATTCCTTTCTTGCAGTCGAGTTCTGGCTCACAAATGCTCAACTTATACACAACCCTAATAAAACCAAACTAATGCTCTTCCAACCTACCAAAGTAGCCTCACCCACCAATACATTTACCATCACCTTACTAAATAACACTATCATTTCTCCATCCCCCAATACCAAACTTTTAGGAGTTGAAATTGACTGTAAGCTTAAGTTCGACAATCACATTTCCCAAAGTGCAAAAAAGTTCATAAAAAACATGTACACTATACAGAAATAAACATTACTTTACTAAAAATACTTAGATACCTATTGTCCAATCCCACCAAATCTCCACCCTGTAGTACGCAGCCCCCATACTCACTTCTTCTTCTTCTTTCGGCTTTTTCCCGGTTAGGGGTCACCACAGCAGATCACCTTGTCTGCACATTGATTGGCAGTGGAGTTTTACAGTGTCGAGTTGCCAGCCCGGCACCCAACCTTCCACAGAAGGCACACACACGCACACCTAGGGCCAATTTAGAGTGTCCAGTCCACCTGCAGCATGTCTTTGGGATGTGGGAGGAAACCGGAGCACCCAGAGGAAACCCACGCGACCACAGGGAGGACATGCAGACTCCGCACAGAAGGCACCCCAGCCGAGGATCAAACTGGAGAACATCTTGCTGTGAGGCGACAATGCTAACCACTGCACCACCATGGCCCCCCAGCCCCCATACTCACTAATCTTCAAAAATCTGAGATACTAAAACTCGAATCCTGCTATAACAAAATAGCCAGATTTGCCATTAACCTACCAACTAGACCCCATCATTGCCATACACTTAAGCAACTCAACTGGTTAGAATTCCCCCAAACTACTACACTACATTCAGTTAATCATGGCCACAGAATTCTCTTTGAACCCGAAAAAACACCAGCTCTACAAACATTAGTCCAGCCTTAAAAGTTCATAAGTTCATAGCTTTGTACTAGGCTAATAGCCCTGGAGCCTTTACAAGCCTAGCCCATAGGATTACCCTGGCATTGTGCCTCCTGACTATACCACCAACATAAGCCTACACTCCACTAATAAAAAAGTACATAAAAATCAATGCAGCCAAAAATCAAGCAGGAGATTCCCTCTTTTCAAATTACATAGGTAAAATCTGGAATGAACTACCTGATAACATCACCACCATAGTATCACTAGTCAAATTTAAAACAACTCTAAAAGCTCACCTATTAAACAGATGGCTGTGTCTCTGCTCTACTCCTGACTAACTTCCCCCCTCTGTGTCATTGCCTTATCACTACTCCTGTTAATCTAATGCCTCTCTACCATTCTCTTCCTCTGTCTACCCTATAGAACTTGTAACACCGCCTACCTAAGTGCACCACTCATTCACGCTATTCTTGTTCTAACCCCACCTACCTAAGTGTACTACTCATTCACTCTATTCTTGTTCTAACCACCTAGCTAAGTACTCTACTCATTCACTCTATTCTTGTTCTAACCGCCTAGCTAAGTGCACTACTCATTCACTCTATTCTTGTTCTAACCCTGCCTACCTAAGCGCACTACTCATTCACCCTACTCCTGGCATAAGGAACTCTCCTATCCATACAATTTATTTGCTCACATGTAATTTATCATAAAAGATTTAGCATAAAGTAATGTTTATGTGAAATATGAATGTTTAACTATGGGCAGGATTCACAAAGCCTCCGTGTAAGAGTTATAATTCATACACGGAGGCTGCAGTTAAACAGAGTGATGTCAGCATGTTCTGCATATTAATGAGAGCATGCTGAATCACACTTAAGGCCAACACGGTCCATGTAAGACAGTAGGGGGCGTGTCCGTAGGCCGAGCCCTGTAAGCGGACATGCCCCCAGAAGAGGAAAAGTACCCAAAGTAAAAACCCACGACAGAGTCCACGGAAATGTGAATAAACAGAACACAACACATGCCCCCACAGACTATGAACAGAAAACATATAAACAAACATGTTTTATATATTTTTTTTAAATTGAAAAAATGTTTAACCGTGAGTGCTCCCATTTGCGCGGGCGTGCCCGTAGCACAGCTACAGTTAGCAGTCAGTGGGAAAGCATATAAGAACTAAATATGCAAAATAAGCCAGGAAGCAATAGCGTAGTGGTAGAGATGTTGGCTGAAGAGCAGGCAGTCATGGTTCGAGCCCCCACAACACCAATTTTTAGTTTTGCAAAATAAGCAGGAAACAAGTCCCTGACAAATATGTACACATAAAACCACAATTTATGTAAAATGTAATGAAATAGCCCATTTATATTGAAGACGTGAGGTAACAAAAGAATAAAAAATGCCAGATGTGCTCATAGCTGAGCTACAGTTTAACAGATTGAGTGTATCTGCCAATAGATGAGCAGTGGTTTAACTGGTGCAGAATGAGTGCCCGTAGCTGAGCAGTGGTTTAACACGCTAAATCTATGTGCCCCTAACTGAGCTGAGCGTAATATGCATGCTGATAGCCAAATGAGGCTTAAACCAGCGTACCCCATTTGCACGGAGCTGCGCACCGTGCAAACAAGCTAACGGGCAACGTTGAGCAAGCCGTATCAAAACTGCCTTTACACAGACACACCCCTCAGCATGTCTAGACAGTCATGAAAAATAAAAAGCAGTGGCCAGGTTCTAACCCAGGATACTATACACCATAGTCAAGGTACAGAACCACTAAGCCATGACAGCAGTACTTAGAAATGTAATAATAGCTAATATATAGGAAGGAATACAAACTACAGCATGACAATGCAGGTTTACTGAAGTTGATACAATTCCAAAATGGCCAATCACAGATATGTGTGGGAAAAATGGACTATATAAGCCCCACAGGTGGGAATACACAACATAAACGATTGTAGAACTGACCTGCAGGCAGAATGACAGGAGTAGGAGAGGGTAGTTGCTTCCGAGCACAGAGGCGGGGTGTTGAGGAGTCCAGATACATGGTCTGGCTCCTATTCCATAATCATGAGGCCCAACTCATGCAGGTCCAGGTCCTCTGGGGAGCATACAGGGCCGAGGCGTGGGACCAGTTGGCTCATGATCTCACCAGTGCCACAGGGATTCCAAGGACTGGTGAGCAGGTCCGTCACCACCATGCAGACCTGAAGAAACGCAAGCAGGACCAACTGAACCTTTGGATCCAGGAGGCCCAGCAAACACCCAACACCCCACTACTGAGTAAGTAACATTTAATTATGTATGTAAGAAATTAAACTAGCTGATATTATGGAGATGTGTATTCCAATATTACTTCATTTATATTACAGCTGCAGGTGTCCGTTCTGCAAACCACAGAGCCTTTGGCGATAGGCTGGTGCGGATGCGCCACCAGGCAGGTCAGTAATCCACTACCAGTAACCGTAAAGAAATATAAAAGTATGACAGTCAGCAGAAGAGTGCAGTGTAGTCAGTAAGGAATAAAATATGCAAGTTACAGTGTGAAAATGTCTGCAAGTCTTGCTTGATTACAAAAGTGTATTTCAGCCTGTAAGTTAAACCAAATAATGAAACTGTCTGACATATATTCTGAAATAAAAATGCCCTACCTGTAAGAAAATAGTACACAACCTGCAGCAGGCTGAGAAGTATAGCTGCAGAAGATGATGAAATCACATGTGTGAAATATATCCCTGTGGAAATACTGAAACATGACAGAAGTGAGACTGCTGGAAAGGATTGTAATAACTACAGGTAAAACATGTCAATAAAGCCTAGAAGTAAGTACCATCCTGAATAGTAAAATGAAAGCAAGTGGGAGAGTGTGAGAAAGTGTCATGAATCCAGCAATACAGTAGTAATAACCCCTGAATAAAGTATACTGCAGTCAAGACAGAATGAAATGCATGTGAGATTCAAAACCAAACAGCGACATCTGTTCAAAGTGTTGCTGCATGTGGAATGTATATCCCAAAATCTGGATATGTTGCTCTCAGTCTGAAATATGCAGATAGGATGATTGTCTGATATACCAAACATCCACACTTGTCTACAGCTATATAAAGCAAATGTAGCAAGATGATGTAGCTGAACAAATTAGATATGACTGTGTATGAAGAACACTGAAATGTATATTGATGTTGCAGTAACAGTCCTATCACCAAGTTGAAATAGTTATCATATAGGAAACTGTAGTTAGAACAGTAGTGTGTATATAACTGTAGCTATTAGAAATGTACAGCATATGTATTGTTATTCGAAGGTGTTAATATTACTTTCTTTACCCCACCCTATAACCACATATAACCTATTCCACGTGAAAATGGTATGTGCAATCACAATTAACACCCCTGGACGTTTGTCCTGTTGGGTCATATATATCTGCATGTCCGTTGATGCATTTGCCCTGTTCATACATCCGCACCTGATGGCCTGTTGCCATCAATTAACCCTGCATGTTGCTGGACTGTGTATTTCTGTTCAAATTATGCATGTGTTATGCACGCTGTTCAATGGTGTGAATATGTGGGTGTTTGGTTAATGGGAATACTAATGCATGCTGTTACAAATAATTGTGAATGGTATTATATGTCGCTAACCCAAACTGTCATGACATAATGCAAAACATAGGACGACAGGGAAGGTGGGTTCCAGCGGACCCACCTTTCCCACCTCAGCTGGCGAGTGCACCTGGCACTAGTGCCGAGTCCGGACCCTCCTCCGGTGGCCCTGTGCCACCTGCGGGTGGAAGCACTGCAGGGGATGGGGCTCGCCCCCCCCTCTGCAAGTGTGGCCCGAGGAGAACCACCACTCACCCTCCGTAGCGTCCGGACTGTGGTGCGTAGGGAGATTCGGGACTCTGTTCTCGAGCCCCTACACCAGCTCGAGGCACGGGTGGTGCAACTAATGGGCATGCCTGTTGCCCCGCCTACACAGCCCCTACCACAGCCCCATCCTGGGCAGTGAAGGAACAGTGGCAACTGCCTATGGGTGGGGATATCAGTTCCACTGTTGCCATCTGTGGGCTCATGGGCTCTGGATATCCAAACCTCCATCCCCGTCAATTGTGTAACCCCCCCCACACGTGTCATACACCGCCCCTGTATGTCTTGTCTGTTTACCTACCCAACCTACCTCCCCAGCTGTACCGACTTCCTTCACCTGACATACCACTCTCACCTGAAAAAAAAAAAAAGGGCACTCTGTACCCACAAAAAAATTACGCCCCATACATAACTGCCCATTCCACACACATGTCTGCTGGACATGGAACCTATTAATTACAATTGGCTGTACAACAAGTATTATTGTTGTCCTGACACCTCTCTTAGGGGTGGAAGGTTTCAAATGTCACACCAAATTACATACATATGCACAGCTGTTGCTGATGAAGAAATGGGCAGCTGTGGGCCTTACCTACATCCCTCCTGCACATCCCAAGCTTGTTTCCCTACAGTCTTACCCTCTTTGTGACCCCTTTTTCACCAATTTCCTGTCTCCCCATTTTCTTTTCTTTCAAAGAAAATAGCGCGGGTGTGCACCAGAGTAAGCACTGTTAAGTGGTTGTAAGCGGGTGTGCGCTTGTGTGCGCAGAGCTAACCGCCAGTGCGCATGCGTGAGCTCTGCGCAAACCAGCGCTAACCCGGTTACAACTGCTTAAAAGTGCCTTAGTCACTTTGATTGACAGGTCCTGTACTCAGTTCAAAAGCAAAATAAAATCCCACTGTCAGTCCCGAACCTAGGAAACACTAGTCTGTACGACCTACCACTAAGCCATGACTCTTATACAAAAACATTGTGCTAAAATAAATATAACATGTAATAGTAGGGATGAATGCAAAGGGAATATAGGATGTGTAGTACACAAAGCATGTCATTTAAATTACTGTCACAACTACTGGATTTCCATAATAGTAGTGTGTGAACAGAAACAGCCATGCTAGTTGGCAGCTTGTAGATAATAAGGTCAGTTAAAGTATATAGATATATGTATGCATATGTACATTATATATATAAATATATATCTATATATAGTTGTAGGAGTCAATGTGCATACACACTTGCTACAGGGAACATGAGAGAGGAATGGAGAATTGTGAATATACAACACAGCCTAAAGCATGAGAGAGATACTAACCTTTACACTCACAGAACACTGTCCACAGCATGCCAGCATGGTCCCCGCCCTCACAATCTGAAAGGGCAATGCCTATCCCACATACCCTTTTATAGCACTGACCTGAAATCACAGTGAGAACTGCAATCAGTACACAACCGGCTGTATGCAATTAGCAAATGCTGGCTTACAATTGGTGCAGAGGCCATCACATGGACCTATGCAGATACCTACAAAAGCATCCAGTGCTAACACTCCCCACATGCAATACACTCATTGCATTGTCTGTAAGCAGACAGAGGGAGAGCGAGAAGTGAGAGAGAGAGAGAGAGAGAGAGAGCAAAAAAAAAATTAAAAATCAGACACTGTGACCCTGTCACCCAAAGCTGTCAGCACTGACAATAGCAGCAGCAAGCAGAAGCTGTGTAATGCAACCAGCTGCGACAAACAGAGGTAATGCAAAGTATCAGATTAATAGTGTGCATACTGTGAACCCTCCAAATGTGTCATAGGTCTGTATCCATAGGTATGTCCATGTGATATGTTGTGTGTACTTAGTTCCACCAAAAGGGGATGACCATACATCACATGTCAATCAGTCATAGGCCATGATCCTGGCAGCATTTGTCTGTGCGTTGGCCCAGCAATGGCTGTAGTGACTGCTTTGAAAGGTCAGCCAGGTTCAAAAGTCAGGATCAGCCCATCCCAAAGGCACACTGGCTGGGAACAAGTGTCTGCAGGTACCCGATATCACTGCATATGCATCCCATACTGCATAATTCCATAGCTTAGCAGACCAGGCCCATTATGCATATGATGTGGTAATTCCCAGGGTCAGTCGAGGTGCCCCCTTAGTGGTGTGGGACCACTGTTGCTGTATGCCACTGTCCAGGTACATATCCTGTAGTACGGCAAAGATAAACTATCACTGTTATATGTGGTTGTATGTCCTCTCGGAGTGCCGGTAGCACACATCCAGGGGTACCACGAGGTCACAGTGATGCTGTGTGTTCTCCTCTGCTGAGGGCGGCCCTCACCTGGACATGTGAGATGATCCTGGTTACATCCAGCTGGGATAAATATTTTAAAGGTGGGGGAGAAGGAGAGGGGATATGTGCACCGAATATGTCTGCAAGATTGTTGCCAATATCCGTGTGTTTGGTGAATGTTAAGTAGGTGTGGATTAACACAGAGCATATCTGAGGCATGTGGTCCATATGTGTAACATAACTGAAGAAGGCCTTGTGGTCATCCATAGTGTTTGTGTCCATTTCCCTCCCAGAGTAGGCCATGGCCGTTGTTATGACGGACCGTAGCGTAGTACCAATGCTGACCACAGATGCCTTCCCTTAATGTGAATGTGCTCTGTCCTGCAGTAGCCTCCTGCTATTGTTATACAATCTGCCTCTGTCTGGGGTCCACCGAACAGGATGCCTAACCTTTGTGCATAGGGTCTGGGTTAGACATATGTGTGCAAGTTCCATGCAAGCTGTGGCATGTCCATGGTAAGCATTTGCAAAGGGGTCAGCAGTGTGGCTTGTGGCTTTCACTGGCCCAGTGTGCTGTATGGATACCATTTCAGTCCCAGCAAGTGAATAACTGTCTAATCACATACATATCAAAGTAGTCTACTGTGCTGGTGGTGGTGGTGGGATATGTATATCCAGGCTGAGTAACGTCTGTCCACATCACAGTAGTGGATGGTATCCCACATACAGTACCTTGGGATGAACCCCCAGAGTGAGGTTGTGCATTGCACCTGTCAGTGTGTGCTGACCGATGAGGCATGCTACTATGTTGTGTGGAATGTGGCAGGTATTGTTGCACAGGTGTTGGCTGAGCACTGATATTTGGCCATGTAACTGTGTATCCACCATGACACACACACATGCAACATATGGGAGTAGTAGTATATCACTACACATGAGTATCATGTATAGTATGTGTGCCATATATTGCTGACATGGTCTGCTGATATCCTGTCTGTGTTCTCTTCCAGGGAGATGGCGCGACAGCGTAACCCCGCCTACTTTGTGGTGGAAGATGAGGAGATACACCAGAGCCTGGTGCGGGAGTATGACATCCTGTTTTCCCGCACCAGTCAGAATCAGCAGGAGAAGGCCGCACTGTGGCAAGACCTTGTCCGTAGGGTAAATGATATTGGCACGCATAACAGGACATATGAGCAGGTACGACATCACTGCAGTGATTTAATCCGAAGTGTCCGGCAGCGTGCATCAGATATCCACAGGCAACAGGTCGCCACAGGAGGTGGGGTGGCCACACATCCCCCCCTCACCAGACTGGAGGGGCTACTCCTAAGTGTTGTGGCTCCAGCCCCGGAACACCAACAGCAGTACACCTGCATTATGATGGAGGCTGGTTCCACACAGCAGCACGACATGGAGCATGCAGGTAATATGCCATATGTACACCGGACTGTTCTGTAACACTGTATCATATGCAATATCAATGGCACAGTTGTGCCCACTGACATTAATCTCATCATTTCTGCAGGTCCCTCCAGGGTTACAGCAAGACAGGACAACCATGCTGGTGAGTGTGTTTAACATAACCTATAATAGTCCTGATAATGCTAGTAACAGTAGTGTAACTCAGTAGTGCTCTGTGTGTATACTGCGGGGTGTGCATGTGTGCATGTGTGCAGGTGTGCCTGTGCCCATGTGTGCATGTGTGCATGTGTGCATGTGTGCAGGTGTGCCTGTGTCCACGTGTGCATCTATGCATGTGTGCCTGTGTCCACGTGTGCATGTGTGCATGTGTGCATGTGTGCATGTGTGCCTGTGTCCACATGTGCATGTGTACATGTGACAACGTGTGCATGTGTGCATGTGTGCATGTGTGCATGTGCCCATGTGTGCATGTGACCACGTGTGCATGTGTGCATGTGTCCACGTGTGCATGTGTCCACGTGTGCATGTTTGCATGTGTGCATGTGTGCCTGTGTGCATGTGTGCATGTGTGCCTGTGTGCATGTGTCCATGTGTGCATGTGTGCATGTGTGTATAAGTGCATCACTGGTAACAATGTCTGGAGACTGTAAACTGTGTTTCCTGTCTTCATCCCACAGGTTCTGGGGCTGCTCTGGTGACCTGCAGCAGGGAACCTGAATCCTGTGCCACGGCTACTGGTAATGATGATATTTGTGTAATGGTACAGGAAGGTGTGTCAGGGTCTGCCATTGGTCAGCCAATTGACAGTACACAGCTGTCAACCTCATCATTGCGACAGTCATCCTGCCTGTACATCCTTTGTCACCATTGTCCCTAGGTGATGGACAGGATACAGCGGGCAAAAAATTTTTTCCCCCCCCCCCGGGGGGGGCCGGGGGGTTCCAAGGGCCCCCCCGGGGGGGGGGTTTTGGGGGTTGGGGGGGAAAGGGGCCCCCTCCCCGGGGTTTTTTCCCCCGGAATTTAAAAAACCCCCCGGGGGGGGAAAAAACCCCAGGGGGGGGGGGCCCCCCGGGGAAATTTCCGAAAGGGGGAAAAGGGGGGGAAAAAACACCTTCCCCAAACCCGAGTTTGGGGCCCCAAAAAAAGGGGGGGGGAAAAAAAAACCGGGGGTGGGTTTGGGGGTTTTTTCCCCCCCCCCCGGGGCCCCCCCCCCCGGGGGGGGGGTTTTCCCCCCCGGCCCCCGGAGGTCACGTGTCCCCATTTGCTTTCATTCCCTGTTCCTTTGTCCCCTTTCCCCCTGGTATGGACAGGTCAGGGGCAGCCAGGGTAATGGGGATGTGGAAAGGCCCCACCGGCCCCATGGGCAGGGCCCCCGATGGTCCAAAAGCAGTTCCCCATGGGTTTTGGGGCATGGGGCTTTTTTGGCCCTCCCAAAAGGGTTGTAAATGTTGTTTATGCATCAGGACACAAGGGAAAGGTCCCGCCGGGGGGCTGGGCTGTTGAACCTGCAGAGGGAGGGAATTCCCCAATGAATTAATGTATGACAGGGTTGGGGAAAATTTCGCATTAAAACCAAATGCATACCAGGGCAACTTTTGGGTTTTGGGGCCATCCCACGGGAAAGGGCCAGGTGACCCCATAGTGGAAACCCCCCCGAATGGGGGTCTTGTGCACAATCCCCCAACCACGGGGGCGGGCTCGGAAGTCCCAACAGGGCTTGGTCCGTAAACCCCCCCTTTCGTACCCTCTGGCGGTCAAGGCCCTTAACCCCGCTTTATTCCTCAAAAGCACTTTTGAGGCCGCCAGGTGGCTGGGCTGTCCAAAAACCCCTGAAGGCAGATGGGGGGAATTGGGTGCATCCAACTCAAAATGTTAACACCTGGGCCCCAATACACGCCCCCCACCAAACCCCCCCACCCGAGGGGCCCCTAAAAAAAAACCCACCCAGAAAGGGGGTTTTCGGGCGACCAGGCTCCAATCCCCCCTTGCAAGAGCAGGCCACCTCCTGTCTCCCTCTTTGGGGCAGGAAACACTTTGCTGTGACGGGGTCACAAAAAGTGTATTAAAATCGTTGGTAACAGTACGGTCTGCTATACGGGTTTTTTTCCCCAGCACCTGCCAGAACGTAAATGCCTGAAGACTCCCCCCCTAGACTCCAAAATTTAAACGCTGCCAAACCCGGGGGTAATGAAACAAAGGTTGGGTACACAGGGGAAAGTAACTTAAGCAAACATGACAAAGGGGCAATTGCCCCCCCGACTTGCCTTACCATGTAATTGGGGGTAAAATGTAATAAAAAATAAAAAAAATTTTAAACCCTTTGGGCACCCTGCATTCCACATTTGGGATTTTTTCAGTTCTATGATTTTTCCCCCTTTTTGTTTTTTAAAAATCTGTGTACTTTGTTTGCATGCTGTTGTTTTCCCAAAACCCTTTCTAAAAAGTTTTTTTCTCCCCCGCAACCTCCCTTTTCACATAAGAAGTAGTGTCCGTAGCTTTATGTTGCCGGAACTTACAGTTTAGGGCATTTCCCATTCAGTATTTCAGTGCAAAAACAGTGAGCCCCCAAAAATAAATTCAGTATTTTTTCCCCATTCCCATTTTTATCCCCATAATAAACCTACAGGGGCATTGCGGAAACCTGGAATTTATGGTCCATTTGGGGTTTTGTATATTGTATTGTACCTTGTATGCATCAGCCTCCCCTTCCCGGGAAAAACCATGGGGGGGTCCACCACACACCAATGGGGGACGGCTTTAAACCCAAAATGAATCCTTAGGGGGCATGTATTAAAACCCCCCAAAAAACCCCCCCCCTTTTTAAAACCCCCCCCACCTTCCCCTAAACCATAACCCCTGTAAATTTTATCGTTGACCAGGCTACCAATCCACACCTTCATATGTGCCTTGCCCCTTGTCTCAACATCATTCAACAGGAAAACATTTGCAGACGGGTGATACTAGAAGTGTTTTAGTATCATTTTGGTCAGTACAGTGCAATTTTTTACCCACCCGGGCCAGAACGTAAACCTGTTGTTTTTCCACCCAAGCAACCGATCCTGCCAAAATTTCACCCCGGTGGTGGTTGTCAAAACCCCCCGGCAACTAAAAAATCTGGGGGACATTAATAATTTAATTTCCCCCAAACACATCCTGGGATTTCGGCTGTAGATATTTCGTCCAAGAAACCCCAAAAAAAATAATTTAAAAAAATTCTTCTACCGGGGATTTCCTTTTCCTTACATTTGATATCCTCATATTTATTTTTCCTTTGTTATTGCCCCTTTTTTGAAAATAAAACCCACCCCTTTTTTAATTTTGGCATGATTTTTGACCCCCTGGAAACTTTTACATCTCAATTCATGTTTCTTAACTTCAGTGAATTGATAGCCCAATACAATTTAAATACAAAGTCACTTCTGCCTGATTCTCCCCCGGGGGCTTTGCATTTTACCGGGTTTACCCTTGCACATATATGTTATGCTTGCAGAGTGGACCCCCAACACCTTCAATGGCCCCCCATTCCCTAGGTTTTATCCCCATGGCAACCACATGTACTTTCAAATAACCTGTGAACCCTCGGGCCTTTGGGGGTTTTTGGTATTTCCCACAGTCCAATGTTAGTCCCCATCCCCCTTGGCCAAACTACAAACTGTGTGGGTCCCCAAAAGCCAATTGGGGACTCCAACCCATAAGCCATCCCCTGTATGGCTTATTTTATTTCGAAAAATGTCAACTCCCTGTTACATTAAAACCCCCTAAATGTTTGAAAAAGGGTTCTAGGTTCTTCTAATCCCCTTGGGGCCAAATATTTTTTTAAAATAAAACCCTGCATTTTTTTTGGAAAAAAAAACCCTTAACCTTTTGGATTTTAAAAATTTTTTTTACTAGCATTTCGGGGAAATCACCTTGTCCCCCCCCCTCTTTGGCCAGTCCAACCATCCCTTCACTTCCCCTTTTGCATAAACCCACTACACTTTCTGCTGATCAACTCCCTGCCGAGTACCTATCAAGACCAGATGATGCTATTGCTTACCCCGTCTCAAAGGTAATCAAAGGAACCATGTTAGAATCTAACTTTCCCACCATCTGGAAAATGTCATATGTAATCCCACTTCACAAAGGAAGCAGCTCTACTGAAGTCTCCACTTATAGGCCAATAGCTATACTCTCTCCACTTGCAAAGATTATGGAAACTTTCGTCATAGACAAGTCATGCACCACCTAATCCAAACCCGCATTATGGCAGACACTCAGCGTGGCTTACGTCCTCATCACAGCACTACGTCAGGCCTCCTAGCCTTTACTAACACCATAAGCCATACTTGCAACAATAATTATATATCCACAGCCCTCTTTTTGGATATTCCAAAGGCATATGATATGGTTGATCACCAACTTGTACTCCACACCCTGCAAAGACTGTCTAGATACTGGAGCCTTCCAATGGTTTCAGTCCTACCTGCATGGTTGACAGCAGGCTGGCCTCTGGCAGAACAAACTCTCTAACCTTCTACCTAACACCCTCAGAGTACCACAAGGCTCTATACTAGGGCCCTTGCTGTTCTCCATCTTCATTAACGACCGTTATACTGTCATCCCAGAAGTCAGCTGTATCCAATATGCTGAATACTCTACTCTGATCTGCTCAGCCACATCTCCAGTAGAGTTATGGTCAGGTACCCAGACCACCTTTAATACAATAGCAAACTGGCTTTCTGAACATCACCTGATCCTAAATCACAATCAAACTAACCTGCTGTTATTTCACCAACACGTAGGCCTACCACTTTCACCGTTACCATAACATCAACTGATGGCACAATAATCTCCCCTGACCCATCTCCGGAACTATTAGGTGTCATCATAGACAATAATCTCAAATGTGACATACATGTTAACCAGATTATCAAAGCCATCAATAGAAAACTATGGTCACTTTACAGAATTAAAGCCTTCCTAGCCCCTCCAGCTAAAGGTGCCATAGCTCACTCACACCTTGTTTCAACCCTTCTGTATGCATCCCCTCTACTCTCGAATATGAACAAGACTGTCCTTAACATAAACTCAATTTGCTACAACCACATTGCCAGGTTTGCCACTGGGCTGCCTTTTAGGACACATCATTGCATCAATCTAAATCAGCTTAGTTGGCATGCAATACCCAGCCTAATACAGTATAACCAACTGATTATGGCCTGTACAATCCTCTATAATCCAGACAATACTCTTGCACTTCAAATATTATCACCCCCTATAACAATCCTAGACCACTTTGATCCTCTAACAAAGTACTACTTCAGACTAGCAAGTTTAATAACACAGCCGGTGATTCTCTTTTTGCAAACCCTGTAAGTAGATCCTGGAACTCACTTCCAGCTGATATTACCCTACTGTCCACCTTAGGTCAATTTAACAGTAGACTCAAACAACATTTGTCACTTAACTGGCTATGTCAATGTGTGAAGCCTGGCTAACTTGAATGTCTAAATTCTGTGAACCACTTTACTGTGTAATTTTAATTTAATCCTGACTTGTGCTCAGGTCTAACATTAACCTGTGGAACATGTTTGACTTGCTTACTTATATAATCTCTGTAAATAATCTGTTTGTAATATGTAATGCTAGTATTATGTAATGCTGTATCTGCTACCCTCATAGCTTGTCTCCACGGGCCTCCCCTGGAAATGGACATGCATCCAGTCGGGCTATCCCAGTCAACAAATGTAGGATAAATAAATATATCAATACAATATATTACAGTGACAACAATACCAGTCAGACATTGACACACACTGACAGCATGCTGAACACACTGGGGCATACGTGGGGACTCAGAATAGCAGCCTGCCTGGGCATCACACACCTCCACAGCTGGCACACAGGCATATGTTCCGTCGGAACAGAGCACATGCCACACATGGCACGCACGTCCCCTGTGCCACACACTCACAGCCTGTAGGGCTACACAACACACCTGCTATGGACGTGTCAGGTACCTGTCTTGTGTGCTGCACTGGGGTCCCGCTCAACAGGCTGTATCTGGTGAAGGTCACAGTGATATGACTCAGGGGCACTATGGTCCACCACAGCACACATGCATACAGGTCAGTCAGAGGCATGGAAGGATATGACTCACTCATTGACCATGCCAGTGTGGCTGCCTGAGACATACCTCCCTGGACTACATGATAGGGAACATAGAATGGATCTCTCAGCATGTGGCACAGGCCAGTATGAGCCTGATGATGGTTGCCAACATACCCTCACCAGGTATTCTACCACTATATGTGGGAAGGGTGTTGTATGTCTACATTATGCTCGGTCTCCACTGTCATTCATAGGGTATCCACTGGCTGTCAACGTGTGCTTACATGCTAGGGAAGCCACAATGATGTGCACGGGTCATCTTGCACGTGAAACCCATGGCCCGATGTATAATGGCAAAGCTCCTTGGTACACACATACTGCCTTATGCTGCAGGACATGGTTTACATAGCGACCTACGTGGGTATCACACAGGTTTGGACACTAACAGTGCTGCTACACAACAACAGCAGTGTACACCGGAAGATGCATGCACCAGACACTGCCCTCAGCACGGTGAACTGCAATGTCTGTGCAGTACCAGATTCATGATTCATGGCTCACAGGTGTTACCCATCACTGACAGGTTATGCCCCATACCATGCCTGCCGTCCCCTACACATGTAACACACATGGATAGGGGGGTGGTATCCCAAGGTAACACAGATACACACACCTCCAGGTTGTTGGCACAGCACAAACCATCAGGGCCTACTCATGTGCAGCTGACAGTGTGTCGGACTGCCATCTGGTTCATAGCCTGGCACACACAACCCTCACATACACAGGAAGACCACCTATCCTCCATAACAACACCGGCAATATGACAGTCTCATGAACTGTGTTTATAAGGCCGTACTGCATCCAGCCAAACATTGTGTGTGAGCATTACTGTAGCTACAACACACTAGTTGAAGAGTTCACAGTATGTGATCACCGAATTGCAGTGGAATGACATGTTACCACTACCACAACAGGTGGGAACATGCAGCACCTGTAAATCAACTACATGTACACTATATGGCCCAGACTAGATGTGTATCCCTTGCTGTAGGTGTTTCACCATAGACACCCACAATGTATAGGGACATACCATGTGCGGACCATGCACAGTAAGACACAGTCATATTGGTATACATTGCAAATACCATTTATCCACATGAAGCATGTGTCAGACATGGTAACTACTGCAGGTCACAGGTATTTATGTGTATGTGTCACACACATACATCATGTGTGCAATGCCATTGCTGTTTTAGGCAATGGCATGCATTGTTATGTACAAACACCCACACAAGGTCATACTGTGTGACACAACCACACGTGACAGTTGTGGGTTATCAAAACATACCTATCTGTACTCTGACATTGGTAATAGCCACAGTAGCAGAGCACACTATTGGCATTACTAGCCAACTAGCCCTGTTTGGCTGTGCTGATAGTGTGGTGACATCCCCTGTGTTTACTGGGGGAGTATGCAGCATCTGGTGTATTGTAGTATTTGCCAAAAGGATCTGTTCTCTCATACTTGCATTTACACCCACCCTACTACCCCCACACACATGCACACTTGCCATTTGCAGGATTCATTCCCCTACCTAACTAAGTCATGACACGTCAGAGAGACGCATTAGCAAAGCGCACTATTCGGTTTACTAGATAGTTTCTCTTCTCTGGCTATACTTATCGGGTGCTGACAACATCAGTATTTTGAAAGGGTAATGTGCATCAGGTAGTGTGATCTCCTGATTGCCAAAACTAACATGTTTGTCATACGGAAATGCACATACACGAGCTCCCCACATCCAAACACACACACACATGCCATTTACAGGTTTCAAACCCCTATCTAACTACATTACGATACTCAGGAGAAATGCATTAGCAAAGTGCGCTATTTGCATTACTGGAAGGCTTCCCTTCTCCTGCTGTCCTTATAGGGTGCTGACATCATCTGTGTTTAGAAAGGGGAGTGTGCATCCTGTAGTGTGTTCTCCCAGTTGCCAAAAGGGACATTTCCCTCACACATATTTGCGCACACACAGTAACCCCCCCCCCATCCAAACACACACACTTGCCATTTGCAGGATTCAAACCACTACCTAACTATGTTATGACACTCGAGACGGACGCATTAGCAGAGCGCGCTATTCGCATTACTGGGAGGCTTCCCTTCTCCTGCTGTACTTATAGGGTGCTGACATCATCAGTGTTTAGTAAGGGGAATGTGCATCCTGTAGTATGTTTTCCCAGTTGCCAAAAGGGACATTTCCCTCTCACAGCCTTTCACACACACAAACTCCACTCACCCACACACACACACACTGAGCATTTGCAGGATTCGAACCCCTACCTAACTATATTATGACACCTGAGGGAGACGCATTAGCAGAGCGCACTATCCGAATTACAGGGCACCTGCTCTGCACCTGTAGTATTTCTAGGGTGCTGACATCTTTATTTCCACAGAGCTATGTAGATGTAGTACTACCTGTCAGGTGGGGGATAGCATATATATGCATTTGCAGCCACCTACGTCAGGGTCAGATATGCACATCACACTGGCAGGTTATGTTCTATACCATGCTTTGGGACCACATAACCTGTAACACACAACACAACCAGTCCAGAACACCACACCCACATCCAGGACACACACTTAGCTTCCCTGGGAACAGTGCCAGGATATGCAGGTATTCACATACACCATTCCAGTTGTTAACATCAGGTACAGGCATATTCTGTGTGAGAACTACTCAGGCCTCTACCACTTTACCCTACAGCCACTACAATTTGTGGGTCCTTGTGCTATGGCAGAACCACACACCACAGCCACATGGATGAATACATATTGCACCTGTCCATCTGCAGTGTGGGTACTCACTGTTCCACACCAGAGGTAGACCACCATTGTTGATATCTGACCATGACCACCTTTCCCTGGACATCCATATCTCATCTCCACCCCCAGGCAAGGTTGTCACTGCACACAAACTGTGTTTAGCACAAGCAGACTCTACACTTGTGTAGACTGGGGTGGATGACTTCAGAGGACCCATGCTGGAGGACTATACTGGCCACTCAGCATAATCCTTGATACTTGCATCCTTTGAGCATGTGTACAGTTTGCATTGGTCATGCTATCCCACATATAACCATAACTGCTCCACAACAAGACACCTGTCAGCTGTACACCAGCCATATATGCGCCGTTCAACAGACAGTGTGACCTAATACATTACAGAGCTGTAGCCCACAGAGGGAGGACATCTGTGGACGGTTCCAGCACGGCACTTCATTCACACATACTCATTACAACACAGTGTTGACAGTGTAATCGTCCAGAGAATGCAGATAGGGCTCCCTTCAGTCTGTTATTGATGGACACCTACTGTCAGAGATCCTCGGCAACCCTCTCACAGCACACACCAACAACATGGCTGTGGCTTAGCACATTCAATCCCTAGACCTCCACGGTGCCCCTGCTTGACAGAGGCACAGCTCACTAGCCTCATATGTTGCCTTCTGTGACCTACTTTATAGTGGCATGGTAGCCTACTATCCTGGGGATGCAGATGCCAAGCACACTCTGGCTGAGCTGTCATTCCCTGGGGCAGGAAGCCTAGTATTGACCTCTACACCCATATGTTCAATTGTTGGATGCACAATATTTGTTGTGCTGTTCTACTGTTTGCAGGTCTTTATTGCCATAGCATTCCCTGTTCCTATGACCAACTTGTGTATCTGTGGCAGATGTTTGTATATGACGGTGATCCACTATATCACTTATGTCTCTGTGGTCATTTACTGTGTGCACTGGGCTGATTGCTGTGTTGTGGTTGGTTCCTGGACTGACATGTACAAATACCAGATATGTGTGGCCAACTGCTACACGGAGATATGGCCTAAGTGTGTGAGCATGCACATTCAGCCTTTCCATGGCATGTTGTCTGACATATGCCTCATTTATCAAAGTGTGCGAGCATGCCCAGTGTGAGCTTTCCATATGTTGCACTCTGAAGTCCAACACATATTTGGGTGTGTGTGACCTTCGACATTATCGCACGTTTATGATTGTGTGCTGGGTGTCATGTTGTATACTAACTGGCCTACTGCTTCATGTCTGCCACAACAGGGATTATACTGTGCCTGCAGGAATTGCATGGGATACTTTGCAGAAAGTTCTCAACATACTTTCATAATGAGCTAACACTGTAGTACCGTATAGTGTACTGGTTCGGTACTTTCACTGTAGTGGACAGTATCCTGGGCTTTAGTCCTATCACTGCTTGACATCTTCATAGTGAGCACAACAGACTGTGTAGGGGCCAGTTGTGCACATATGACCATGTTGCAATATGTTCAGATATGGACTACCTACACCAGGCTTGTCCATCATTGCTAGTGTATTCCACAACATGGGCGGACATTGGCAAACACTAGCGATGTTCCGTAGGCCATTTCTGATGGTAGTCACAGGGTGTGTTTGTCCTTCGACACACATTGTAACTGGAGTTTGCCATTACATATGTCATGGTTGGTATACTGTGCCTCTGTCTACCTCTGACATAACAGTGATACCCAGGGTAGCCTACCATCTCCCATACACTCATCAGGATGCCTCTTGAGGGGTGTCGATATGTGGCACTCTGGCTGACCTGTGCCAGGAGTTTACTGAAGAGTGGGGGTGCCTTCTGTGTTATGGATCATTGTGTACAGCTTGTCCTATGTATGTCAGTGCTGGGGTTCAGGTCTCTCATGTGCATAGCTCACTGCCATCATATCGCCAGTTGGTCTCTGGAAGGTACCTGTTGCTAGTATTCTTAGGCCAGCACATACCTTGGTTTCCACTGGGATGGGTTCCCCTCTGTTGGTTCTGTGTGTGAGGCATGGCCTGCACAGCTCAACAATTTGCTGCCGGAGCTCTCTGTCCACTCTATAGCGCTCTACTATCTCCAGCTCATGTAACCCGTGGTAGGTGACCCTGGGCCTGTACACTCTTCTCCGTCTCCTCAGTGTGGGTTGTCTGGCACCATCTGCATTGTCACCACCCTCAGCAAGTCGCCTATGTCTCATTATGACAGCTATGGCAGCCCCTAACATTTCTGCTCTGAGTGAAGCTTTTTCAGTTTTCACTTCTATTAGCTTACTCCTGTCTTGCAGTGTCTCTTAATGGAAACATCCTGCACTACTGTTTGCAGAGTTTTAAGTGCTGGGCTGGGCTACTATTCTGCCTGTGTAATTGCCTGCTTCTAATTGTTTTCACCTGCTAGCTTCAGCAGTTATCCCTGATAGCTTCCTATTAATTGTGTTGCTTCCTTTTTCCTCTCTGTTTCCTCAGGGGGGAGCAACTTGCATACTATCTGAAACACGCTCACAGTGGCTTACACGCGCGCACACGTGCTTACACAATTCAGAATCTACTTATTCGGGTTTAAACGTGCGTACAACCGCGCAAACACTGTTACATGTCTGCCAACAGCCTCCAACATACTCTGCCTGCCTTACACGCGCGCACACCCACACAAACAGTGTTAAACATCTCCCAACATGCTCCCACATGCTCACACTGCCTTACACGCATGCACACTGTCCTACTCGCGCTTCATGGCGCACACACGTGCGCATGTACGGCCAGCAAGAAACGTTGGTGTAGTAACAGTGTTCACCTTCCATTTCTTGACTTTCCATTACTTATCTAGTGGCACACCTCTTTCCATGATCTGTGCCTGTCATCTGTCATGTTGGCCTCCAATGAACTGCATTTCTTTCTACCATTCCCCCCTGTGATGTCACCTATCTCCTACTCTATTCCTCCCCCTTTTGTATCTCTTACACTACTCAGACTGTGCTCATTTGGTATGTGACTGTGAGATTCAGTATCCGACCCCTCATTTACATGAGATTGCCTACTAATGCTTAGTTACATGTCTTAGACTCAGCTTTCTCCCTTAGCAACCACTACACGGTGGCCATGTTGGTTTTAGTCTGCTGGTCCCTGCATTGTCATTCCATGTATTGCATGAGACCCACATTTGTGGGTTTATAACCTTCTTTTTTATGGTTTTATACAGCGCAGCCCGTTTGCGCGGGGCTGCTCTGGGTTTAAACATCGGCGATCGCTGAAAAAAAAAATTATATTTTTAACATTTTTGCATCGGGTTATCTTGCCAATGGCCACATATTTGGCCATTGGCATGCTGCCTGAATCATATGCAACCTTTTTTTGGAGCTGACATCGCTCCGTTGTGGATTTTGCAGATATGTACTCAGTTGTCAACTGAGTACATTTCTGCAGCTAAAACGTCTCCTACACGGACTGGTTTCTGCTTCGTGGATCTCTAATATACCTCATTTGCATACCTTTCAGATGCAAGTGAGGTATTTAGCATGTCCACGCCCAGTCCGTGTAAGAGACGTTTTAGCTGGTCTCTTACACGGAGTTTAGGGCTGTTCCTGGATCGCAAGGCTTGCATGGAGTGTTGCACGTCTCTTACACTCCGTGCAAGCCTTCGTGAATCCTGCCCTATGTTTATCCCTGTAAATAAGTAAATATGAAATATGACTGCCTAATGATTATAAATATGAATGTTCACGAGAAATATGTATTGACTGACCTGCTGCACTGTAATGACTATGTAATTCAACCTGTCTCTGATATTACCATGTAATAACTTTGAAAGTCCATGTTAGCATTTTAACATACACTGTATCTTGTTGTACTGCTTGTTTTATGTGGAGCTTTTCTCCCTGGGATCTGCTGAAAAAGGACATGTGTCCAGTTGGACTTTCCTGGTAAACAAATGTAAAATAAAATAAAAAATAAATAAACTTTTGCAAATACATGTTCTGTGTGCAGAAAGTCTCATACAGAATGGTTCCCCATAGCCAGCAAGTTTGCCTTTGAACATGTTTCTCATTAGCAGGTGATTACCTCTAACCAATCTGTGGTTCTGAAATCCTAATTTCAGCCAACACAGCTGATTTGCACTATCATCAGTTAATAACATGCAACCACTGTACAAAATATAAGGTCTTCTTGTAGATTAGAAACCCTTTCTGATATGTTGTGCTGGACATTACTGGGGTGAGGAGACTATGTCATCGCAGAGGGTAGGTCTGTAGTAGCTAGTTTTACATAGAGATGTGTGTACTACAGGCTGCAGCTGCTGCTGCAGGTAATAGGCATAGGCAGAGAGTGTGAACACTTTGGAGGAGAACAAGCTGTAGGAGTAACTGTGGGAGCTGCATCAGCCTTGTTGTAGAGTCAGAGCCAGAGTGAGAGTACCCATTCTACTCCAATTGAGGCATGTGTTTCAAGTATGTATGTTAAGCAATAGTATAATTAACGGAGTAGTAGACAACATGTTTTTTGTGTCCTTGAGCAACATAGGGGATAAATATAACATTATGTCCACCATTTGGACAACTATCAGGCCAAGTGTTACAGTCTTGTACTCATTTTGAACATGTATGCCAGCAGTCCTTGTTACAAGCAGGAGCTTCATATGTGTATGTTAGTTGTGCAGCTGTGCTAATCAGCACTGTGAGTTTGAAAGGACTGTGTAGTCCACTCTGATATTAGTGGGTCTTATTTGGATTACCTGAGTTAAAATACTCTGTGAATGCATATTAATGCATGACACAACACTTTATGTGCTTATAGTTTTACTATAGGGATATGTGAAGTGTGTTCCTATCTGCAGGCATGTGATTTCCATCAGTGAAAAGCAGACATTTCATTTGAAATGCACTGTGTGGGTAAACAGTGCATGACTCAGTCATTAATTGCTGGCTTCACAATTATGTAACTTAAATGCTACACACCACTGGATTTGAACCCAGGACTCTGTGTGACAAAACACACTGCTTATAAGGCATTTAACAGACTGAGCTCCTCAGTCACTGTTACACAAAGTGTATTTTCAAGGTATAAGTACACACATACACGCTGTAACATACTTTTTTTTCAGCCATCATTATGTGCATGGCTTTATATGGATGTATTTCTGCACCAGGGTCCCAGCTGAATGTGTATTTTGGTAGTAATGCCTTAGCAGGTGTACTTGTAAATGTTGCTGATGAAAGGGTACATTTACCTGCTATTAGAGACCTCCCTTACCTCCATTATTCTGTGTTTGGCTTCCTAGTCATGTACTCTTGCACCAGACTCCAAGGTGCTCTCTCAATTCTTCCATTACTCTTTACGCAAGTTTGCATGATGCAGTGCAATGCATAGCTCTGCTTAAACATGCTTGCAATTACTATGTTTTGCTTAAAACATCTGTTTTAATTAACAGCTGTGTGGTGTAGCAGGTTAATGCAGTGGTCTACAGGTGTGATGGTCTTGTGTTTGGTACAGGTGTTTATGTTGTACATATTTATTATCATTTAAAACACATATATCAATATAGCTCCATTTAGATGAGCTTAGCAAAGCTGTGCGATGTGTCGCTTTGTACAGCGTCATGCTAAAATACATAGAGAAAAGAATAATGGGGAGATCGGAAAGTGGTGAAATGGGGTGCAAGCAGGCAGAAAAACATAGTGAACGGCAGGTAAGTATGTGCAGGAAGGATGTAGGAAAGAACCATAGCTATCCATTTCTTATACAGCAACAAATGTGCACTTTGACAGAATTTGTAGATGACGTTGGACTGTTACCCCCAGAGAGAGTGGTGAGGACAACATAATTACATTGTTAGGCCAATTGGACCAAATTATGTGTGTCCAGTGGACACGTGTGCGAAATGGAGAGCTATGGGATGATATATTTTTTGGACAGGTGCCCATTTTTTTTTTTTAATATGAGAGTAGAATGTTGGGGAAGGGGCATATTTGTGGGGGAGCTAAGTTGGATAGGTGAGGAAGCTTTTGCAGACAGACAAGACAGACAAGACAGCAGATGGTGTGGGGCATGACACAAGAGAAGGGTGAAAACTTTGGATAGGGAGGGTGTTGTGGAATCTCAGTCCTATGTGCCTGCACAAGGTAGCAGCATGACTTACATCCCCACCCATGGGACTCTTGGCACTGCTCCATCACAACCCCGAGTGTGGCAGTGGTGGAGGCTGGGCTCTGGGACATGTCTGCCCTACCAGGGTGGCTAGCATGTTCTCCATCTGATGCAGGCATCATCTAAACCCATGGTAGACAATCCCGCACACCAAACCTGGCAGTTCATCATGAGTGACAACTCCCTATCCACCTCCACTCCCAGAGGGGGGCACATCCCCATCTTGTGGGGCATTACTACCCAACGCAGCAGCTAGTGCAGGGGCAGCAGAGGGGCCACCACTAGGCTGGGTTTCAGATGTGCTGGGACCTGGTGCCACTGCTGTAGGAGGCAAAGTAGGCAGGTCACGGGGATCCAGCTGACCTTTATGCACTGTAGTAAAGTAGTTATAACAATACGTTAAGATTAGTAATAACCAAACCAATATTAGTATTAACAGAATGAAACATAATATTTATTAATCCAAATACATATTAAGATATAATATGTGTAACACATTGTTAAGTAACATAACAGTAATTATGTCAATAGCAAGCCAGTATGAATTAAACCATAAGGCCAATAAAACAGTTAGTTTAACAAAATATGTTAATATTAAATCATAATAATAAATAACAATAAATTAAAGAAGATAAGGGGTGGGGAGAGAGAGATAAACATACCATTAGTTACCTCAGAGGTAATATTACTACACAGAGTACTACTACATACTTCTACAGGTGTGGTGTGCAGTATCAATTGTGAGTACATTGACTACAATTCTTCTATAGCTGATGTAGCTTGTACATACCTCTCAAGCTGTTAGCATGAGACACTATCGGCCAACCAGTAACAGATGTAGGTACACAACTACATAGAACGGTTTCACATAATGTGGACTTACATAACTACCAAGGTGTTCTGTAAATGGATTTGAAAATATATTGCATTCCAGGTAATCATTTATCTGGTAATCATGGAACAGACAGATTAGGCAGTTGTAATTATATTATGAAAAATTATGACAGTTGAGATGTATGTTTGTGTATATTAAGTAAACTAGACAGCCATCATGCCTTAGTTGGTAGGCATGGGAGTGGAACCCAAAAGCTATGACTGCAGGGGACATCTGCAAATAATGTAACAACTGACTGAAGCAACTTAGAATAGACATGCAATAAATACAGCTACCTCACCCATATAACTTTTGTTCCTGGAGTGGAAGGAAAATAGAGCATTATGTGACTGAAAATGGTCTGGAGACAGCCTTGAACCATACTGTGAGTTGAGCAATACATTATTCAGGCCATTACTTTTGCATTCTACAGCTATTTCAGTTTTACACTTAACTGCAGTGATATTAGAACAGACATGCAATGACTACAGCCCTAATGCAAGTATTAAGACAGATTTACTTAGGAAAACACAATTCTGCTTAACACCTTATTGGTACTGCTGTTTATTATCTGTGAAGTCCACACACAATATCTGCTCATAAAGTGGGCTACCTCACACATATACCTTTTGTTCCTGCAGTGGGAGGAAAATAGAGCATTATGTGACTGAAATTGGCCTGGAGACAGCCTTGAACTATAATATGAGTTAAGCAATACATTTATCAGGCCATGACTTTTGTATTCTACAGTTATTACAGTTTTACACTTGACTGCTGCAACCTTACCATTCACATACAATGCATAGAGCTCAAGTGCAGTTATGTAATAACACCACAATCCTGCTTTACACCTTTTTGCTTACTGTTATTGGTTTGTTTAGTGTTTATTGCAACATAGTTGTTATTGTTCATTTATTGCACTGCAATTCTAATTGCTCATTTATTGCACTACAGATTGTGTTGTGTATTGTTTATTGCACTACAGTTAGCATAATATATCCGTACTTACCACACTCAAGGCGCAACCTGACCAGGCAACCGGCATGGGACTAGACATTGCGAGCCCTCTCAACAGAAGCTGTTGGGAGAGAAGTACACCATTATGCATACTAATTTTGCACAGATTCAGTTTGCATTTTAGTAAAATACTGGAAGAAATACTTACATATGTCTGGGGCATGCCCAGCCCTTGCCTCTTGGACCCAGTTTTCTAAACTTCCACTCTTTCTATGCTTCAGGTCATCATAGTGGTAACAACACTGCTCACCAGTGTGAGGGATACCAGTAGCACTGGTAAGGTCACTGACCGACTGATCCCAGGCCTCAGCATTGCATTCTGAGCCCTGCAGCAGCCTAGGTTCATAACTGTGTATCAGGAGCCCAATGAAAACCCTGGACTCCCGCACAACCCATCTTTGCACATGAAAGCTTGCAACCTCTCCAACACCGCCTGGCATACTGTCAGATAAACTCAAACAAATGGTGCAGAATTCTGACCTATTTCCCTTAATATAGGCTGTTTTCCCACCCTTACACGTCATTCAGCGACATTCAAAAAAGTGCCACAGCACTTAGCATCACACAAGCCAACAAAGCAGAGCTGAGTATTGTGAAAACTCACAGAACTGGTGTTTTCGTGACGCTTAGCAACGTGCAAACAGTGGTAGCTGTTAATCATGTTTAACAAGTGCTTAGCATCATGCAGCTCTTCCAAATGTAAAAGTTATGCTTTTAAATTAAACAAAAATTTAGATTACATTAAACAAGTGGTATGTCTTCTAAAGACTTAAACCCTAAACCCAGGACTATAAAGGTTTTATGTCGTCACTCTGCCCATTTAGCTACTTGGATAGTATACAAACTAATGTATCTTCACATATGCTACTAAGCTACAGTGGTGTGCCATGCAAATGAGCTTAAATGGGCTTAAACAAAGGCAGAAATAAATAATTAATTACATCCAGTTTCTATTTTTTGATGTCTGGCAGGTATCTGCTCTCTATGGGTAAGCACAGCTTGGCATTGCTGAGCTCTGTGCCATGCTGTTCAAACAGTCATTAGAAAAATTAAAAAAAGAAAAAAGAAAAAAGATATAAAATAAAATATCATAATTAATTACATCCATTTTCTATTTTTTGATGTCTGGCAGGTGTCAGCTGTCTATGTGTAAGTGCTGCTTGGCATTGATGTGCTCAGAGCTGCATAGCGCAAACGGTCATTAAATAAAAAAAAAATAGAAGTTTTGAAACTTTAAAATTTAAATAAAAAAATAATAAAAACAAAAAATCTTTTTTGTTTCTGCAGGGGGGCAAGGCTCCCTGCACCACCCACATCCCTGTTCATTAAATATACCAACTCTGAGATTGCACTACAGCAAGGAAAACGGTAAATATTCCATTCCACACTATATGGTATCTCCATTTAAACGTTTCAAAGTTTCAACTCTTCGATCTTATGATCTCAACCATAAGAAAATCAACAGATAGATAAGCCCCAGGATTCACAATGCTTTTTTTTCCATGCAGGAAAAGTGTAACCGCTCCTGCACAGAAAATGGCCACTCTGCGATCCACGTGCATGCTGTTTTCGCATGCATGAGTGGCCTTACACTGTTCCTGCATGGAAACCTGTGCGGGATGCTAATGAGCTCATTTGCTGATGAAAACCATGCAAATGAGCCCAATTAGCGATCAAGCAAAGCAGCATGTTCTGTGCTTGAACATTGTAGTTTGTAGAAATGTATTCGGTTACTAACCAAATACATTTTTGCAATCTACACAACGGAGCCATGTCAGCACACCAGAAAGTATGTATTAATTAGGTTTTGCATGCCAATGGCCAAATATATGAAAACCACTCGAAAATAATAAAATAATAAATTTATTTTTATGTTGGCAGAACTCGGCCATTGAGGGCAGGGGATGTGGTACGCTAGTGGGTGGGAGGAGTAGAAGTAGAAATGGGGGGAACTGCAGTAGAACTACTTTCTGCATCTTGCCATTATAGTCAATGGCATGTAGAAAGTAAACATAGGCAGGGAACAATGGTTACTAAGGGGGAAGGCTTGGGTATAGTGCAGTAACTAGGCCTTAAGGCAGTGGGGTATGCTAATGAGGGGACTTATACTGAATCAAAATTTGAACAGGAAACTTTTTAAGTGCCAGACTGCACCTAACTGTGTAGGTGGTCTAACACCATCGTGTAGGCAGTAGGAGCAAGGAACATGAAAAGGGGGTGTGTCATGTCTTGGTTTTCCGTACTTGCAACAGTTTGTTTTTTAATGCTTGCTGGAAGTACATTGGAGCCCTGTTGGCTGGTGTCTGCTTAGTTAAGCACAGCTAGGAGAGGGGTTGTGTCTGAGGCTGTGTACTCATACTCCATGAACTGAAAAGAGTGTGCACATGCAGGGGAGGGACATATCTTGCTGTTTACACTACCAACAGGCTGAAAGAGGAAGGGTAGAAGGAAAAGGCAAAGGAAGTAGCAGGACAAGGGGAACACTATACAAATCAACAATATGGGAGGCTGCAATCCACAACTGGCCAGTGAAAGCACTCAGATAATACAGCTGACAGGTGGCTGCAGAGCTGAAGATGGGAGGACATGTAAAATAGAATTAAAGGGCAACAGCACAAAATAAAGGTTAACTGATGTAGAAATCACTACTATGGGAGTCTTACAACTCAGAATGGGTCCTGCAAATATAATACAGCTGGCAGGTAGCTCTAGATCTGTAAATGGGAGGAGATACAAGTAAACATTAATTACAAAAAGGGCAACAGCAGAATCAAGGCAATCATCCACAAATCACCACTGATGTTTCTAACACTCACAGTGGCTAAATTCAAGCCATGAGCAAGTAAGCTGGCATTTGGAATGAATCCGAAACAGCCAATCTGACAGGCAGCAGTAGCATCACACTACTATAAAGTATGGAAACACCCCTCAGTCTGAGTTTCCCCACAAACTATGCACTTTTGGAGCAAACCTGGGAATTTAAACTGACAAAATGCAAGGGGCTGCCATTGCTCGGATACATCACTATATACTGGAGGCTGACTGTGGTGAGGAAGATAATGCTGCCAACTGCTGCAGACCCAGGAGGAAGAAGAGAGCGTTCAGACCCAGAGTGACCTATCAGGGGCTACATGACCTGGAGATTGTAGACCATTACAGGGTGGACAAGGACATACTTCAGCAAATTGTGGAGCTGTGCCGGCCTCGCCTCACATCAAAGGCGGTGCCTCTACGGACCCTGGTAATTACCGCCCCATAAGCTTAACAAGCCTGGTCTGCAAAGCTATGGAGAGGATCATAATGGAACTCATAAACAAGGACATAGGGGACTTGCAGACCTTGGACCCAACCCAGTTTGGCTTTGTCAAGGGCAGATCTTGCCTTTTGAACTTGGTCAATTTCTTCAAAACAGTTACCAAGGCCATTGATGAGGGAAAGGCAGTTCATACAGCCTACCTTGACCTTGCAAAAGCTTTCGACACAATACCCCACTCGGGTATCATAGAGAAACTTACCAGCTTAAATGTAAACCCATATGTCACAAAATGGGTTGCAAACTGGCTAAACGACAGAACCCACAGGGTTAGAGTTGCTGGAGCCATGTCAGACTCCAAGCCGGTTACAAGTGGTGTCCCACAGGGCTCAGTCCTTGGCCCCTATTGTTCAGCATCTACTTCTCAGAAGTACAGGCAAACATAGGAGGACTATGGCTGACAAAGTTTGCGGATGACTGCAAACTGGGTGCCATAGTGGATAGTACATCGGACACAGACATCCTTCAGAGGGGTCTCACGGAAACTGATAGCTGGTGCCAGAGCCATGGCCTGAAGTTAAATGCAAAAAAGTGTATAGTCATACCCTTCGGGAAAAACAAGGTAACCGCAAGCTACCATATAGATGGCAACCCACTAAGCACAGAAGAGGTTATCAGGGACCTGGGTACCCAGGTTGACAGTGGCCTCTCGCTTGACACTCACGTTGCTAAAGTGGTTCGAAAGACCTTCTACATTGCCCATCTGATCATGAAGGGATTCACATCCAGATCAAGTGAGGTCATTGTTCCCCTGTACTCTTCACTTATCAGACCAATGATCGAGTACAATGCCCGCTCGGGATGTACCTCACCCGACACCTGCAGCAATTGGAGAGACCCCAAAAGTTCCTCACCAAAAGGATAAAGGGACTCCAAAACCTGTCATATACTGCCAGACTGAAGAAACTCCAACTCTATTCAGTTGCATACCGTCTGCTCAGAGGTGACCTGTGCCTGACATACAAGGCCATGACCAACCCGGAATTAATGGACATGCTTCACCTCAAAAAATCCAAATCCACCAGAACCACTAGAGCAAGTGACTTAAACCTTAGCACGGATATAAATAGGACGTGCTGGAGGGATAGATTTATCACCCAGAGACTCCCCATGCTGTGGAATAAAATCCCGGTCCATGTGAGGCAGAGCACCTCGCTGGCTCTGTTCAAGAGAAATCTTGACTGGTGGATGGGAGATCATAGGTTTACCCCGGGAATCATCTCTGTGTCACTGCTGGACAGAGGCACAACGAGCTAATGGGCACATTATTTCTAACATAAGGGGTGGCGTAAGCCACATAACTTTGGGCTAGGCTTATAAATGCCTTAGGGCAGATAGCCTAGTATAAACCTATGAACCTATGAACCTATGAACAAACAGAGGGGAACCCATCCCACTGGGTACTAAGGTATGTGTAGCCTTAAGAATACTAGCTACGAGTGCTTTCCAAAGACCTAGTGGGGATATCATAGGGGTGTCACAGGCATCTGAAACCAGAGTACTCCATCAGTTCCTGGATGCCATGCTACCACATGTCCATGAACACATCTACTTTCCCAACAACTGTGAGGAATTGACCAGCGATATGCGTCTCTTCCACCATGTAGCTGAATACCTACAGGTACTGGGTGCCATAGACTGCATGCAGATCCACATCAAAGCACCACCTGGTGGGCGGGGTAGGATCTACATCAACCGGAAGGGCTTCCCCTTCATCAACTGCCAGGTTGTGTGCGATGCCCAGGGCATTATCATGCAAGTGTGTGCTGGCATCCCAGGAAGCTATCACGACTCTCACATCTGGCATTCCTCACAGCTGTATCAGGGGTTTTTCAGGGGGGACATCCCAATTGGCCATCTAGTGGGGGATGCTGGCTACACACTGGAGGTATGGCTGATGGCAACCATCAGAAATGCACACACCCCTAAACAAAAATGCCATAATGAGGCACATGCACAAACCAGGATCATTATAGAAAGTGTGTTTGTGATGTTCAAGTCACGGTTGCACTGCCTTGACATATCCTGTGGAACCTTGCAGTACTCCTCAGCTACATGTGGACAAATGTTCATAGTATGTGCCATGCTACACAATATAATCTGGTGGAAACAGCTGCAGCAGGAACAACATGGGGAGGGGCCATACAGCCCCCCACCATTGCCAAGGTCATCACATGCACAGAGGGACTTGGAGGAGGAACTTCTTGAGCCTGCCCCTAGAGGCAGACAGAGGCATGCCCAGTATGCCTATGCCTTGGCAAAGAGGCAATGCATAGCACACACACTGACACTGTAGGGACCCAGGGACTGATACCTCTCTCCAACTCGCACATACAGTAAAAGGGATGCCAAACATGACACTACCTGTACTTTGCCATGTATAGGGAGTGTACTGCATGTGTCCCACTTAGTCAGCCCTCCAGCACCATCCTCAATACCGCCCCAGGCACAATGTAAGTCAACCTTACTATCAATTACTGAATGGAGTAGTATGTTCTGATAGTTATGTCTATGCTATGGATGCAAGCATGCAAGGGAATTGGTTGGCCAAATGGGATAGCAGCAGATAACTGACAGCTATATGGGACAGTATGAAATCCATAACAAATACTGTTGTCCCCATACTAGGCAGTAGTACTCAAGGTGACAACTCCCACTGCAGTACATGTGGTGCTCGACTAATTGTGGGTGTCCACAGGTCACACACATGGATGTCAATAAGCTTTCCCATACCCACCCCCAAGCCACACCCAGCAGGACAGTTGTAGATGACAAGAAAGAAAGGTTGGGAAAAGCTCCACAAATGCTGGCAATGGTGAACAGCCCCCCTACAGACCTACAAAGACATACTACAACAAGTCTGGCAGTTGCAGTATAGTTCTGAAGAGTAGGAAGTCTGAAACGGAAATGTATGCCATTACAATCTAACTTGTGTACTTTACTGATATGCTTCCCTTCTGCAAGATAGGGCACAATACAATACTAAATGGAAACAGAGTATAACTAAAATACCAGTGCAGTCGGTGCAAATGTGTAAAGTTGTCAGATATGCCCCCTCCCAACCCCGTGTATAAATTGCAGTAACATGTACGTTTGTAGAGTAATATCGGTGGAGCACACATTGCCTGAGCTATCCCAATCAACATGATAATTGGTGTATGTCCACTATATGCAGGGGTCAGTGTGCCAATCTTTTGTGAGTGTTTAATATTGTCTGGATGTGGACAGCATGTAGGCCTGGATGTTGTGTCTCAGTGGTCTAGGTACAGCACTGTGGTTGACAGGGCCATGTTCCAACAACTACAGTACCAACCAATCTGCTTCTCAGCTACATCCATGTTACTACAGGAAAAGGAGAAGGTCCCAGTCATATCTGTGAGTCAGGTGCCATAAGCATCCATATCAAACATTCACTCAGTCCACCCTCCACCCAACAGCCACAGTTATTTCTTCAGTCATATCCTTGCTGTTGGGAATGATTACAGAATCAGCACACTTCTTTTATGGAATATTCACAGGATGCAGCATACTGAAATGGTGTCCCATGCAGGTATTCAGGTGTGTCCCTAGCCGTAAGCAGCACCCTGCACACATCCAGACTGATGCATCACTATGAACTAGAAGGATTGCCAGGAACACCTCACCCACTTGCCCATGTCACCCCAGGGGAATCCACTGGCTTGCAGCCTGTTAACGTATGAGTGACAAAATGCAGTGGCCTGCATTACTCTCATGTGGCCTACAGGCCTCTGGCAAATGCCCATATCTCATCCATAGTCCCATCATATGCTTCACCCATAGTGCCATCATACAGAATGTCATAGGGTCCTAACTAACAACATAACACATTAAGGAGAAAACAAATGTAAGGCCATGCTGACAAATGCCAGTAGTATGCCTCTCCTTATCCTAGTGCAAGAATTATGGACCAAGACATAAATTCTGCCATGATAAAGGTCAAACTATAGAAATACTTCTGTGATATTGCTCCCATACTGTTGGGAAGAGGATAGAAATACAGAGAGGGGGCAGAAGAGCATGGAAGTCTTAAACTCAAATGTCTGCTCATACTTCCCCCGGACTGCAAACCCATGAATGCATAACCACAAACCTGCTTGTAAACCACAATGTGAAGGGAAATTGACCAGATATATGAGTCCTGCCTTTGGATAACCTGGCCGAATCTGTACACCTGAAAGGTATGCCCACAGCAGGATATGGTCATTCAGTTAAGTTGAGAAATGCACAAGAAGGGGATCCCCAGCCAGCATAGCAACAAGGTGCTGGACCATTTACACAGACCCATCGCTCAGTTGTCTGTACCCACCCCTCCACAATGGCAGGATTGTGCCACAATGTCTAGTCTTTGCCTCACAATATTGGTCTCTGCTGCATTGCTCTTGCATTTCCCTGGTAAACAACTGTGAGCAAACAATGATATCTGTCAGTAGTTGATGACACAATACATTACACTGTAAAACAGTACATATGTCCAAAAATCTATGCTAAAACAGAACATGTTACACAAGCAACACAGACAGTAATAGGAAACTTAGTTACACACAGTATCCCACCCATGTTTGGACCAATTGTGTCTCCATATTGGCAACCTATCTACAGATATCCTGCAAAAATAGCTTGCTAGATGTCGCTATAGCAGACAAAACCCTGGACTGGAGTACAACTCTCCCTGGAATGGATTCCCACAAACAATATAGAAGGTCATACTGGGCATGTTCCTACACTTAGAGAAATAAAGCCCATGTCTGACACCACAGTGGACCATAGATATCTGTTATCTGCAGATGTGCATGCACACACACCAGAATGTAAACTGGTCTTTACACACACACACACACACACACACACACACACACACACACACACACACACACACACACACACACACACACACACACACACACACACACACACACACACACACACACACACACACACACACACACACACACACACATACACACACTGAACAGGATAGCCCACAGGCAGATGTAGGTGGCAGATATTTGGTAAATCTGCATCTGTTTTGTGTGATATGCACACATATCTAAGGCCAACATACTACAATAATTCAAACATACACACATATACACATGGGGAAGGGAGACACAGACAGTGAGAGAGACAGTACCATTATGAAGCCTTTCTCACCCAGTACACATCCCATAGTTCCACTCTACACTATCTGCTGATGTATGTCACCTTAGATGTACCTTTGGACAAGACTCTGATCTGTAAGCTCAATAGTGCTTGCAACAAAGGCATAACTTGCTAAAGCAATTAAGTAGTTAGGTAGGGTTTTGAATCTCAGTCCTGACAACTGTGTGTGTGCGTGTGTGTGTGTGTGTGTGTGTGTGTGTGTGTGTGTGTGTGTGTGTGTGTGTGTGTGTGTGTGAAAAAAATACTGTTATACTCCATCCCCACCCAGTACACATCCCATTACCCAATATCAGAACATGTGCTGCAGTCAGTCACTGTACAAATTCCTTTTGTTAGCCCTCAGCCCTATAGGCTCTGTTGTGCTTGTGATAACTGTGTAACAGTAGAGTACCAATAACTATTCATGTAGCAATCCGAAACACAGTCCTGTCAAATGTAAATGTGTGTGTGTGTGTGTGTGTTTGTGTGTGTGTGTGTGTGTAGGTGAATGATTTTGAGGCCATTCCCACTCACTCCATTTTACATTGCCCTTCTTTATCACTGCTGCTGATGTCACTCACCTTTAAGGATACCTTTGGACATCTGTCAAATATATAAGATTTGTGGTGCACCTGATAAATATGGAATAATATAGTGCCATAAACTCGTTAGTTAGGCAGGAGTTTCAATCTTGATTCTGGCAAATGTAAACGTTTGTTTGAGTGAGAGTGTCTGTAGTTGTAAAGACATGATTTTGAGACCATTGTCACTTACTACAGTTCCCTTTCCCCTCCTTTATCAATGCTACTGATGTCACTAACCTTTAAAGATACCTTTGGACAGCTCTCAAGTTTGTGATGCATCTGATGAATGCATAATAATATAATGCAGACAATTAGTCAGGTAGGCATTCTAATCTTGGTCCTGGCAAATGTAAAAGTGTGTTTGTTTGTGTAAGAGTGTCTGCAGTTGTAGAAACATGATTTTGAGGCAGTTGGCACTTGCTATACTTCCCTTTCCCCTCCGTTATCACTGCTGCTGATGTCACTCATTTGCTATCATTACAGTAGCAAGGGGTGTGAGTCTACTGTATGGGGAACATGTGTATACATGGGTGGTTGCACATGTGATATGCACACACACATCCATTGTACACCAGCTACACTACCATGGAGACAAATATAATATACCAGACATTTGACTATTAAAATAGTACTAATTAGTTACATTTCCTGTAACTAGTCTAGGCCAGATACAGATTTGCTGTATCCAGGACTGTATGTTAGCTTCTGAGTGTTGCCCAAGTCTACTCCTAAATTTGTCACTTAGATATGCTAGTTCTCTCCTCTCCTACGCTTTCAATAGCTTATTACTTTAGCACTTTACCAGATGTCTTGTAGCAAGTATTTTAGAACACAAAAGAGTTAACAGCACTAAGCGTTCTATGAGGAAACAGCTCCAGTAATTATTATTAATGGTCACCCCTCCAGGCATGTCTACAGGTCAGTTCCCTGTGCTTTCATCTATTAACCTGCTAAACTTGGCCACCCTGAGGCAATATAACAACTGCCTCATGTACACTGACAACCCTCACCTCTTACCTCTCTACACTCAGACTTGCAAGAGATGCAGTTATATATCAAAACTGGAAGCCACACACTCTCCAGCCAAGACCAGAATAGTTGGTCAAGAGGAGATGGTCAACACTTGCACCACACTACATGGAACACATAGCCCTACAGAACACACACCAGCACTGTCTTCATATAAAAACACTGACCACACACCCACCTTTGTGGAGGCTCACAATATAAAGCTGCACAGCAGAGACCTTCAAGGCAGACATTCACTCCACCACCACCACACAACACTAATCACAAGACACATATGTCTACTAAACAGTGTGCCAGTCAACCAAAGCGCCTAAGGCAAATCAGCATGGCCAAAACACTAGGCATAGTTGACTTGATAGTGAGAAACAGTGATGTTCCACTCACTAGGTTGAAAAAGGAGAAAGCGACAGTCAGCTGCCTGTCAGGCACCAGGATCTGCCACATAGCTTGCACACCGAGGTCCCTCAACAACAGGTACACATATGACTCTGCCATTGTACATGTGGGTGTGAATGACCTGAGACATACCTCCCTGGACTATATGGAAACAGACAGGGAGGAGCTCTCTATCTATGTAGCCCAAATGGGTATGACCCTAGCCCTGAGCAGTATCCTACCATCACTCAGAATGATACCACAGTACAAACTGAAAATGATTGATTTCAACAATTGGCTACATTTCTGGTATCATTTTAAGGGGATCCACTATCTGTGTGCCTGGGATGGCATGTTTGAGAGACCATGATCCTTTGCCAGAGATGGCCTGAATCTGTCACCCCTGGGCTTCCAGATACTGGCCAAGGCTCTTGCTACCCCTATAGTGGCTTTTTTAGGCAGTGTTCCAAAGACCACATTACCACTATAACAGCTACAAACAAATGTAATCTGAGAATCAAGCTGCTCAACACTAGAGGTCTACATTTCAAAATGCACTCACTCAAAGTACTCCTTAAACTAGAGAATATTGACATTTGTGCTGTAAAAGAGAACTGGTTCAAGACAGCAGAAAGTACAACTGCACTACCAGGCTATCACTCATTCCACACCTGTTTGGCCCAGAGCTTGGACCGAAGCTGCAAAGGTGGTGGTGTTTCAATATCCGTAATGGATGCGCACACCTACAGTCTGTTAGCACAACATAATGTATCTGAGATTCTTCAGGTGCAGCTAATTATAGTCATTCAGCAATACAGGTCATAGCCTGCTGTAGGTCCACAAGCATGGCCCAAGACTCACACTCCCCATTCCTAAGCATCCTGGGGAATATTAGATTCCAACCCAACACTCTCATACTGGCTGAAATCAACTACCCCACCATTAACTGGAAAAACTACTCATGTACCAATACACTTGGCCAATGCTTTCTGGAATTCATTAATTCCAATGCCTTGGACATGCTCGTTCTTACTCCCACTAGAGGTAGCAATATCTCATCCTTGACCTGGTCATTACTAACATAGGCGAACGTTGCTCTACACCAATAGTCAACTTCTCTCTGGTTAGATACTAACAGAAACTAATCACACTGGAAATCCCCATGCCTCCCACCACCCCACAAAGGTAACTACCATTAAATCTTCTCCAAAGCTAACATTGGGCACCTAAAGACAGAGGTGGCTAACTGCATGGCACCCATGCAGATGGAGACTGGTTGTATGACCGCAGAATCGTACACCAATGCACTGTACGAACAAATACACAAATACATAGATCTTGCTATATGCAATACAACCAAGGTGCTCTCCTCAGAAAAAAGGAATCACTCCATTTTAAGGATTGATTCGAGCGAGTGCATTTTGAGATTTAGACTTTTAACAGTGAGCAGCATGACTCTCAGATTGCATTTGTTTGTAGCTGTTATGGTGGTAATTTGGTCTTTGGAACACCACCTACAAAAGGCACTATAGGGGTGGCAAGAGCCTTGCCCAGTATCCAGAAGCCCAGGGGTGACAGATGCAGGCCATCTCTGGCAAAGCATCAAGGTCTGTCATTCATGTCATCCCAGGCAGACAGATACAGAATGACTATATATATATATATATATATATATATATATATATATATATATATATATATATATGTGTGTGTGTGTGTGTGTGTGTGTGTGTGTGTGTGTCGCTATGTTTCCATAAATATGTTTCAACACACACACACACACACACACACACACATATATATATATATATATATATATATATATATATATATATATATAATTATAAAGATTCATAAAACTATATATATATATATATATATACATGCATATAACATTCTACAAATATATCAAATTATGGGATAGATAGGTATAGATACATATGTATATTTTTATATATAGATATGTATAAATGGCTATATACAAGACATAAATGTTTCCACAGAGCTTTTTCACTATTGTTGTAAGCCTCTGTTGCATGATATGTTTGAAAAAGCAAGATAAGTGCATATAGCTTAGATGGTGCAATGGTATGTTCTCTGACTGCAGTGTATTGGTTCTGGGATCAGAACTTGAAGCTGATTTTTATTTCCATAATTGTTAAATAACTGGACTGCATGGTATGTTGTGAAAAACATCATTAAGCTCTACAGCTTTAATGGCTTAGTGGTCAATTGCTTTAACAATGTTATACAGGCTCCTGGGTTAAAGAGTTAGGACTGACAATTTTATTTCCATTAATGTTAAATAACTGGACTGCATGATATGTTGAGAAAAACATCGCAAAATTCTCTCTCTCAAATGGCTTACTGGTTAGTTATCTTGACTGTCATGTCAGGACACATGGTTCAAGACCTGGTCCTGCCACTTATTTTCCCTTAATGTTTAATAACCAGAGTGCATGATATGTTAGGAAAAACAACAGAATACTCAACATTTCAAATGGCATAGGGGTTAAGTACTTTAAGGTATATGGGGTCCTAGGTTCAAGTCCTGCAAGGGCTGTTTATTTTGTTGCTACAGTTTATTTTTTTGTTGCTGCACTTTAAACTTTATTGCAGGGAGGAATAAAATGAAAAAAAAAGTGTTTTGACTATTTTACTAGGAGTATAGACATTGCTTTCTGCACCATTATCTGTGTGAGGGGCTGTGTGAACACTGATAACATGACAGGGGCTTTGCATTACCTTGTACTTGCACACATTCTGGAGAAAGCATATAATGATAGGGAAACAAATAGGGACAGCTATTAAATATTCCTCTTACATACTTGGGAATGTATCGTGTGTGCTTTACTGTTTTACTTTTTGTTTTTTTATCCATTTATCCATGGACACTAACAGTAGTGTCCGTGGGCACACACTCTTGCTGCTGTTGACTTCTGTGCATATTATTGTGTTGTGGGCCTGGACACAGCTGCTAGTTCCACCATATGGGATGCCCTTCATGTGGGCCTTGCCTATTTACCTGGCCTGTATGGGGGACTAAAGCTTCACAGAGTGTAGGAGGTGTATTTAGTTGCCGCCTGTGCTCACACACAGAACTGTGTCCATTTTAGAGTACGGCAGCACACCTTCATACATATGCATGGCGGGCTGCCGTGCTGGATGGGAACGGTCCCTTCCATGCAGGAATAAGCTATTCATGCATGGAAGTTTGCTGAATCTGCGGGACATCAGACAGGAGTCCCCATGGACTATGATGTTTGCAGATGACATTGTGATCTGTAGTGAGAGTAGGGAACAGGTGGATGAGACCCTGGAGATGTGGAGATATGCTCTAGAGAGAAGAGGAATGAAGGTCAGCAGGACTAAGATAGAATATATGTGTGTGAATGAGAACGAGGATAGAGGAATGGTGAGGATGCAGGGAGTAGAGGTGGTGAAAGTGGATGAGTTTAAGTACTTGGGATCAACAGTTCAGAGTAATGTTGAGTGTGAAAGAGAGGTGAAGAAGAGAGTACAGGCAGGATGGGGTGGGTGGAGAAGAGTGTCAGGAGTGATTTCTGACAGACGACTACCAGTAAGAGTGAAAGGGAAGGTCTACAAGAGGGTAGTGAGACCAGCTATGTTATATGGTTGGAGACAGTGGCATTGACAAAAAGGCAGGAGTCAGAGTTTGACGTGGCAGAGTTGAAGATGTTAAGATTTGTACTGGGTGTGACGAGGATGGACAGGATTAGGAATAAGTATATTAGAGGGTCAGTCCAGGTTGGAAGGTTTGGAGACAAAGCCAGAGAGGCAAGATTATATTGGTTTGGACATGTGCTGAGGAGGGATGCAGAGTATATTGGGAAAAAGATGCTAAGGATGAAGCTGCCAGGTAACAGGAAAAGAGGGAGGCCCAAGATAAGGTTTATGGATGTGGTGAGGGAGGATATGCAGGTGGTTGGTGTGACAGAGCAAGATGTAGAGGACAGGAAGAAATGGAAACAGTTGATCTGCTGTGGCGACCCCTACTGGGAGCAGCCGAAAGAAGAAGCAGAAGATATATATATATATATATATATAGATATAAATATATCTATGTATGTATAGATATATGGATGACTTGCATTTGGTCAAAAATCCTCTTTCGTCGACGTGTTTAATCAACTGTATTTGGTTAACTAGACAGATGTTCGACAGGTATGTGAGATCACACAATGATGTGGTATGACACCTAGAAAGAAACATCGCTATAGCATTTCTGAATAACTTTTGTGTGTGTGTATGCCTACCTGTATCTATAGCAATGTTTCCCTATACACACATGCAAGTATACATTACAAATATTACGCAGTAATGACAGTTACTTTTTTAAATAAAAATCTTCAGAAGAATCAGTCTGCTGCAGTTTCTTATTACAAACTTTCCTACCACTACTCTGGCATCATGAAGGTATAGTTTATGAATTTTAATCAGAATGTTGCTGCAAGTGTTTGCACAAAAGACTTGAGTGTCTTTTAAAGTTGCTTCTTTCAGCTTTTCTTGTAGTAACGCTATAAGGCACTTCTGTCTTTGTTTAAGCAGCGATACTGTTGTCACCAAAAACTGTAATCTTACATGTCAGTTGTGCTGTCATATATGCACACACTAAAAGTTACACAGCAACAATTCCAGGAATCTATCAGATTCAACTAAACACAACCTTCTCCTGCACAATGCTTCTACAGTTTTGTTTCTTGTACTGCTAAGCCATGAGCTGTGCTGGGATTTAACTTAACCATAAGCTTTTTCTGCAACCCAGCACTAGCAAAGAAAGCTAAGTCAGGTTTGTGCCATGAATCACTGGTGCATGACATGTAAAATCTACAGCAGATTTAGGTCAATTATTGCTCAGTCCTCTAGTTATCTGCAGAGCAAACAGCAGTATGGGTTTTATATTTTACAAAGGCAAGCATTTTCCTTTCATCGGTGAAATCACTGTAAGCATTTGGAATGGTCTTTGTTTTTTCTTTTAACAGATGCTTGCTTTATTTCATGCACATTGTGTTACATTAGGCCAGAAAAAAATAAAAGAAGATATATAATAGTGTAGACTACAGATAGCAACCTCATTGCATTTGCAAGGGTCCCAGTCCATGAAAACACAACTGGCTGTCTCCTGGGCTTCCGATACAGGATCAGAATGAGAAGTAAACACAGTTAATGAGACTCAGATGATGAAAATCACAAATTATACAGAAAATGAAGCTGCAGTCATTTCAAGAAATTTCAGCGCAGCCAAGAGGTGTTATCTTAAAGCACAATGCAGTAGTATAATCTGCTTTAAGACTTACTGCAACTGCTTCCTTAGCTTCATCCTCAGAATATGTTTCTACCTTTAAAAGTCACAGTTACTCACATTTAAGAGTAAAGGTATGGCTACAAGTACCCTACAAAGAAGCAGTTTGTCCCTTGCTAGGAATTAATAGGCTAAATACAATGGCAATGCAGTAATATGTTACTCCCTAAATCAGAAAAAATACTACTGATGACATGTGCTTCCAGGTTAGCTGCAAAGTATTTATATATGCAAACCAAATTTCCAGAAGGTTAGAGCTACGGCCTCGGAAACAAATACTGATGGGATACAAAAATGCTCAACTTGGCTGCAGAGCTAAGTCTAGCATTCAGCGACCTAGGCAGTCACCTAAGTCCTGCTGGCTGGGAGGGGACCCACTGGCTGGTGGGGGGGGTTGCTGCAACATTTACTTTTTAATTTAAAAAAATACATGCATTCTTTATGAGCATCATCTACATCAGAGATTTACATCCCTGTGTTTGTGTGTGTGTGTGTGTGTGTGTACACACACACACACACACACACACACACACACCTGCTGTTGCTTGCTTGCTTTTTTTATTTTCTGCAGTTTAAATATGCAACACTCCTGCTGCTGCATCTGCCTACAGAGTTAAAAGACATGGCAACTTTATCAGTAAGGTGCTTTTTCAATTACAAAAGTGTGTGTGTGTGTGTGTGTGTGTGTGTGTGTGTGTGTGTGTGTGTGTGTGTGTGTGTGTGTGTGTGTGTGTGTGTGTGAAATGCCCTAGTTAACAATGGCAGTTTTATTAATTTGTCCAAGCTCAAACCCTGTACCTTGGTTACAGAAGACAAGAACCTAAATCCGTGACACCAAACATACTTCTCAACTTCCTAACCCAACAAATCTGGACAGCATCTAAAATAATGGGGGGACAATTTTTAAATATTGCTCTTATAAACTTAAGATTGTTGTTAGAACAACTGGTTTTGTGCTAGCTTGCATTTTCTGATGAAGTCTGAAACTTAAATATATGTTGTTATTTAGTGACTTCAATCCTCTGTTGTTTTCCAGAGAAACACAAATTTTAAGAGGAGCAGACCAAAAATATGAGGCAAAAATTAACATTCTGTGGAAATCTGGACAGTTGAGCTGTATGACACCAACTACTTCAATCCATTTTGAAGGAATTGTGAATTTCACTGTATTTTCAAAGAATTCTAAGTTTTTCAGTGCCTTTTCAAGGAATTATGATCTTCAGTGCATTTTCAAGGAATTGTGAGATTCAAGAGAAGAGACATTTACTGTTGCTCATGCTAAGCCTGTTTTCAATGTGCCACTGTTTTGTTTAGCATATGGTCATCACTGTGCTATAGAGCTTGAAAACAGTGCTGCTAGTACAACAGGTGACATGCTTACTTTTGATGCAGAAGGCTGTAAGTTCTACTACCATGCTGTGTAGATGGATTGCTGATACTGTGCTTTACTTTAATGGGGGTGGGTGGGTAGAGGTGATGCAGTCCTGATACTGTCCTCCTTTGGATGAGATGCCAAATAACTATGACCCTATTGGTTTGCCATTCATTCCCTATTGCCAATATTACTAGTTTACCTATTTTTTTTTATGTAACATAGGCACTTTATTCATCAAGGACAGCAGGCACCAAATTTCTAAATAAAAACAAAAATATAAAGTTGTTTGCTAGTAGCAACCTCTTCATTAGTTACAAATATCTTTGGTGTGGAATTATTTGGATAACTTTTACTTCTGCAGAGATTGTGCATATTGATTGATATTGGTGGATTGTAATGACAGGTGACCTTTTATGATTGAAATGTTCTGAAATGGGCAATTTTGTCATTATTGGCTCATACATTTTGTTTCATTGCTTATGGGAAAAATGTTCAAAATTACAGATTTAAAACACACTGTAACAAGTGGTGCTGTATTATACAAGGAATATAATGTAATATAATCAGGAAGGTGAGTGAAAGAACACATGCCTATATGCATGGTCTTAAAAATGTTTGCAAGGAGCCTATGATTGGAAAATAGCCCAAAGGTAAACATAATCCTAAACTGGCCATGCGCATTTTCTTTGAATGTGGGTTTAAATGATATTGCAATGCCTTTTCAGTGAGTGTGAATGTCAAGGGCAGAGAAGATTACTGTTAATGCTAAGTCCATTTTTATTGTGAGACTGTATTGTTTTGTTTAGCAAATGTTTAACAGTGTTTGTGCTATAAAATTTGAAATAAAAGTTTTAAATTAAATCCAAAATCCGTGATCATTGTAGAAGTAAACAAGACAATAGTATACACACTGACAGGTTTAAAACTGTGGTGGTGGTGCTGCGGTAGCGTTGTCGCCTCACAGTAAGATGTTGTCCTGTTTGATTCTCAACTAAAGCGTCTTGTGTGTGGAGACATGTGTGAATGGGCGTACCTTCATTGAAGGCTGTGCATCAGGGCTGGCAACTCGGTACATAAAAATCTACTGCTAATCATTAGTGGACCGAAGTTCCGCTGTGGCGACCCCTAACCGGGAAAAGCCGAAAGATACAACAACTGACAGGTTTGAACAATGTTTATAGTAACTGAGGAGAAATAGCCAACTAATGGGACATTGACACTGGAATGGCTGTGGGGGGCTGCTGCAGGGAGTCAGACAGGGTTGGGCTGCTGTGGGGTCACTCTGTTTGTGCTGGGAGGTTGTGGGGGGCTGCTATTTGTGTATGTGGAGCTCTAATCTACTTCCCTGCCTAGAAACCCATTTGACTATGATCTGGCTCTGCTTAGCTGAAGCAAATTCATATTTCTACGTAAGGAATGGGATTACACTTATTGTCTGTATGTGTAACTGACTGAATGTCTAGTCAACATCTGTCTTCCAGAGATGTTAGATGGAAGGCAGAGACAAGCACCTCTACTATGTACTGAGAGATGCATCAGTGGTTATGACTGTAGCACCACTACATGTTCCAATGTGCAGACTTAAAAAAAACTGTGGTGCTGCCATATTGGTGCCTCCATCCTGTAGCCCTTCTCACCCCACCATGACACAGTGCAACAGTATTAGTAGCTCAGCAGGTAGCACATTCACTTTTAATGGTTAGAAAATCAGAAGGCTATGGGTTTTATTCCAAATCAGAATGGAGGATGCTACTTTAGTCCTGGCATGGCATTCTTCAATCAACTGGGACCCTTAAACCAACAGCTTATCAGTTTGAGTTAATGGTACCTTACTTACCACTAAAAAGCCAAATTACCCCTGGTCAGTAAGAATCCAAAAAAGAAGCTAGTTGAGGCATAACACGACAATGAAAAGCTGACCATATATTTATAAAGAAAAATTAAAATAATGATAAAAACTGTCAAATAAAAGAAACATTTCAGTAAGCACTTTCACATTCCAACTGAATGCTTCATCAGACTGTTTAGGTAACTAAATTGATGCTCTCTAAAAAGTGCTTAATAAGTTTGACTTCAGTTCTGTTCTTGCCTGGAGTTCCTTTGGAGATTTCTTGGTGTGTGTTCCAGTGTACCTTGTGGATTTAACTGGAGTTTCTTTGGTATACCTAGTTTGTCCAATTTTATATGTAATGTATTGCATGCAGTTGTGTTTCTGTATCCTGCAATGAACTGGCATCCCCTCTGAGAATAGTTTCTCTACTTTGTGCTCACTGATATGATAAGCTATGTCTCACCTATAACCCTGAAACTGGTTAAAGTAAGCATCAAAGAATGAATAAATAAACCGAAACATTCATTCAAACTCTAACTGTATCAAAACTACAGTTAGCAAAATGCATTGACAAAGATCAGCAAATTAGCTTTTATGTAAATCAACAGGGGAGACATTTGATAAAATGAAATGGCTCTCTTGAAAATGCAGCTCATACTTGTTGAAGACTCATGAAGCTAGATAGCTGTGAGACTGTTACTGAATGAAGAGATGTCACATAACTCTCAACTGTGCAGATTTTTAAAGAATGTCCCGATTTTTGTCTCAAATTTTTGACCAGTTTCTTATACAATTGTGGTTTTCTGGCAAATCATTTAAGGTTGAAGCCAGAAAATAATGACAGACATTTAAGTTTCAGACTTCATACCCTTTAGAAAATTTATGCTAATGCAAAACCTGTTACTATATCAACTTTCTATGTCTGTAAGAGCAATAGTTAAAAAGTGTCCCTATTTGTGGGCCTTTGTACCCCCATTTTTTATGGCTTTGTCCATATATTCTGCTCTAAGGGTTTGAGAGGTGTGGATGAACATCAAAGCTATTACCTTGGTAAAGTTAAAAAAATATATTTGCTCTGTCATTTAAGACTGCAAGAGAGCTGTAGCCTATCCTAGCATTTGCTGGGCACAACCAGAGAAGCTCTGCTCTCATCCCATCTGTTGCATTAGGTGTCTTAAAACAGTGTAGCAACTGCCTTATGCTTACCGACTGTTCACAGCTTTTAATTATTGATAATGTAACCTGTGAGAGATGTAAATATTTAAGAAACATGGAGGCAAGCCTCTCACATTAGCCCGCTATCAGTAAGTATCATACACCCACAAGACCACATCAGTCACTGCACATCAAGCCTATACTGTAAAAAAACTTGCCAAAGCAAAATAGACCACAGTCTAAAAGATCCAAGCGTTCAGCACAGCAGGCAATACTTACTGCATCTCCACATAGATCACCCAAGTATCACTAGGAAAACAGGACTAAGCCCCTAAGGCCCACTTTGTTAGCTGTCACACAGGAAAATGTCTTAGCCATAGGCAACTTTATAGTTCTAGAAACTTTACACTCACCAGAATGGACAAGAGCAGGGCAACTGTAAGCTGCTTGTCTGGTGCTAGGATCTGTGATGGCACAAGGGCCATAATGGCCTTTAAACCAGACAAATATGACTATAACCTATTGGTTACCTATATGGTGGTGAATGACATGAGGTGCTGTCCCCAGAGAAACATACAGAGAGTCATGATAAAACTTGCAATGCTGGTGTTAGATTCAAGAAGGACACTAGGCGTATGTAGTGTCCTGCCTTCACCAAGAATGATGTCCAGATACCAAGGCATGTTAATTGGCTTTAGCAATTGGTTAAGTAGTTGATTTCATTCTATGAGGATCCAGTACTTGTTGGCCTGGATTGCGATGCTAGATAAGACTTCAGTTTCACCAGGGATGGTGTACACCTCTCATACCAGGGCTTCCACATACTGGCTAGAACTTTTCTCGCCTTATAATGCCTTTTATAAGGCAAAGTTTCCCCACTGGAAATTCCCCCATAATAAAACCAACCCCTTTATTTGAGCAGCATCATACTGGCACTACTCAATGCTAAGAGTCTATACAGAAAGATGTCAAAATTTGAGACCCTCCTGCAACTCAAACACACTCATGTCTGCCTAGCTAGAGAGACATAGTTTCAATGCCATGACATATCTCCCTCTGTACCAGGGCTTAGTGTCTATCATGCTTTCATGCCTTTGGGAAACTGTGGGGAGCTGTCTATATTTGTCAGAAACACCAACATTTCACATAACATTACCCACAACTCTAACTTGGAACCCTGAAGATCCAAATCACCCTCAAGAAAGCCAACTATTACTTCAGTGCTAGCTACATAACCCCATCAATGCCCCAAAAGGTCAGGGAAATTGCATTAATACCATGGAGGGCTTAAATAGCAAACCAAATATATTTTTAGATGACTTTGCTGGCAACATAGTAGACTCATATCATCTATCATAATTCTGTGTTTTTGCATTTGATTTAGGTGGGGATGCTATGCTAGTTATTTTGTGTTGTGTATTGGGTTTTGTTGTATGTTTGATTAAGTAATTGCATTTATTTATTTTTCAGTGAATGGTAAACACTGTCTTTTTAATTCGTTAAAGTCCAGTGGATTGATTCATTTAGGTAGCAGTTTTAGAGAAAACAAGAGATATACTTGTAACAGCACTGGTGTGATTAAAGCGCTTTTTGTATTTCTTGTGATTTGTTTCATACAGACAAGAAAAAGAGGAAGCTGACATGTCATATTAATTAACATATATATGCCATTAAAACGTTTGCCAAGAAAAATGCTCTTTATAGACATTATTGGATGGTACAGTGGTACAGTGGTAGCATTGTCACCTCATAGCAAGAGATTCTCTGGTTTGATTCTTGTCTGGCGTGCCTTCTGTGCAGAGTGTGGATTTCCTCTGTGTGCTCCAGTTTCCTCCCACATTGCAAAGACATGTGCCTGGAGTGTTTCTGTCTGGACATCTGCTGAAAATTGGCTTTGTTCCAAGTCAGACTGTCCCAGTAAACAAATATTAAATAAATTATGATCAAGAAATTTACCTCTAAAGTGATACTTAACAGGTAAATTTCCTGACATCCATTCTGAGAACACATAGCAAATTATTCTAATTTGAGACAAGATCACAGTTCTTTTTAATATCTCTGCAGTTTCGGCAGCTTGTATCATGTGATAGTACCCATTAAAATGTAACAACTTTTAAAACTGTTGGGTGGTTAGCTGCACACATTGTTTTGATAGTGTACATGGCATGAGGTGTGTAACAGCTTTTAAACCTGCCATTTGTTACCTAATGCAGTTGTCTATTGATTGACATCTGTATAGAAATGCAAGTTTCACTTAGATTTATAACAATCAGAAATACACATAAGAATCTAGTTGTAAGAAATATTCATGAATGTTGCTCTAACAAGGTTATTATGTTTTTTCCTTTTAGAGCATGATCAAAGTGGTCCATGTATACAGTTATACGAAACATGCACAACTATAGGTAATTTGCAGAACCAGCAGTTTACCCACAGCATAGTTATGACTGTTAGCAAAATCCCATATATACATACACGGGGATCGTGAAAACTCTACATGAAGGCACCCCAGCAACATAGGGGCTGAAATAAAAATACTTACATTACACTAAAATGTGATACTACAAACAGCACTACAACATATAATGATCACATGAAAAGTGAAAACACAAATTTGAGCACTCATCCTCATACTAATAAAACCCAAGCAAACTTAGCTGAAACACCTGAAGGAAAAACTATTGAAAGTGGTAGGAAATGTCAAAGTTGGCAAACTCAGTCAGTGAATTGTCATGTCAAATAGTTGTATGTCATTCCTTGCTCTGTGGTGTATAGGATTAAAGCCCTGATTCTGACCCAGATGATGTGAGTTCACGTAGCAAGTCTGTTGCTGGAAGAGGCAAACAGGAAGTATTGGAAATGAACAGCTAAGCCTTAAAGGGGTGTGGTCATTCCTAGTTGGCAGAGCTGCCACTCAAGTGATTGGTGAAGGCTGCAAGCACAGAAAGCAGGTGATGCACAGTGAAGGACATGGACTGTTGCTACCCAGACCATTAAAAGTAACCATTTTCTATGTATGGAGAGGGGTACATATTTGCTGGACAGAAGAGCAAAGGTAGTCTCTGCAGTGAGGTAGGTGCATGTGAATTAGAGCCTTATTAGACAATGTCCTCATAGCTTTTACAGCATCCTATGTGAAGGATGAAGGATGCTGAAGAGCATGTGCTGGGTAATTCCTGACCCACAGAAGCCAAACTTACCTGGGTCAGGGGATGAGGGTGTACACCCTCAGGTGGGCAGAGCTGAGTGTATGGATGCAAGCAGGTGCACATCCCATGCAGTACTAGTTATGTCCCTAGTACGGGGGTTGCGCAGGTGCAGTCAGATTGCAGGGGCTCAATGGTAGGCAGAGATGAGGGTAGGAAGCACCTAGAAAAAAAAAACAATGAATATCAGCAGTGACCCATTGCAGAGAACTGTGTCTCAAAGGGGTATAGTTGTACAAATGCAGAGGTACTATCAGAATACATCAAAATTCCTCTCATGTTACACAGATTAAGAAATCAGAACTACTTATTAAAGTAGTAATGTGCTACTTAAATTACTATTGCAACAGCAGTTACAGAACAGAAAACTGTTCCATTTGAGGTTATAAGCAGAGCCAAAAATCTAAAATTCCCTGAAGAAACAAAAATAACTTTGTAAGATATGGGTTATTCTGATGTCTTAAGAAGTGCTATGTATACAAGCCTTATTTTGATCAAGCACTTCAGATGCTAATGACAGGGAAGCATGCTGAGCTACAGAATGAATTGGCTTGGAGTACATGATATCTCCGTTGCTAAATGTCAGGGAGCACCTGCTCGCAGTATCTTACACAGTATCATTTTTTGGTGAAGGAGGCAATCCAAACTTTCTTTTATATCATCTTTATGCATTTGTTCCCTTTAAAATGTTCGCAATGCATGAAAAACACCCACCCTTCCACAGCCCAAAAATGTACATGGTATCCTGAGCCAAGTTTCTGCTGAATTCTGAATTTGATGAAATCTTCCAACACTTAAATTAGATACTTTCCAAAAAGAAGTATCAAATAATAGAGGAAGAGGGGCAGTTTTCACATATCTTGTTGTACATTTCATTGATCCACACAACTAGTAATTACATTAAAGAGGTTTGCACCATGGTGGTGCTTGAGATGGTTACTCTTCTTGTATCTTATGATGATCACGTATCACATATTACAGTCTGAGTAAATCAAGTGCAGGCATGGATAACACATCCTGAATGACAGGGGGGGGCCCATTAAATGATGCTTAGTTTAATGTTCAGATTTGTCAGCATAGCAACTGATTAAAATGAAGCAATCAGCTTTTAGGAGTGCTATTTGGAAATATCCGCTTGGTGGAATTAACAGCTCATTTTCCAAAATGAGAAATTATGTATCTCAGTATAACATTACATGCCAGGGTGCTGGTAATTTCATGTACTTTATTCCAAAGAGAAAAGTGACTGCATGCCATTTATGACAGATGACACATAACATTAAATGATCAGATTTACTTTTAGATCCTGATCCAATCATTCTGTATGCACTACCTAGCTGCCTACAGAAGGAAGATTTTGGGAACTGTTCCACCTATAAACAAATAATCCAGCCTGGATAGAGTAATCGTGTTTTTCTCTGCGGTGAACACAGGAATGTTCAGCAAGTACAGCTCACCGGAAATGTAGTAGCAGTTTAAAGCTACAGAATTGTAATTGTAAATGCACATCTTTGGTATTAATGCTTTGTGTTCTGGCATTTGTATTCTTTCATTTTATTGTACTCACTCAACTGCATGCTCAAAACCTTTTCTGCTAGATAAATGTGTCACCACAAGTCAAGCCACCTTTGCAGACTTGCATGCCCTAACCCAATTAAACTGCTGTAGGCCTTAATTTGGCAGGTCCTAGCAGAGCAGTCACGGTATTTTTTCTAAAAGAAATACTTAGCGTGTGTGACAAGGTTAGTTGTAGTGGTGTATATGAAGGTAGAACCAGCCAATACATTTTAACTATCCAAAACCTTAGCTTGTTTATGTGCAGAATCCTTGCAGCTCACATTCTAGTCATATCTTTCTAGTTGATATAATTTTAACAAATGACCACTGGCTGAAGGTGTGCTTTAACTGTACACAGTGTAAATAATAATATCTCTCGCATTTATAATTGTAAATAACACATAAATGTATTGCCTCTGTGTTTTTTGTTTTACTGTATTGTATATAACTGTGTGAATTCTTTATGTATAATTTTCTGTTTGTATCTTGCTCTGTGATGCCTGGGTCATGACTGAAAAAGGTATGTCAGTCTGTCCACTTACCTTGTTATCAAATTGAATAAAATAAATAAATAAAAATATAGTTAGCAAAAACATCTTTCTGTTGTATGTTTCCCTTAGCCTTTTACTTCAAATATGTTCTTTATACTTTTCTGCTCAAAGCCTGATTCAACAACATTTTGAAAATCATCCTTTAGACAAATGGCAATTAATATTTTATTTATTTATTTATTTACTTATTTTATTTTATCCGCGGTAGTGGTGCTGCGGTAGCGTTGTCGCCTCACAGCAAGACGTTGTCGTGTTCGATTCTCAGCTAGAGTGTCTTCTGTGTGGAGGCATACATGAACGGGCGTGCCTTTGTTGAAGGTTGTGCTTCAGGGCTGGTAACTTGGCATGTAAAAATCCACTACCAAACATTAGCGGACCGGAGTTCCGCTGTGGTGACCCCTAACTGGGATAAGCCAAAAGAAACAACAACAAACAACATTTACTTATTACAACATTTACTTATTTTATTCTATTTTACATTTGTTTACAGGGAAGGTCCAACTGGGATAAGACTCATTTTCAGCAGAGGTCTGGGGAGAAAACCTCCACATATAGAGAAAATATACGAATTATACAAACATTATACAAAAAATATACAATATGTACAGTACACTAGAAATTACATATGTTGCTGTTACAGCTGACATTTGTATTATACAATCATCTCATATAATTCCTTATTGTAGTGTAGACATTGTAGTTTCTCAAAGTAAGTTGAGGAAGGGTTTGTAGGGGAACTAGATAGAAAAGGATAAGGTTAGAGACTATCTAGGCATGAGAGAGAGCATAGATTATGAGGTGGTCAGGGAAGAAGGAAAAGTATGACCATAATTAGTATAACTAGTTTGCCTGGAGTATAGTACAGGTGCAATGCCAGGTGTCATTAAGATAATGTTTAAGAATCTTTTTGAATCGGTTAGTATTTGTGTGGGTTCTGATGCTGTGAGGTAGGGAATTCCACCTTGTTGTTACATGATGAGAAAATAGGGAGTCCCCTGCCATATTAATGGATTTGTATACTTGTAGAGATTAATTTGTTGAGGGAAGACTTCAGGTTGTGGTATAGTACTGGAGAATGTTTAGTAGGGCAGGGTTTTTTCAGGTTGATATACTAGTTTTGTGTGCCAAGGTTAATTGGTTATAGGATAGAAGTTGTGGGAGATGTAACCAGGAATGTTTTTTTAAGGAGTGAAAGTGTTGGGTATGATGTGGGCAGTCAGTTGTAAATTTAGCTATTTTATTGTAGCATGTCTCAAGTTTAATTAAATCTCTATTTTTAAGGGTGGTGAGAATTGGGGAAGCATACAAAACTTTGCACTGTTTCTTCAAATATTTTATTATTTATTTTATTTTATTTTATTTTATTTTACATTTGTTAACCAGGTGGTCCGACTGGATACATGTCCTTTTTCAGCAGAGGCCCGGGGAGAAAAGCTCCAACAGAGTTACATTGATAATTAGGTACAGTAAATGAGCTGAAAGAACTTAACAAAAACATAGGCTATTTACATACAAGTACAAGACTGCCATTACTATTTCTGAGATTACTACAAATGTAACATCAATAACATATTAGCAAGGACGGTAGGCAGTATAATGACATAGAGTTAGACAGGATACATATTTCTTTATCACAGTATACAAAGTACTTATCATCTTAGCTAGTTGTTTATGTTTTAGTTAATGGCACAGAGCTAGTCTAGGTTTGAGCGAGGACATAGCCAGTGTGACTTGAAGTGGTGTTTTAGACTATTTTTGAATTGACTTAGAGAAGTTGCAAGCGTGATGTTATTTGGGAGAGAGTTCCATATTTTATCAGTGGTGTTGGCAAATAGCGCGTCACCACCTAGGTTAAGAGATTTAGTTGTTTGGACAAGGAGTCTGTTTGCTGAGCGAAGGCAGCTTAGATTGGAGTAGGGAGTCATTAAGTTTTTTAGTGCTGGGGTATTCTCAGGTTGTTTAAGGATTTTGAAGGCCTCTATGAGTTGGGACTGGTGAAGAAGGTGTGGGAATTCTATCCATCCAAGCTTTTTCAGGTTAGTACAGTGGTGTGTTCTGTAGGGTAGGCCTGTAACGAACCTGGCAATGTGATTATAGCAGGATGAGAGCTTGGCCAGATCAGATTTGTTAAGGTGAGTGAGGACAGGAGAGGCATATAGTAGGGTAGAGAGAAGGTGTGAATGGGCTGTGGCTGCCCTGGCATTTGGGTAAGGAAGGCTTTAATTCTATATAGCGTCCCAAGTTTCTTGTTGACTGACTTAATGGCTTGGTTGATATGTATATCAAATCTGAGTTTATTGTCAATGTTTACTCCTAATAGCTTTGTATAGGTGTCTGGGGAGATGATGGTCCCATTATTGGATTTTATAGTGAAGTTTTCAGTCGGAGATCTATTGGTTGGGTAGAAGAGAAGTAACTTGGTTTTGTTTGGATTTAAGATCAGGAGATGGTTGGCAAGCCAGTTTTCGACTTTGGTGAAGCTATGTTGGGTGGTAGTTAGTAGATTTGCAAGAGAGGCATTGGAACATATTATAGTCGAGTCATCTGCATATTGAATGCAGGTGGCTTCAGGGATGACTGTTTGGATGTCGTTTATGAAGACTGAAAAGAGGAGAGTTCCTAATATGGAACCTTGAGGAACTCCTATGGTATTTGGTAGTAGGCAGGAGAGCTTGTTTTGCCAGATTACTGCTTGTTGTCTCCCAGTGAGGTAAGCTTAAAACCAGTCAAGGGCTGGAGTATCTAGATACAGGGTTTTTAAAGTATATAGAAGTAACTGATGGTTTACCATATCGAAGGCTTTCGATAGGTCCAGGAAGAGAGCGGAGGATATTTTTTTATTATTCCGGTTAAGATTAATGTTTTCAGTAAAAGAGAGGAGGGCAGTGGTTGTACTATGATGGGGTCTGAATCCATGTTGAGAGTCTGTGAGTAGTTTATTTTGGGTTAGATAGAGCATTAGTTGGTTGTGCATGCACTTTTCCATAATTTTGGCAAGTGGTGATAGTATGGCTATAGGTCTATAGTTGGATAGTTCTGTGGATGAACCTCCTTTGTGGAGTGGAATAACATAGGATATTTTCCAAATTGAGGCGATTGAGGCCTCGGTTATGGTTCTGTTAATTAGGATTGAGATAGGGTAGGCTACGACATCTGCAGCAATTTGCAGGTATTCAGCAGGCAGAAGATCGGCTGAAAGGGTGGTTGGCTTCAGTTTTTTCAAAAGGGATCTGATAAAGGATGTGGACACTGACTGGAAGTTAAAAGAGAGTGGTGAGTCGGGTATAGTGTTTATAGAAGTGTGAGGAGGAGAAAGTTGGTTAGCTAATGACTGGATGGTTTCTGTGAAGAAAGTATTGAATGAATTGACTATATCTTCTTGGCTCTTGTCAGATAATGTTCCTGGGGTTGGAGTAGTGGATTTGCCTGGTTGGAGAAGTTTATTTATGCCTGCCCAGTACTTTTGAGGGTTATTCTGATGTTTATGTTGCAGATTGTAGAAGTAATTTTTCTTATCTAGTATGATGGCATTTTTAGTCTCATTTCTAAGTTGTTGGAAATATGTACATAGGATGTCTGCCTAATTATGTAAATAATTGCTGATTACTATGCAAGTGTGGTGTCCTCAAATGTTCACTGTTCAGTAATGCTTCTTTAACATGATTTTGATGAATTACTCATAAAACATAGAAAAGTATCTACATCTGTTTCCTTTTCTGCTATTTTAGCTGCTTGTTCTACTCCCACTACCCACATCCTGAGAACCAAAATAATGAACTTTTTTAGAATGCATCACATGTATATCTCAGGCTTTTAAGTACCATATCATTAATACAAGCTTAAAACTCCTAGACTCTAAAAATCAATTAGAAAGTCACCAATATATCAAAACATCTTACATCTGGTGTTATACATATTTCTCTTCCTGGATCCTACAAAAAGATTAGTACACGTAGTTAACTTCTGCCCTATAGAAATACAGGATTGAATATTTGAGAGATTCACTCAAGTAAATTAGGTAACAGAACTGTAAGATGTTTGCTGTTACTAACTAGAATTCACATGTAAATAAAGTAACTCTGATAGCAAAAAAAAAATGTGTTGGCCAGTATTATTTTCAGATACAACACCACAATTAATCTTGCCACAAAAGCTAGGTGCTTGTCTTGTTAACTAAAATCTGCTGGATTAAGATCTACTGAATTTTAACATTCTTGGCCATGCAGATTTAGACAGTCCCTGCTTTCATTAACAATCGTGCAGACTTCGCACTAAGCCTACATGATTTAAGCATGTCAGTACAATGAGCAGCAGCATTGATTTGAATATGCATTCTACTCATTATGTGTACACATTTGCAAGCACCTTTTCTTGGCCGGCAATACTGTTCACAGCCAAGGAAAAGTGTTTGCAAGCATGAGCTCAGAATGTAAACAAAATGGCTTGCCTCTAGGCAAACATAAGATACAAGCACATGCTGTAGCTTGGAAATATTAAGGGAAAATACAGTGAAAGAATTCCGAAAGAGGGGGAAGTGAAATGGGGGAATTGTACACAAATAATAATGGATAATACTGCAAAAATAAATAATAGGGAAGAATAAATTGATAAAGTATACTTATAACTGCAGGCAAATATGCTGAAGTGTCAAAGAATCATTTCTAACATAAATTCTGCAAGGGTTCCGGCATGTAGCTCGCAAGACATTTCTCTGCGAGCTACATCACCAAAACCAATTGGCTGCAGCAGCAATTTGCCATAGAGCAATATGGCTGAAAAGCATAGCTGCTGCAGCTGTACACTATGCAAAGTAATCCTACAACTGGTGGCGATCCTTACAGACAGCTGCCCGGCCGTATTCTAGCAGGGACGGCTGTACTAGATGTGTACCACGTTCTATATTTTCATGGAAGGAATGCATTTATTGTATTATTTATTTATTTTTGTTGTCAGACGTCTGATCGCCACCAGTTGTAGGATTACTTTGCATAGTGTACAGCTGCAGCAGCTATGCTTTTCAGCTGTATTGCTCTACGGCAAATTGCTGCTGCAGCCAATTGGTTTCGGCGATGTAGCTCACATGGAAATATCTTGCGAGCTACATGCACCCATATCAGATGTATATGCAGGGAATTTATGAATGCAGGCTGACAGCACTGCTATATTCCTCACTTCAGCATGTATAAAATACATGAGCCCTATAGCTATTATGTCATAAACATCAGAAAATAGATGTTTTTGCAAATAACTGTTATTGTCACCTAGAAGAAAGGGGTTTACTACTTATAAACATGCAATAGACAAGCACATTTTGTATTGCCATGTAAATGCTAAATGGTAATATAACAAAACACACAACATACATAAGTGAAAAATGACAACACAGATCTGATGCCATTACATGATTTCAAGTTTTCCACTGGTAATTTATAAACATCCCAGACGTCATTATACTGGACATGCTCACATGCACTTATAGGAAACAGTAACATAACTGCAATTCCACAATACCAGCACAGACAATATTGTCATAGCAGAGGACCAGACATGTTTACAAAAGCCTTCATCTGTCATTAAGCTGTATAATTTGATGAAAACAATTGCAGTATTAAAGAAATGTCTGGTTGATGACTTGTAATATAGAGTGCAATTATTTGGAAATAGGTAATGCCTGTGTGTAGTGAATGACATAATAAACATTTGCATCATGTAATTTGTGAACACATGCCAGTACAGATGTACCAATCATGGAAGCCACAGAAATACGCATATCTGTTATGTCTTGAAGAACACTCAGAAAAAGCTTACAACACCTTCCTGTCATAAGGGGTATGGATGTCCTTCCTTATAGGACAAGGCCTGAAAAAGGCGGCTCTTTGACCATATCATAACTATTGTCAGTTTATATGCCACTACCATCTCACGCTGTTGTCTGACATACAGATATTACCAGATTCAAACCCCCCCACCTACAATACCAGACTTCAGACCTCTGTATTTACTGCATGTGCACAGCAGATGTCAATGCAGGCTGTCACAAATAACTGAAATCAATGTGTGAAGTTAGAAGGGACTTACTAATATAAAATGAACAATCAGATTTAGTTAGAAGGGTAAAAAGGAGCTACTCATGTTACTGTCCACACAACAGTGAGCAGTATAATATCAATGCTTCTTTGACAAGGAAGCTGTTTCTATTGTGTAGTACAGACACTGTCCCAGAATTGAACCTCAGTCTATCTGTGTAGGCATGCTACACAAAGCAGTACCCAATGCACATGCCACAGGAGCACACAAAGCATGGCATGCCCTGAATAACCATTTACTGTCATACAATCACAATCTTTGATGATATATCATTGTCCAGCTTAAAATGGATATACATAACTAAATAAAATGGCATTTGTGTAATGTCATTATATTCATATAATGTAGATCTTTCAGAAGTTGAACAGCAAGCTATGTGGCACTACTGACTAATGACATGTGGAAGAACCACAATCACCACAGTAGATGTCGTAACACAAATGTGTCACTCCACGTATGCTAACTTATTACATCAGATGTACGTGTTGTCTACAATCTCTTTGATGTAAAGGGGATGGTGGAGACCCCACCCACTGTAAAGGGACAGATTATAACTGTTGGTGGGTGCCATTAATGCATTACAATATAAGGCCACACAATTCCACAAAGAAAAAATAAATCAGCAACTAGTAAAAAACCAAAATTGAAGACAAACCACACTGGCAACTGTTCAAGTTGATTAGCGCTTTCGTTTACTGGCAAATTGTAAACTTCTTCAGATGAAGAAGTTTACAATTTGCCAGTAAACAAAAGCGCTAATCAACTTGAACAGTTGCCAGTGTGGTTTGTCTTCGATTTTGTTTTTTTATAAGGCCACACAATGTTAACAGTCACTGAATGTGGATTTTGAGCACCTGAGCATTTGACTACAGAAGATACATGATATTGTTGGAATGGATGTGCCATGACTGAAGTATCACCATAATTGTGAGATATGTCTGTATGTCAATGCACTACATCGTGCTGCTGCTGCAAGGAATATGTGTGCCTGTAATTATTGTGCTACCCCTGCAACATACAGAATGTTGTCTCATTCCCTTGTACCATAGATTTGCTATATAAGGAAAATGTAATCACATGTCATCATCACTCTGAAATTAGTTTTTTGTAAAAGGGATCAACATCTATACATGTACATACTTCATGTGTTAGACAACAATTTTGGTGACATATACAGTCACAAAAAGACTAATGCAATGTTGTGTAATGGCTGGATTTGAACTAACAACCACAGGCTACAAATTAGTGCCTGAATATCAAACACCACACAACATGGTGCAATACAATTGGGACAGTACAAAACTGAATGGGTGATATTGCTACTGTTTATTATCTGGATATTTATGCTAAAATGGTCAAAGTACACAAAAACACTGTACACTCTACAGCTACACATCATATATGTATCTGAAGAGAAGCCTACACAGAATGAGGGTGAAAGACACACTCACTACTGGTCTCAAACATACTACACATGTAGTTAAGCAATGTACACATCACAGCTTTAAAGTCATGCAACACAGGAGAATTCACACTCCAACTGTGAGATACTGTAGTTATGGTAGCATTACGTTATCATTGTATGGACAAAGATTTACCTTCCCTGGGTATGCCAGGATTTGCTTGTGTAACACTGTACCACTGTAAATCCATTTCATAAGTGGAAGAGAACATAAAATGGCTGTGAGGTTGACAAGAGTATATGACAGCAATCATAGTAACACTATTCAAGCAAGGATGGACTCAAACCAACTACTTATATAATTATACAATTTATACAGCACATTATCAGCAGCCAGTGCCACAGGAGAATACTGAGTACAATTAATGCATGCAGCATCTATGAAGTGATGACATCAGCAGTGTATTGCCAAGGAGATGCATCTGATAAAATGACTTTTACAGCCATTAAGGGTTGTAAAAGTTACCACTGCAAATGTGTGTAAACCAATCCTGAATCCATTTACAATTGTACTCATGATTGTTGAAGTTAAGCATAATTGTATTTGAGCCTTGCACTTTTTTATTTACCACTCTTTACCTTAAATCTACTAAATTTAGCAGCCTAATATTCTAAAGAAGCATACTGGTGAACATAAACCAATAATTTTCAACTCCCATAAAGTACTTACATTGCACTCTTAGCTTCTAACAATCTTGTGGTCCTATTTAGCCCCACTCCGTTCACCCTTGTTGTGCTCAGGCTTTCTCCGTGCCCCACCCTGCCCCCTATTCCCACCCACACCAAGTACTATTACGTTTATAGTATTCTAACCAATCCCTCTCTATCTATCCATCCAACCAGCATTTCACACATCACCTAGAGTCCTCCCCCTCAATTAACCAATGTCTCCCTTTCCTTCACTATATCCTTGAAAACAGTGTGCTTTAAAATGTTCCAGCTTCTTACTGCATTATTGCCAAAAAATTCACTAGTATGTTCCCTGCTACGTCTTATGATTATTTTCTATCTCCTCACTGCCTATGAAAGCCAGCACTACTTTTGATTCTGCCATCCAGAATGTCAAACAACCTCCTGAGCTTTCACAAATATGACAGATCATCTAACCATTCTCTTTACCACTAACTTCTCATCCCCTTTGGCTTACCACCCTATTAAATCCATAAACTCCAATCCCAGAAACAAACAATATCATAAACTAATATACAAATTCCTAAAGCTCATAATCAGTCTACATTACAACCTCATAATAGATGGGGACATCAACCATAATCCTGGCCCGTCTCCACAAGGTGACAATAGCTCCAATGTTACCAAACCCATCAACAACCTACCCTTTAGTAGGCCCACTAATTCTCTCCTGACCTTTCTCCTAAATATAAGAAGCATAAACAATAAAGTCCACAACCTGCATGCCCTCTTAGCAGTACATTCCCCTGATATATTATGTCTTACAGAATCCTGGTTAAAACCTACAATTGCAGATAGTGAGGTACTACTTCCTGGATATAACATACTCCGATTAGACCATACAACTAAGAAGGGAGTTGACATAGCAGTTCTTTACAAAAATACACTAAATGTTAGTAGAGATAAAATACAAATGCCCCTATTTTATAATGCAGAAATTCTCATTCCTAAACTACAAATCGATAACAATAAATGTATAAATATTGTCTGTGTTTGCATTCCCCCAGGTAATAATATAACCACCCTAGAAAACATTCTCCATTGGCTATCCACTACCCATCCCCAAGAAACTATTATTCTTGGGGATGTCAACACTGATTGGTGCAACTGCTCCACTGAATCCCCCTCCACCCATACAAATCTATTTGGGTTCATGCAAGTTATATCCTCTCCTACTAGGATCAGTAAACCCACTAACAGAGAAACTGTTAAGGACTGGATACTTATCAATAGTCATCCCCACATGTACAAGTCAGGGACTCTCCCCAATGATATAAGCGATCACTCTCTAACTTTCATTATTAAGCATAAGACTGAGAACCCCCACCAGACCACATATAAAACAATTAGACATAATAAGAACTTTAACCCCATCAGTTTCCAAAATTAACTAAAATCCTGCAACTGGTCACTCCTTAAACAACTACTGCTAGATGGTGCTGTGGCATACTTTAATATGAAATTCCTGTCTATCCTCGACTCGCATGCTCCAGCACGCACCATTAGAACTAAAACAAAAGTAGCACCATGGCTCACAAAGGATACCAAGTTAAAAATCAAACTTAGAAACAAAGCCTGGGCCAACTGGCGTACAACTGAAGCCCCTCTCAACCAACTGAGATATCATCAGCTCAGGAATAATACTAAAAAATCTGTGTTGCTAGACAAAAAAATACTACCATAACCTCCTACAAAAACACCAAAATAATCCCCAAAAGTTTTGGGCAGGTATAAATCAATTCTTCATCCTGGGAAATCTACTACTCCATCCCTTTCCAACTGTACCCAACAATCATCTGGGGATACTGCTAGCTCCTTTAACAGTTTTTTCACAGAGACTATCCAATCCCTAGCTAACCAATTAACTCCCACAGACTCTAATTCAGTCCCTCTAACACCCGGTACTCATCTCTCCTTTAACTTCCAACCTGTTTCTTCCGCACTTGTTCGATCCCTTATAAAAAAAATAAAACCAACCACTTTATCTGCAGACCTCCTCCCTGCAGAGTACTTACAAAAAGCTGCAGACACCATAGCACTCCCCATCTCCATTTTGATCAATAGGGCCATAACTGATGCTACTATCCCCTCTATCTGGAAAATATCCCATGTTATCCCACTTCATAAAGGTTGTAGCACAACAGAACTTTCTAGTTACAGACCTATTGCCATTCTTTCACCACTAGCCAAAATAATGGAAAAGTGTATCCATAAACAACTTATGCACTATCTCACTCAGAACAATCTATTGGCCAACTCTCAGCATGGTTTCAGGCCACATCACAGCACCACCTCTACCCTCCTTTCCTTTACCAATGTCATAAACCTCAACCAGAATAGCAATATACTTTCCTCAGCCCTATTTCTCGACCTCTCAAATGCCTTTGACATGGTCATCCAATGGTTCCAATCCTACCTGAGTGGTAGACAACAAGCTGTGCTGTGGCAGGGACAACTATCCTCCCTACTACCTCTTACCATTGGAGTCCCACAGGGCTCCATTCTAGGCTCCCTTCTTTTCTCAGTCTTCATCAATAACCGTCACATGATTATTCAAGGAGCAACCTGCATCCAATATGCCTATGAGTCCACTCTGTTCAGCCTCCTCCCCATCTGACCTGCAAACCCTATCCCAGAATACATTCAACACAGTCAAAAATTGTCTCTCTAATCACAATCTGCTCTTGAATCCTAACAAAACTAAAGGTGGGAGGTTGGTATAATGGTTAAGGTATTTACCTTATAGACACAAGGTGCAAGGTTTGATTCTTACATGAGGTGATTGGCTAGGCTTAAAATGGCCCAGACAGGTAGGTAGCCTAGTACTAATCTATAATAATAATCGTAATCCTATAATAACTACTCTTCACCCCCACTTCTAGGTCCACACCTCTTTCCCTTTCTATAACGTCCAGTAATGGTACCATTATTTCCCAGGATACCCATACTAAGCTCTTAGGGGTAATAGTAGACAATAACCTTAAATTTGATTTGCATGTCAATCATACTATCAAGGCCATTAACAAGAAACTCGGCTCACTATATAAAAACAAACCTTTTCTTACCCCATTAGCAAGGACTGTCATCGCTCACTCCCATCTTCTCTCTACCCTTCTATATGTTTCCCCTATACTCTCTAACTTGAACAAATCTGTACTTAGCAAACTCTCATGCTGCTACAACCATATTGCCAGATTTGCCACCGGCTCTGCATACAGGACACACCACTGTCAAAACCTTCATCTCTTAGGATGGTTAGAATTGCCTAACCTACTTCAGTTCAATCAGCTCATACTAACACAAAATTCTCAGTCATCCGGAAAATACTCCTGCACTTAAAAACATTATAAATTCCTATAGTAACTCCAGGCCACTATGCTCATCCAACAAACTGTTGGTCCAAACACTCAAGGCTAAAGGCCAGAGACTCCCTGTTTGCCAATTTCGTTGGCAAAACTTGGAATTCACTCCCAGCTAACCTTACTCTTGAACCCTCTCTACATCAATTCAAAAAAGTCTCAAACAGTACTTTTCGACACACTGGCTTTGTCCGTGTTCCAAACCTAACTCCTTAGTTAGTTCTACGTATTTACAGTACTAAATATGCATTTTTGTTTTCATAAATATGTTGTAATCTATTAGGTTTCAAGTGGTGATTACATTGTGAATCTTTCTAGCTCTGTTATGATGGTTGCACTATTCATATTTTGTAAAATATGTCTTTCTTTTTGTGATGTTTATCTGTTATATTGGAACTTTTCTCCCCGGGCTTCCACTGAAAATGGACATATATCCAGTTGGACTATTCTGGGCAACAAATGTAAAATAATAAAAATAAATAAATAAAATAAATATTTACACATTCTAGAGAAAAATGAAAGAACCACAAGCACCACAGGAGAAGTATGAAGTTTAAAGGGTGAAGGTGTACTTTAGAAAGAATATCCTCATCAGTTTGTTGTACTGTGGGTCTAGCCAGAGAATATAATTTCATAACAGTGTGTTTTTATTGCTGCCAGCAACCCAACTGTTATTTAAAAAAATGAAACATTGCCTCCCAGCACTTAACAAATATTTGAATCACTTTCAATCTAAAACATTTAAATAGATATTTTTCAAAGTATAAAACTCTTATTGGAGGCATTAACTTAGACAGTTTTGGAGATAGTATGGCCTAAATAAACCATGGTTTCGCTAAGTGATATACATAAATTTGTACTCAGTAGAGTACAGAGAGCATACCTAGCTATACTCTTGTGTTGCAAAGAAGTTGTGGTTATGAAAGGCAGGATAAGGGGATAGTGAAGTCATCTAGAACTTTAAAATGTTTCTCAAGAGTAGTAGTTCATTGAGCACAGCTATGTTGGAGAACATGTTCAACAAACTCTATATACCCCCCCACAAACACACACATGCACAGGTTCCCCATATTGTGCCTCAAATCTTCTACTTATCTAGTCACATAATCTAGAGAGTACAGTATTAGTCACAAGTACCACAAAAAAGTCTGACTCTCACAGGAAGAGAGTGTACTTTTGCCAGGATGACATTATCAGTGTGTTGCAGAGAGTATGTTTCTCTAAAAAGTGGGATAAAGAAGCTGTATGTAAATTGAAATGAATTCTCTTCAGGGGAAGTGGATACAGGATGAAGCATCACACACACACATTTCCCATACTGAGCATCAAACCTCCTACCTATCTAGTTTCACAATCTATAGAGTGCAGTACTAATTGCAAGCCCAGTGGGAGAAGTCTGCCTCTTAAGGGGAGAGACTCCACTTTTGTCAAGATGACCTCATCAGTGTGTATCAGAGAGAATGCTTTGGTAAAAAGTGGGATAAGAGGGCTATGTGCAAATTTAAATGTATTCTCCTCAGGGAACATCCAGCACCAAGCATTGCACACACGAGTTTGCCATGTTGAGCATTGAAGCTCCAGTGTATCTAGTTACACAGTCTACAAAGCATAGTATTAGTCACAAACACCACAGCTGAAGACTGATTTTAAGGATGGGAAAAAGCACAATCCATACTTCTTGGAAATCCAGTGTTTGTAGCAGATGGTGGTGTGCATCACAGGTTGTACAACAAATGCATATGTGGGCCCAGAACAATATAACATCACTATAATTGTCCAATATTATTATATACTTCTCTACTAACATTTAGATAATCTCCTTCATGTACATTGCATTACTGTGAGGAACACTGATATGTTTCACAGTATGGAATGCAAAAGAAATTAACAGTTGTAAAACAGCGGATTATCAATCCAAAATTTCTGCCACTTCATGCCTAGATGATTGCACCCTTTAATGCCTCATACCTCTACAATGTGCATTGAAACAACAAACGTGCAAGTCATACATAGGACAGTGCACTGCCAAATAACAGAGGTGGATTTTGTGAGAATAGGTTAACCAAACTTGAAACAGTTGCAAGTGTAAACATTGTAGAGCAGCCATACATTAACCAACTGAATTAATTGAGTCAACATCAGTCTGAAATCAAGATAACCTGCTGACAAAATTAATACAGACATACAAACATTATGCAATCTAAAAAAATAATTATTTGATTTTTTTCTTTTTTATTTTACTCTTGAGTGCAGCACTGCCAAGCTGAATTACACTACTGATGGCAGAGCATTACCACATGCCTAATTATATCCTGAACTGTTAAATGTTAAGGAAACATGTAGCCAACATTTACAGCCACAGAAATCAAACAAAACATTCTGAAACATTTTTCATCCACTTGGATTTGAAATTTTAGAGCATTACAAGAAAAGTATTTCTACCTGAGTATTATCTAAGCACACCACATAGGAAGTCATATGTCTGGTAGTTAACATTTGATATGAGATTTCAGCAAACAGGAATGAATGTATGTATGTATTCATCTTCACTACTCGACAACTTGACTTGAAAATGGTCAAAAATCAGTCTATACATGTGAACATAGCTCATCATATCACAAAGGAATTACTATTTCACATTAATTTTTGTTTATCTTTTTTCTTAAACTGAAGGTGTTTTTGTTTTATTTTTGAAGATTATAAAATTATTATTTTGTTTACAAGAAACAACTTTATCAAATTACCATGCATGATATGGACAATCCCACATTCACACAAATGAAAGCAAACCACAGCGGTACAATCTCAGTCACAAGCACCACGCCCCACAAACTGCACCAACACAACTGCAGCCGCAAACACCACATACCACCACCAACACATCTGGTCACTGTCAGGCAACCACCAAACAGACCACCCAGACCCTGCCATCACTGTTGACTGAATTTGTCCCACTGGGCTTGTAGCCACTTTCTTGGGGACACCAAATACTACTAGGGCAGATTTGGCCAGGGCATCAGGTAATGTCCACTACTCTTTTCAATTGATGTGGTGGGATTTTTTTTACATCCACCTGAGCTACCACCAATTCAACAGATGTTGCTTCAGTTTAACATCTCATCCAAAGGACATCATACTCAGGATTGTAGCATCCCTCTTATGCTGCACTACAATGTTAGCAATTGATCTACCTGGTGTTGGAATAGAACCTAGAAGTGTTTGCACCAAAGGAAAATGTGCAACTTATTGCACTACTGACACTATCACATTTAAATATCACAACTGAAGCACATTAACAACTTACTAAAGCACAAGGGGTGAACAGAGAGATTGGCACAAATGTAGAGAGAAATGGGAACAATATGTATTGTGGGACATGTAGGAATATCTGTATGGTGTGCTACTCTAACTAATTAAATCATCATTAATCTGTCATACTCTGTGCAATAAAATGCTTGCTATAGGAAATAATAAGTGTAGGAGAGTGCAGCAAACATGAAGATAAAAACAGGATAAGGCTGGCTTAATAAGTCTCCATGTTGGGACTGCAATGTTTTTGCAAATAATGTCTTGCTGCGCTATTCAAATGGTATGATGATATGTTGTATGTAGAAAGAAATATATATGTATGAAGTCAAATATATGATAGGAATATGAAATGTCATGAATTAATAAATTGACCTACAGCTGTAATTGAACCCATGGCACAATACAATCCAAAACCATCAGTCAACAACAAGGCTAATTATCTCAACACAACACATAGGAATACCTACTTTATTACATCCAGCAGCCTCAGGACTGTTAAATTAACTGTTTCACAGTATTGCCTTTAGTCTGCCTTTACTCTGTATTCCCCCAGAGAAGCAGATTTAAGCACATTTGCATGAATGTAACTGGACCACTGTGAATTAAATTGAAATCATTAACTTTTGCAATAAGAATCTAAGCAGCATTTACAGTCACTCAGTATTGTTGCACTATGTCAACTTCAGCAAAAATGCTGAGCACATAAGGTGAAGTCTTTACCATGGGCTATGTCTGGTCATTTGTGTTGTATATGAATCTATTTTTTGACCAGATTACAATTGTGAAAAAGTCCTGGATACGACAGAGTGGTAAAAATGGGGTTGGCAAGCCCAGGGTAGTACATAGGGTAAAGAATACAGGAATTAGCAGGAGAATGGTGAGAGTGCACTATAGCTATGTACTTCTTCACTACATAACTTTTAATACATGACTTTGAAGAGTCATCACAGTAGTGATTGGTGACATCAGCTGAATAATGTTATATGGCCAATTGGATAAAATCAAATGAGTCAAGATGGCACGTAGGCTAAGTGGAGAGCTATGTATGGAGCATATTATTTTTCTGGAACAGGTGGCCTTTTTTGGGGGGGGTGTTGCAGGATGTGCTTAGGAATGACAGGTTTAGGTAGGTAGGGTAGGTTAGGAAGCATGCACAGATATAAAGGACATACAAGACAAACGGGGTGGTGATGGAGAGAAAATGTTGGTAGACACCATGATTGGGGATAGGTAGGGGGGCATTGAAGTTGCACCCACATCCAACTTGAGAACAGTGAGAATCTAGTCCTCACCCTCAAAACTGTCATCAATGTTTCTGTAACAGCTCCCTTAGTGTCAGGAATGGTCAAATATTTGCAAACCAATGCAGGACCTTTTCAACCCTGCCAATACATACACCACTGCCCCCCTCGATGATATACTCCACCAACCCAGTCAGGTCCTGCCAGGCAACAAAATTGTCACCTCCATTGGTACTGTTCCCAGAGAGTATGTCTGCACTAGCAGTCAGGGCAGAGCTTCCTGACATAAATGGAGCTGGTAGGGCAGGGGTTGTGAAGGCAATGCTGAAAGGTTGTGACCCTGAAGTGCTGGTTGTCTGTGCTGCCATCTTTGGAGGTATGGCAGGTTGAGTCCCAGTGGTTGGTCTACCTCTCTATGCTGTTGGTCATTTATTTTTCATCAGCAAGTTATGCAAATGGAAGAATGTTAATAAACTATAAAAGAACCATCCCAAAAAATAGAGACATCGGGGAGTAACAAAAAGAGATATTAAATATATGGCATGTCACATTTTTATTTTTTATTTAGTTTACATTTGTTGACTGGGCTAGTCTAGCTGGATATATGTCCATTTTCAGTAGAGGCCCAGGGAGAAAAGCTCCACATAGAAAACTAACAGATATAGTACATTAAAACGTTAATTACAAGAATATTATGAGATGATTACATGTGTTCTAAGGTAACAAAACATAATAATATTATGAGATGATTACATGTGTTCTAAGGTAACAAAACATATAACAAAAAATAAAAATTTTTTTTTTTTTTTTGTATGAGAAGAGGGAGAAAGGATTTAGAAGTAGTTGGAAGACACACAAAGTAAAGAGTAGTAGGAATAAGAGAACAAAGTCGTTAAAATGGGATGGCAAGAATTAGGGGAAGGGTAGTAGGTTGTTGAGACAGTAAGATGGCCAATTTAATTTACATTTTCAATAAACTTTGTTTCACAATACATAACAGTTATGATAATTTACTATTTACACTTTTGCAACATCCATATGTGATGGAACGGTATCAATGTGCGATAAAATAAACAAATCTCACTGCTACCAATTGAGAAAAGCAGCCATTATTTCCCTATGACAGATAGGCTATATGAATTCAAATGTAATAATTGCAGTTACCATATTTGAATTGTTCCTGACATACTATTGCTGTTAATCTTTTAAAAATACTATCCTGTAATAAAAACTAATTGCTGCTTCTGGGCATTTAACTCACACCAAGTTAAGCTGGTGCTCCCATTGCCTATTCCAAGCAGCAAGAGTTATTGGGAAAGCATGCATGCTTGATATCAAGGTTGAGGTATGCCTGCACTAGATGCTAGTGATTGATAGGCTGAAGAAGCTGATAAGTGAGATAGATAGGAAATAGTGGAAAAGATTAATGGATTCAAGTATCTGGAAGGGGTAGTTAAGTAGAAGTAAAGTCTGTTTGAGGAGGTCAAACCTAGAATCAGATGGGCCAGCTGGCACAGGGTGTCAGGGATAGTGCATGACAGAAGAATGTCTGAGACGCTGAAAGAAAAGTAGGATATATAATACAGTGGTGTGGCTAGTACTATTATGTGGTACAGAAACCTGAGCAGTCCAGGCAGGGCAGGTGAGGAAGTCAGAGGTAATGGAGATGAAGTGCCTAAGATGGGTGGCAGGATGCACACTGTGGGACAGACAAAAGATTAAGGACATCACAGCAGAAGTCAAAGGAGCTCCAAGTGCAAAAAAGGGCAAAGAGGACAGATTACAGTGATTTGGACACGTGTAGAAAAGAAGATGATGTTCTGGTTAAGAAGAAATTGGATATACAGAAAAAAGACAAGAGGAAATGTGGGCATCCATCAAAGAGGAAATGTGGGCATCCAGCAAGGAGATGAATTGATCTACAACAGTCAAGTATGGCTGCTGAAGAAGCTAGGAGAGAGACATTCAATTAAGATGAATACACACACACACACACACACACACACACACACACACACACACACACACACACACACACACACACACACACACACACACACACACACACACACACACACACACACATATTTTTAATTGAGAGAGTAGAGTAAGAAGGAGAGTGGTGTTTGATTGTGTGCATGTCTGTCTGTCTGTGTGTGTGTGTGCGTGTGTGTGTGTGTGTGTGTGCGTGCGTGCGTGTGTGTGTGTGTGTGTGTGTGTGTGTGTGTGTGTGTGCGACAAATAAACAGTTGTAACATTATCTGCTCATACTAGTGAATGTCTCTCTGTCACTCTCTTTCTTCCGCTGAGCTTACATAATGTCAGATGCAGGGCTGTCTAAGGAAGATGTCCATTCCATGGGAGAGTGACACATCGTGATACAGCCAGCTCTAATGAAGCAGAATAGTACAAAGAAGTGAAAAAAGACCTTTTCAACTAAAAGTGCCACTTGAGATTGGACATGTAATTGAAGAGATTGGCATTTATGTGTATTTATTGATTTATGTGACATTTCATCTTATATTGGAGGCATTTTAAAAAATGCCATGAAATGTGTTTCTGAGGATGGAAAGGGTCAGTTATAAGTTCACAGCAGTGATTCCTGCTAAACCAAGTGATTACAATCTCCATAATGACACTAATCAGTAATTTACTCCTACCTGTGCCGCAGTCTTACATGCTGTAGTAAACTGTATTTTTATAGCCTGCAAGGGTTAACAAAAATGTTAGACTCTCTTAAATCTGACAGTATGGCACAACAACTAAATTGTAGCATTCCAGCATGATTTGGCTGTTTTTTTTTAATTCTGTTGTTTTGCATTTTCTACAATTCTCAGTGGGATAATTACCAGTATTTTGAAATTAGCTTGCAGAGAAGACAGAGAAAGACTGGTAAGTAACTAATTAAGTACCGATAAAACCTTAATAAATAGTAAATCACCATGCATGGTATTGACAACAGTAATGCTGGAAATTTCTAACAATGTCAAAAACTAAGTTTTGTTTATACAGCATCTCTGCTTTTAATGTTGCAATTAAAATACTGTGATTTTTCTTTACATAAAGCTGTTGAGTGGTTATTAGTATTGCTATCTTTAATCCCTATATATTGTGTTTCACTGAGGCTGGCATTATATCACAGCTTTCTATCTTAAGCTGCAAAAGAGCCACAAAGATGGCATTTATCATTGAAGGGTTTGTTTTATCATTATACTAATAATGTAATAAAAGCAAAACATTGCAAAGCTAGAAATCATACACAAATCTTATACAGGATACCTATTTTACACAGGGTAGAACACTTTCTGCATAAACAATATTATTTACCTTGTTCAAATGGCACAGTGTTTTTCAAATATCTATGCTTATTATGAAAAATCTGTGCATTTTACCCATATGCTATCACATGAAAGACATCATTGCCCTATAAAAGATCAGTAACACTGCATTATCAAGTACTGCTTTTCCTTTCAGAAATTTTCCTTTATTTTCATGTTGCTACATTGCAGTTTTATTGCTAACATGAAATTTACCATGGAATGCAACAGATTGCCCATAACCTTGGTTGGCTTGTTTTCTTCTATCAAATATTCACAACTGTAGAGCCTTCACTAAGATGAGGAAGGCAGAGCAGAATTTTTGTCAGACTTAACACCGCAACAGTTGAGAGCTCAATGGCTAGGCAATGACTGTCCATGCTATATGAAGCAAATGGAAATAAACCAGCTTGCAGCAGGATTGCAATCACTGCATATCAAACCTTACACTGTCTGGTGCCAAAAATCTGCACAAAAGAATCACCACTAGCACAACTGTTTGCTTTCATAAGTGCCTCCCAGAGCTGCCTGCCACAGTCTGCACCTTCCCCATATTCATCTTCTTTTTTTTGTGACATAGGTAATTACATTTATCACAGTTATGTGAGGGGATGTGTACATCAAAATAATGCTGTCCTTTGTTAGCATTTTCTATGTAATTGTGCTGGTTGTCTCCCTGGTGATGCCACCAAGATACATTTTGCAGTGTAGACAAACAGAGTGAAAATAATTATTTTTCTAAATAATGCCATTTCTTGCATAATATGCTTAATATACTTTTACACAATAGAAATGTTTCATATATACATAACTTTTACATTGAAATAATGTTATAGTTATTGCTTATTCAAAACAGACTAAAAAACAGCTGTACAATCCTTAACATAAAAAAACAACTCTATGCTACTCATATCTGTTCCTTGACTAACTTTGCCTGAATAAAGCTTATATAGTATTACAGGAGAAAGACTTGTCACACATAATACTGAAATGTTTAATGATCAAGACTTCACTGTTGACTCTTTCCTTACTTTTGAAAAGCATATAAGGAATGTTTACTATGCCCTCAGGCTATTCCTTCATGAAGCTAGGTTCATGGTAGATGCCATCTTATCCTAACCACTCACATAAATGGACTTCTTTATTAAATAGTACCCCTCCTACTCCCTCCCTCTCTCTCTCTCTCCTCTCTTCTTAAATGGGATATTGCCCACATAAGTGAATTCTGACTCACCCCAATAGACCTCAAAACACAAGCACAGATGCCTGGTTTGTAAATATTAGGGTGTTTCTGACAATAATTACTTCAGTACCCCCTACTAACAAAGGTCAGGATCAAAGGGAAGAGGTTAACCACAGTCTTTCGACTGGCTTTGTCCCGAAAGAGTGGAGGACAGCAACAGTCATCCCTCTGGGTAAAGGGGGACCATCTACTGACTTGGAAAATTACAGACCCATAAGTTTGACTAGTCTTATATATAAGGCCATGGAAAGAATAATCATGAACCTGATAAACAATGACAAAGGAAACCTCCAAACACTGGACCAGACCCAATTTGGCTTTATCAGCGAAGGGGATACCTACTGAATCTGGTGGATTTCTTTGAGAAAATCACTAAGGCTATGGATGAGGATAAAACAGTACACACCACCTGCCTTAACTTGGCCAAGGCATTTGACATAATTCCCTAATCGAAAAACTGAACATAAATCCCTATGTCACCAGATGAATAGCCAGTCGGGTGATGGATAGGACACATGTGGTTAAAGTGAGTGAATCTAGGCCCAGCAAGAGGCCAGTTACTACTGGTGCACCACAGGGCTCAGTGCTGTGACCAATCCTGTTAGGAATATACTTTCCTGAAGTCAACGCTAACATGCAAGGCCTCTGGATGACAAAGTCTGACAATGATTGCAAGCTTGGGTAATCATTGAATCCCCAGTGATGAAGTTATCCTTCAGGAGGGTCTAGATCAGATACATGATTGGTTCCAAAAAGTTGGTCTAAAACTAAATATAAAAAAGTGCATTGCCATACCATTTGGGTAGTCAAATACCCCTGCAGATTACAATATCAATAACACACCCCTAACAGTAGACTCAGGTGAGGGATCTAGCTACACAGATAGATAGTAGCCTGAGCTTTGACTGCTGTTTGTCCACAGTAGAGAGGAAGTCCTTCTATGTGGCACAACTTATAAGTAAATTATCCAGATCCAAGGAAAATATAGTCCCGCTGTACTCAGCCCTCATTAGACCAATAACCGAGCACAATGTGCCTTTGACATGTACTTGATATGGTACTTACAGCAGCTCGAGTGACCTCAGAGGTTCCTCACAAAGAAAATACAGGGTGTAAACAGCATGTCATATGTGGAGATAGTAAAAGCCCTATCCCTTTACTCTGTATCCTATCAACTATTAAGGGGTGACCTATGCCTGACCTACAAGGCACTCACATATCCAGCCCTGATGGAGCTGTTACACACCCATAAGTCAAACAGTATGAAGATCACCTGATCTAGGGATCTAAACTTAGTCAGTGACTCAAACAAAACATGCTGGAGAGACAGAAATGTGTCTCAGAGAATGCCCCTTCTTTCGAACAGGCTTCCTTTTCACATTATACAGAGCCCTTTCCTAGCCCTTTTCAAATGCAATTTGGATCAAAGGATAGGGAATCACAAATTCACACATGAGGTAGTGCCTATGTCACTTATGGATGGGGTAATCTGTAAGATGGCAATGCATAGGCACACATCCATGATATCCTCTTTTAATGGGAAAAATTGGGTTATATTGACTAGGCTTGTAAGTGTTCCTAAGCCATTAGCCTAGTATTCTGTTATGAAACTATGAACCATAAGTTTAAATGATACCCTGTGCTCCTTTTGTGATATTCTCCACAGCTGTATAAGCATAAACAGCTGCCAGTACAAAGTGTATTTCAGAATTATTCATTCAAATACCGGTGGGATATCTTCTACCTTTGGCTTTCTAAACAGCAATACTTGTAACTTCCTTTCCAAATCTGTAATTAGGATCTCACCATGTGCAGGGTTATCTCTGAACAGTTTAGGGTTTGTAGACAGAAGGACCTTGTACCATGTTTTTTCCTTCTTGGACAGAAACCTAAGCACACACTTGAGCAGCCAACTCTTACATTGAAAGAATAAATCATTAACCCATGATGCCTTGTTTTGCAAAACAACCTGCATATTAAACAAAGTATTCATTCAGTATTTAATGCTTAGTAAAAGTATGCAGCACTGAAGAACTGGCCACTTCATGGGTACAATTATTGTATTATTGTTTCCCTATTTATTATACTTTTGTTAACTCCATTGTTTTTGCTTGGTAGTGCACATTTATATATGGGCATAAAGACGCATAAAAAAAGCAGTATTAAACATTGACAAATGATTATCTCAAAGTGCACATTGTTAAACTAATACAGATACATAAGTGAGATATTTATATATAAAAAATAGAATACCTATAATAGCTAACACAGAAGATTGCAAAGAAAAAACATTTACAGGAATTAATTTATATACAAAAGTAAGCCCATTTCTTAAATATTACATCTACTAATAAACTCACACAGTTCTAGTGCAAGAAATTACTTAGACTACCTTCAAAAGCTTAACCATAGATATTATCTTTCCGATCATATTTTTGCAAGAATGCAAGTTGCCTGCATCACCCAGTACCTTAAACTTGCAAGTTTGAGAAAGCACCACTACAGATTTGGTTATATTTAGATGCAGAGGGTGCTGCGTCATCATGCTCCCATATATCGGGTGGAGGGGTCGTCTATCTTGCTTAGTCAATTTTTGATGGTTGAAAATAATCAAGGAAGAGGAGTACATTTTTGCCATATGTAAATTAATTCATCTGCTTCTAACCCATTTCCTGTGCAGATTTTTTTTAGCAGTTTTTATAATTTGAACTGTTTGGTCTATCAAACCAGATGCTCAAGCAATTAATAAAATGATTGGAAATATTCTTTGAGATGTATGCAGTGTAAGTCAGGGTGACTAATTCCTGATAGGTAATGAAGAAATTCTAGACTAGGAAAATAATTGTACTTTGCCAGATGAAGGCACTGCAAAGATCAGACAGACAATGAGGGCTCTGTTTTTTATAATTTACCAGCAATAGTGACAACATATAGAGCAGCATGTTGTGCCAAAATTAACTCAAAAGTGGCTATGTCTTTGAACTGCACAAATATAACAAGGAAGGGAAGACAAATCCAGAGTGAGTAATGCCATAAATGTAAAATTAATTTATTTAAATGGTAAACACATTGGGCAGGATTCACGAAGCCTCCGTGTAAGAGTTACAAGGCTTACACGGAGGCTGTAGTTAAACGGTGTGACGTCAGCATGTCATGCATATGCATGAGGGCATGCTGAATCACACCTAAGGCTAACACGCTCCGTGGAAGACAGTAGGGGGTGTGTCCGTAGGGCTAGCCCTGCAAACAGATATGCCCCCAGAAGAGTAAAACTTCCGAAAGTAAACCCCCACGACAGAGTCCGTGTAAATGTGAATAAACACAACACAACACATGCCCCTACAGACTGTGAACATAAAATGTATAAATGAACATCTTATATATTTTTTTTTAAGTTGTAAAGATGTTTGCCCGTGAGTGCGCTCGTTTGCGCGGGCGTGCCCGTCGCTTAGCCGCAGTTAGCAGTCAGTGGAAAAGCATATAAGAACTAAATATGCAAAATAAACCAAGAAGCAATAGCGTAGCAGTAGAGACATCGGCTGAAGAAGAGGCAGTCATGGTTCGAGCCCCCACAACATCAATTTTTATATTTAGTGAAATAAGCATGAAACAAGTTCCTGACATATATATACATATATAAAATTATATTTTATGTAAAATGTAATGAAATGGGCCATGTATTTTGAAGAAATGTGAGATAAAAAAATAAAAAAAAATGTGAGATGTGCCCATAGCTGAGCTACAGTCTAACAAGTTGAGGATATCTGCCTGTAGGTGAGCAGTAGTTTAACAGTTGTAAAATGAGTGCCCGTAGGTGAGCAGTGTTTTAACAGATGTAGAATGAGTGCCCGTAGGTGAGCAGTGGTTTAACAGGTGTAAAATGAGTGCCCAGGGTTGAGCAGCATTTTAACATGCTTAAACTGTGTGCCTGTAGCTGAGTTGAGCGTAATATGCGTGCTGACAGCCAAACCATGCGTAAGCCAGCATGACCCGTTTGCGTGGAGTTGCGCAACGTGCCAACAAGCTAACCGACGGGCAACGTTGAGCAAGTTGTATCAAAACTTCCTTTACACAGACACACCTCCTAGCCTATGTAGACAGTCATAAAATATAAAAAGCAATGGCCAGGTTTGAACCCAGGATACCATGCACCATAGTCAAAGTACTGAACCACTAAGCCATGACAACTGCACTTAGAAATGCAGTAATAGCATATATATAGGAATGAATAGAAAGAGGAGCATGACAAAGCAGGTTTTGTGAAGCTGATACAATTCTAAAATGACCAATCACAGATAAGTGTGGGAGAAACGGCATATATAAGCCCCATAGGTGGGAATACACAGCATAACCAATTGTAGAACCGACTTGCAGCCAGGATGTCAGGTGTAGGTGAGGGTAGTTGCTTCTGAGCACAGAGGTGGGGCGTTGAGGAGTCCAAATATATGGTTTGGCTCCTCGTCCATAATCATGAGGCCCAACTCATGAAGGGCCAGGTCCTGTGGGGAGCATATAGGGCTGAGGCATGGGATCGGTTGGCTCATGATCTCACCAGTGCCACAGGAATACCAAGGACTGGTGAGCAGGTCCGTCACCACCATGCGGACCTGAAGAGACGGAAGCAGGACCAACTGAACCGTTGGATCCAGGAGGCCCGGCAAATGCCCAACGCCCCACTACTGAGTAAGTTACATGTAATTATTTATGTAAGAAATTAACCTAGCTGATATTATGGAGATGTGTATTCCAATATTACTTTATTTATATTACAGCTGCAGGTGTCCGTTCTGCAAACCGTCAAGTCTATGGCGATAGGCTGGCGCGGTTGCACCACCAGGCAGGTCAGTAATTCTCTCCCTGTAACTGTAAATAAATATATAAGTATGACAATTAGCAAAAGAGTGCAGTGTAGTCACTAATTAATAAAATGTGCATGTAACAGTGTAAGAGGGTTTGCAAGTATTGCTTGATAACAAAAGTGTGATGCAGCCTGTAATCCAAACATAAAAATGAAACAAGTCTGAAATAAAGATGTCCCATCTGTAATATAATAGTACATAACCTGCAGCAGGCTGAAAAGTACAGCTGCAGAAGCTGAGTAAAACACATGTGTGACATATATCCCTGTTGAAATACAGAAACATGACAGAAGTGAGACTGTTGGAAAGGATTGTTATAACTACAGGTAAAACATGTCAATAAAGCCTAGAATTAAGTGCCATCCTGAATTTTAAAAATAAAACAAGAGTGAGAGAGTGTGGAAAGAGGTATGAATCCACCAATAAAGTAGTAATAACTCCTGAATAAAGTATACTGCAGTCGGTACAGAATGAAATGAATGTGACAGGCAGAACCAAACAGTAACATGTGTTGAAAATGGTACTGCAGCTGGAATGTGTGTCCCAAAATCTGGAAATGTTGCTCTCAGTCTGCAATATGCAGATAGTATGGTTGTCTGAAATACCAAACATCCACAGTTGTCTATAGCTATATAAAGCAAATGTAGCTGGATGATGTAGCTGAACAGAGCCAGATATGAATGTGTATGAATAAATATGAAAATGTATATTGATGTAGCAGTAACATTCCTATCACCAACCTGAAGTAATTATCACATAGGAAACTGTAGGCAGAACTGTAGTGTGTATATATCTGCAGCTAGTAGAAATGTACAGCATATGTATTGGTATTTGAAGTTGTTAATTAAATTTTCTTCTCCCTACCCTATAACCACATATAATCCATTCCACATGAAATTGGTATGTGCAATCACAATTAACACCCTGGACATTTGTCCTGTTGGTTCATACATATTTTCATGTACGTTGATGCATCTGCCCTGTTCATACTTCCAAACCTGATGGCCTGTTGCCATCAATCAACCCTGCATGTTGTTGGATTGTGTATTGCTGTTCAAATTATGCATGTGTTATGCTTGCTGTTCAATGGTTTGAATATATGTTAGTTGGTAGCTAGTAGGTAATAATGTCACTGTAGCACCTTGCAAGCCACACACATACTCACAGCAGGATAATCACTGCCCATACCCCACAACCTCTTACAGCATGACATCCGGACTAAGTAATAAAAAATGTGGAGTAAAGGCCCAAAAACAGGGACACATTTCAAATATTGCTCCAACAAACGTAGACAGTTGAGAGAGTAACAGGTTTTGCATTATTTTGGATTTTTGGAAGGGTACGAAGTCTGAAACTGAAATGTTTATCACTATAGTCTGACTTGAGCCCTGAGTGATTTGCCAGAAACAGCTGTTTTATGAGACATGGACCAAAATATGAGGCAAAAATGTGGACATCCTGCAAATATCTGTACACTTGAGAGGTATGACACTGCCATATTTGAATAGTTAAGAGCCTAGACATAGCAACAGTGACTGAGTTACAGGGATGCCCCACAGACTCCCTGTGAAATGTACAAACAGTAGGCAAAAAGGTGTTACAACACATGCAATGGTGACTATGAAGTACTGAAAGTATGCACCACTTGCACGGCAGAAATAGTGTAGTAATACATATGCTCATGCTAACCCACAGTCACAACTGCAGAATACCAGACAATTTAATGGGTGTACCCCACTGATATGAACCATTCCATGAGGCAGATAAAAGATGCACCTGAGAGTCTCTGGGGCCTGATCAGCAGCATACTCAAATACCTTAATAGATGTCAAGGCCTATACCATGGCCAGACCACACTGCATGCAGTAACACCCTATCAGATATAGCAAGCATTCCAAGGTGTGAATGTACATGGAAGATAGGAAAGCCACAGCAACACACTACAGTCAAGACACCTAGCAGGCATACAAGTAGTGAATGTAAAAGGCAAATAATGAAGCCATAGCAACAAAGTGCAAGAGCCACTGCTATATACCAGTTACACCACATGTCCCACAGGAAAGCACACACACCCACATTAACAGTAGTAGCAGTCTTAGGTGTCAGTGTACATACACACTTAGTACAGGAAACTGGAGAAATGAATGGAGAAATGTTAATCTACAACACAGCTGGAAATATGAGAGAGATACTAACCTTTACACTCACAGAACAGTGTCCACAGCATACCGGCATGGTCCTTGCCCTTAAAATCTGAAAGGGCTATGCCTATCTCACACACCTTTTTATAGCACTGTCCTGAAATCACAGTGAGAACTGCAATCAGTACACAACTGGCTGCATGCAATTAGCAAATGCTGGCTAACAATTGGTGCAGAGGCCATCACATGGACATATGCAGATACCTACAAAAGCACACTGGAGAGAGAGAGAGAGAGAGAGAGAGAGAGAGAGAGAGCGAGCTGTCATCTGTCAACTGGAGCAGCAGCAGCAGGACACCGATCCAAAAGGCAACGCAAGCAGCTGTGACAAACACAGGTAATGTAAAGTAATACTTTAAAAGTCTACATACTGTGAACCCCCCATATGTGTCATTGGTCTGTATCTATATGTATATGAAGATGTGCATAGGGCAGGGGACATACAGCAACTATCAGTGAAGGCTGTACATACATATGTATGTGAGGCCATCTATGTGCACATATCAATGTAGGTTGAATGTAGGTTGTAGTGCAATGTACAATGTAGGTTTCACAGTTATGTATGTTTAGCAGTATGTTAGTGTGTGTATACAGTTTTGTAAACAAACATGTTGATATACCTATCTATCATATGGATATGTATGTATGTCAATATATGTATGTATGTGTATATATATATATATATATATATATATATATATATATATATATATATATATATATATATATATATATATATATATATATATATATATATATATATATATATATATATATATATATATATATATATATATATATATATATTATGCATATATGTATACATAGGTAGAGAGGGATGTAGGAATACATAGACAGATGTAGATAGATAGAATATGTACAAACATATATGTAATACACACATACAGATATAGATATATGTAGATACATATACATAGACAGACAGATATGACTATCTACAGATATGACTGTATATGACTATCTTACACTCCCCTTGTCCCACCCCCTCTGTCACTCTCACCCCCTCTCTGTCACACTCCCTCCCTCTCCATATCTATAGCAATATATGTACATCGATATATATATGTGTATATGTATACAGACATATATATATATATATATATATATATATATATATATATATATATATATATATATACATATATACATAGATATATATATATATATATATATATATATATATATATAGATATATATATATATATATATATATTGAGAGAGAGAGAGAGATATTCTGAGTGAGGCACATGTGTACAGATGTATTGCAACAGGTGCCTGGTGACAAAGGCATGGAGTGAACACCAGTCTCGAAACTGGAGTACCATACCCCATTTCAAACCACCTACACCAGTAACCACCAGATATGTGATTGGCTGCCCACCACTGCATGTGTCAGGGGTGAACAGGGTCATAAACGTGTACAATAGGCCCCCCAATGATAGTCACAGTGGCACACTATTCCTGGAATACTGGTACATGTTATGTGTCAGCAGACATGGTGTGTCAGCTATGGACATGTAGGTCAGTGTACCGCTCCACACCACACAATGTCTGCCATGGTATGTACCTCACATGACAGCTACAGATATGGAGAAGGACACAGTGACATGTACGACACTGTGACAATGCACTCAAACACATTACCAATGCACAGTGACTGACAACACCACAAAGTGCACACATACTACCCACATAGAGGTTACCACTCCTGGATTTACATACTTAAGTCACACCCATGACAGCTGTCCAACAACCATAGTAACACCTCACACCATCCACAACCTAAATGACCGCTGTGTGTCGTCCTTGACACCGCAGTAGAGAGCACATGGCGGAGGTACAGGTTCCTACCCACAGATAAGACATACCCTGCAATAACCCACACAGCATTAAGAAGCAAGACATGTCATGAGTACATTATTATTATTATTATTATTATTATTATTATTATTATTATTAAGAAACAAGACATGAGTACATGTCACACATACCCCTACTGAATGTTAGTCAGATAGGTAATATGCCATATGAGTCACCCTGTGTAACTGTTTGACAGGAGCAGGTACCATCACATCACATGTGTCACAAGGGTCAGGGTAGCAGAACAGTATGCTGCTGTAGTCCCAGGGGCAATAGCATATTGTATTGTATTGTATTGTATTGTATTGTATTGTATTGTATTGTATTGTGTTGTATTGTATTGGTATGTAGAGGTGCCTCCTTTGTGGAGTGGAACCACTGCTGCTGTACGCCAGTGTACAGGTACATATCCTGTAGTCAGGCTAGTGTTACATAGCACTTCTATATGTGGGTTTAGCTCCTCTTGGAGTTCATGTAGCATGCAACTGGGGATACCATCAGGTCCCATTGATGCTGTGTTTTCTGCTTTTCTGAGGGCGGCTCTCACCTGGACATCTGTGATGACAGGGAGGTTACATTCAGCTAGATAAGTATGTCTTCATTTGGGGGAGAGGGAGGGGGGAAAATTGCACTGAACCTGTCTGCCACAATGTTGCCAATATCTGTGGGTTCAGTGAATTATTTGTTGTTGTGTACTAACTATGAGCATATTGGAGGGTTTCTGACCAGGTTTCTAACATAACTGAAGAAGGCCTTGTGGTTGTCTGTAGTGTCCCTGGTGATTTCCCTCTCAAAGTTGCCCATGGACGTTTGTATGAGAGAACATAGCTCTTTACTAGTGCTGATCAGACATGCCTTCCCTTTATGGAATTATGCTCTGTCTTGCAGTAGCTTCCATCTTTTGTTATACAATCTGTTTATGGCTGGGGTCCACCAGACAGGATGCTTTCCCTTTGTGGAGAGTGTCTTGGTCTTATATGGGATTGCATGATCCATGCATTCTCGGAGATGTCCGTAGAAATCATTTGTGAAGGAGTCAGCATTGTGGGTTGTGGCTTCCACTGGCCCAGTGGGCTTAAAGGATACCATCTCAGTCTTAAGAAGTATAAAGTTTGCGTTTGGAATGTTATTCACTGAAGTCGTTTGTGCTGGTGGTGGAGGTGGGATATGTATATCCAGGGCGATTAGTTTGTGGTCAGATCACAGTAGTTGATGATGTTCCCCATACAGTACCTCGATACAAACCCCCAGAGTGAGGAGGTGCTTTGGACCTGAATCAGTGTGCTGACTGCTGGGGTTTGGTAGTATGTCATATCGAGTGTGACAGGTACTGTTGCACAGTTGTTGGCTGAGCACTGATACCTGGCCATTTACATGTGTATCCACCAATAGACAGACAGATGTTATATATGGGAGATATGATGTATCACAACAGTTGAGTAGCATGTGTAGTATGTGTGCCAAATTCTGCTGACATATTTTGCTGATATCATTTTATTGTCTTTTTCAGGACCATGGTTCACCAGCGCAATCCGGCATACTCTGCAGCCGAGGATGAGGAAATACACCAGTGCCTGGTGCGGGAATTTGCAATACTCTTTTCCCACACCAGCCAGAATCAGCTGGAGAGGGCTGCACTGTGGCAAGACCTGGTCCATCGGGTAAATGACATAGGCACGCATAATAGGACATATGAGCAGGTACGACATCACTGCAGTGATTTAATCAGAAATGTCCATCAGCGTGCGTCGGAAATCCACAGGCAACAGGTTGCCACAGGTGGTGGGGTGGCTACACATCCCCCACTCACCAGACTGGAGGGACTACTCCTAAGTGTTGTGGCTCCAGCCCACCAACAACAACAACAGCAGCAGACCTGCATTATGATGGAGGCTGGAGCCACACAGCACCATGACTATGAGCGTGCAGGTAATATGCCATATGTATAGTTGACTGTTGTATACACTGGTAGTTAATGCATGTGTGAGGTGTGTCCTTGGTTTGTAGCTGTCATCATAGTATTTAATGTGCAAGTGTGATATTCTCAATATCAGCAGCTGACCTGTGAAAGGCAACTGTTGTACTACTGACCTGTATCATACTCAGTAACAATGGCACAGTTGTGCCCACTGACATTAATTTCCTCACTTCTGCAGGTCCCTCCGGTGTAACAGCAATGCAGCCTATCCATGCTGGTGAGTGTGTATTAACAATACCTTTAATAGTCTTGATAGTAATAGTAATATTAGGCTCAATCAGTAGTGCTCTGTGTATGCATGCAGGTGTGTCTGTGTCTGTGTGTTGATATCTCGCATACTGAGTAGTGTGCAAGTGTGCAAGTGTGCATCTGTGTGCATGTGTGCATCTGTGTGCATGTGTGCACCTGTGTGCATGTGTGCATGTGTGCACCTGTGTGCGTGTGCATGTGTGCATGTGTGCACCTGTGTGCGTGTGCATGTGTGCATGTGTGCATGTGTGCATGTCTGCATGTGTGCATGTCTGTATGTGTGCATGTATGCATCACTGGTAACATTGTGTAAATATTGCAAACTGTGTTTCCTGTTAACCTCCCACAGGTTCTGGTGCTGCTCTGGTGTCATGCAGCAGGGAACCTGAATCAGGTGCCACAGGTAATGATAATGATGATATCTGAGTAATGGCACAGGAAGGTGTGCCAGGGTCCGTCATTGGTCATCCAATTGACAGTACACAGCTGTCAACCCCATCAATGCGCACAGTCATCCTGCCAATACATCCTTTGTCACCAATGTCCCTAGGTGATTGACAGGATACAGTGGGCATTGACCAGGGTAATGTGGTATCTGTGGCACATGCTTCCCCACACAGCAGCCATGGGCATGGCCCTGAGATGATACCACACAGACAGATGTCCAGGGGTTCTCGTGGGAGCATCCGTGGGCTTACTGCCCCTGTCAAACGTGCCCACAGAGGTCTTACAACCTCAGCTATGTTTCGGGCTGTCATGCTGGCACAGTCACGTATGGAACGGTACACCAGACAGGGTCTGAGGGAGCTGACAGCATGTCGCACAGCCATGAGTGGCAGTATGCGTGACATTGCGGCTGCCATCCGTAATTTCACCGATGTCATAGACAGAAGTTGTGGGGACATATTAGATCAGTTCCACAGCTACATGTCCATGAGCCAGGGCAATGGTGGACAGTTGAGGCGTCGACGTGGGTGTATGCCAGCAACAGCAGCAGCTGACAGTCGTCACGGACGACAACAGGGCCGCAGCCACCCCCATAGTGCCAGCAGCAGCCCCAGCAATGCTGGGTCTGTGCTGTCATCAGACTGCCCCAGGAGACCACGTGCACATGGCTCTGGACAGGCCCAACAGGGATCTGTGTCCAGTCAACAAACACCTGCTTCTGATGACAGTACCCAGTCTGGATTGGTACCAGATACATTCTGTAGCACCCCTGCAAGGCACAGGTACCGTGTCCATGGCGAGAGACACTGATCTGTATGACCTGGCAGGTACAGTCTGTGGCTGTCCACAAACACCGGTATATGGCAGCCATGAGGTGGAACTGTGTGCATCCATACACACATGCAAATTGACAACACCTAGTGCTACCGCATACACGCACACACTGCATCAACATTGCCCCACCTTGTACTGCTGTCCCTCACCAAAACACATACACATACATGTCAGTTGGTGGTATCAGTGGCAGACGCAGGCATACCAAGTTCACACCCTGTGCATATGATGAAACTGTGCCACCTCCTGCAATCTGTAACATCAGAGCAGGTACAGGTTAACATGTTGCTGATGCACAGGGTGACTACATAGACGTGTAGTAATAGTATCATGTTGTTAACAGTACTGTGTGCTGATATAATTGTGGGTATATCCCAGCATGCCTGATGCAGTAAGGGTATGATTGTCTTGTACTGTTGTCTACACCCATGGTAAGTACCATAGTGTATCATCTGCACATGTTGGCATACTGGTGGTAAGGATGTCAATAGAAGGCCACATACATAGGTAGCACAGGGGATAAGGTAATGAAAGTATTGATACGCAATGATGGACATGTAAACTGAAAGTGGCATGTTGCCCACACTGGACTCTGCAATGCGGATGTTTGAGGATGTTGATATGTGTGCAGTACTACACAACTGGTACAGGACACACAGGAGCACCCTAGCACTGCAAGCTCACACCTCATACCATGCTAGACAGCCCCAACACACAAAACTAACTTTCACAGGAGGGAGAGTCCCCATAAATGTCAGGGATACTGTGGTGGCAGGACAGGTAGAATACATCCTACTAAGTATGGAACCACTGAGTGAAGGCTCTGGGTCTGTTATTTGACTTGTGTATTAGTGCAGGTATGAGCACCTGGGTTTCCGTCCGGTTATTGTACATCCTGACGGTACATGGTCTGTACACTTGTGTGCGCTGAGACTGGACCCTGGCCATCTGACCTGTGTATTTCCATGTACATGTGTATAGTGCCTGCATATTTGCACTGTTACCTACTGGAAGTGGTACAGCTTGTTTGTTGTACAATGGACTACATGCAGCCCTGCTTACTGTAGCTTTGTTTGCATGCATGTTTGCTTGCAGTTACCCTGGAACACTGATTCCACCTGCAATGCAGATTTACGGAGCCTCTGTGGATTCCTAGTGACATCTGCATAGCTTACTATACGTATGTCCATGTCTAACTTGACAGAACATCACTGTTTGTCCTGTTCGCTTGTACGTTGCCTGTGACACATTGCATATGACTTACCTGGCATTTGGCCACGTGAGCAGTCATATATGCCAGCGCTAACTAATCACAGGCACAACACCCTCACATACTCACCTTCTGTACCTTGTTCCCCATTGGCCCTATGTGCTGTTAATCACCATGGCAATCACAATACTATGGTAGCATGTGCAAAGGTCACTTGTCAGTCACCTATATGGTACAGTTGTGGAATATGTGAGTCATGTGGCAATGTCACAGCTGCCACATGTACACAGTCAACCCTCTCCCCTACCCATGAGCGTACAACACATGTGTGAGATGCAACCACATAGCCAAACTGGGGACTAAGCACTCTGAACCCAGTACTGGCATAACCTGTCAGATGGCATGAAATACTACAGTGACTACAATACCAGTCTGATGTAGACCTACACTGACAGAAATCCAAACACATGAACACACTGGGGCATTCTTGGAGCCTCAGAATGGCATCCTGCCTGAGCAGCAGACACCTCTGCAGCTGGCAAACAGGCATACGTTAAGCCGGAACACAGCACATGCAACACATAGCACACAAATCCTGTGTGCCAAACAGTCACAGCCTGTACGGCTAGACAACACACCTGCTACAGTTGTGTTGGGTACCTTTATTGTCCGGTACAGTGAGGTCCCGCTCACCAGGCTGGACAAGGTGAAGGTCACAGTGATATGCCCGTGGGGCACTATGGTCCACCACATAACACAAGCATACAGGTCAGTCAGAGGCATGGACACATATGACTCAGTCATTGTCCATGCCACTATGTCTGACCTGTGATGTACCTCCCTGGACTACATGATAGGGAACATAGAAGGGCTCTCTGAGCATGTGGCACAGGCTGGTATGACCCTGACCTTGGTTGGCATCATACCCTCACCAAGAATGCTGAAGTATTACTGAATGCTGATGAATTACTGTAGCTACAACACCCTAGCTGAAAGGTTCCTAGCATGTAGTCACTGCATTGCTATGGAACAACTTGTTACCACTCCCACAACAGGTGAAAACATGCAGCACCTGTTCATCAACAACATGTAGACTATATGCCCCAGACCAGATGTGTATCCCTCGATGCTAGGATGATACCATATACAACTCACACTGTATATACACATACCACATGCAGCACCCGCACAGAAAACCACAGTCATAATGTTATCCAGTGCAAATACCATGTTTTCACATGTGGCAGGCATCAGACATGGGAACTATTGAAGGTCACAGGTATATATGTGTAGTTGGCACACACATACATCATATGTGTGCATTGCCATTATTGGTTTAATCGATGTCATGCATTATTGTGAACAACAACCCACATACATGGGCATTCTGTGTGACAAAAACACAAGTGTCATTTGTGGAATTCAAAGCCATAACTAACTGTACTATGACAGTAGTGAGAGACGCAGTAGCAGAGCATGCTATTTGCATTACTGGGAGATTTGCCCTCTTTTGCTGTACTTGTAGGGTGCTGACATCATCTCTGTTTAGAGATTGGAATATGCAGCAGCTGGTGTGTTGTACTGGTTGCCAAAAGGGTCAGTTCTCTCACACATGCAATTGCACACACCCTACTTCCACCCCCCCACCACACACTTGCCATTTGCAGGATTCCAACCCCTACCTAACTATGTTATGATACTAGTATTTGCATTACTGGGAGGTTTGCCTTCTCCGGCTGTACTTATAGGGTGCTGACATCATCAGTGTTTAGAAAGAGGAATGTGCATCATGTAGTGTGTTCTCCTAGTTACCAAAAGGGATATTTCTATCACACAGAACTGCACAAACACTAACCCCCCTCCACACATACTGAACATTTGCAGGATTCAAACTCCTACCTACCTATGTTACGGCACTCAAGACAGATGCATTAGCAGAGTGTCCTATTCACATTACTGGGAGGTTTTCCTTCTCCTGCTGTACTTATAGGGTGCTGACATCATCAGTGTTTAGAAAGGGGAATGTGCATCCTGTAGTGTGTTCTCCTAGTTGCCAAAAGGGACATTTCTCTCACACAGAATTGCACACACACTAACCCCCATCACCCAAACACACACACTGAGCATTTGCAGGATTCAAACCCATACCTAACTATATTATGACACTTAAGGAAGACGCATTAGTGGAGTGCACTATCTGAATTACTGGACATCTATTCTGCACCTGCAGTATTTATAGGGTGCTGACATCATTATTTCTACAGAGGTATGTACATCTATTACTACCTGTCAGGTGGGGGATAGCATATATATGCATTTGCAGCCACCTACTTCAGGGTCAGATATGCACATCAGCACTGGCAGGTTATGTTTTATACCATGCTTCGTGACCACAGGACCTGTAACACACAACACAACCAGTTCAGACCACCCCTCCCACATCCAGGACACACACTTTGCTTCCCTCGGAACAGTGCCAAGATATGAAGGTGTTCACATACACCATTCCAGTTGTTAACGTCAGGTACAGGTATATTGTGTGTGGGAACTACTCAGGCCTCTACAACATTACCCTACAGCCACTACAATTTGTGTGTCCATGTGCTATGGCAGGACCACTCACCACAGCCACAAGGGGGAATACATATTGCACCTGACCATCTGCAACATGGGTACTCACTGTTCCACACCAGAGGTAGACCACCATTGTTGATATCTGACCATACCCACCTTTCCCTGGACATCCATATCCCATCCCCACCCCCAGGCAAGGTTGTCACTGCAAACAAAGTGTATTTATCAAAAGCAGACTTTGCACTTGTGAAGACTGGGGTGGAAGACTTCAAGGGACCCATGCTGGGGGAGTATATAGGCCACTCTGCATAATCCTTGACAATTGCATTCTATGAGCATGTGGAAGGTTTGCATTGATCATGCTATCCCAAATATACCCATGACTCCTCCACAACAGGACACCTGTCAGGTGTACATCAGCCATATATAAGCTGTCCAACAGACGGAGTGAGCTAATACATTGCAGAGCAGTAGCCCACAGAGGGAGGACATCTCTGAACAGTACTGGCACGACACTTCAATCCCTCATAATGATCATGACAAAGTGTTGACAGTGAAATTGTCCAGACACTGCAGATAAGGCTCCCCTCAGTCTGTTATTGATGCCCACTTACTGTTAGAGGTCCTCACCAACCCTCTTCCAGCAAACACCAGCCACATGGATGTGGCATAGCAAATTCAACACCTGGGATCTCCACTGTGTCCCTGCTTGATGGAGGCACAGCACACTAGCCTCAAACGGTGCCTTATGTGACCTACTTTACAGTGGCACAGTAGCCTACTGTACTGGGGAGGCAGACGCCATGCACACTCTGGCTAAGCTTTCATTCCCTAGGGCAAACAGCCTAGTATTGACCTCTACACCCATATGTTTAATTGTCAGATGCACAATATTTGTTGCTGATAGACTGCTTGCATGTCTTTATTGCCATAGCATTCCCTGTTTCTATGAACAACTTGTGTATCTGTGGAAGATGTTTGAATATGAGAGGGATCCACTATATCACTTATGTCTCTGTAGTCATTTAACTGTGTGCACTAGGCAGATTGCTGTAATGTGGTTGGTTCCTGGAATAACACGTACAAATACCAGATATGTGTGGCCAACTGCTAAACTGAGATATGGCCTAAGTGTGTGAGCATGCCCAGTTCAGACTTTCCATGGCATGTTGTCTGACATATGTCTCATTTATCAAAGTGTGCGAGCATGCCCAGTGTGAGCTTTCCATATGTTGAAATCTGCAGTCCACCACATTTGTGGATGAGTGTGAACTTCAACAATATCTCACATTTATGGTTGTGTGTTGGGTGTCATGTTGTGTACTTACTGGCCAACTGCTTTGTGCCTGAACACAACAGGGATTATACTGTGCCTGCAAGGTTTGCATGGGATACTTTGCATACAGTTGTCAACCTCCTTTCATACTGACCAAACACTGTAGTACCGTATAGTGTACTGGTTCAGTACTATCACTGTGGTGGACAGTATCCTGGGCTTTAGTCCTATCACTGCTTTAAATTTTTATAGTGAGCACAACAGACTGGTTAGGGGCCATTTGTGCACATATGACCATGTTGCATTACGTTCAGATATGGACTACTTAAACCAGGCTTGTCCAACATTGGTAGTGTATTCCACAACATAGGTGGACATTGGCAAACACTAGCGATGTGCCCTAGGCCATTTCTAATGCTAGTCAGAGAGTGTGTTTGTCCTTCGACACACATTGTAACTGGAGTTTGCCATGACATATGTCATGGTTAGTATACTGTGCCTCCGTCTACCCATGACATAACAGTGATACCCAGGGTAAACCTACCATCTCCCATCCACTCATCAAGATTCCTCTTGAGGAGAGTCAATGAGTGACTCTCTGGCTAACCTGTACTGGGAGTTTACTCAAGAGTGGGGGTGGCTTCTGTGTTATGGATCAGTCAGTACAGCATGTCCTATGTATGTCAGTGCTGGGGTTCAGGTCTCTCATGTGCATAGCTCACTGCCATTCAGATTGTACAAGCTGCAGCATGTTCATTGATTCCAGCTTGGACATGGCTTTATACATCAGGCACAGCTTGCCTCTGGGCGGGCAGTATGGCACTGTGTGGAGCTGCAGTTTGTTTAATCAGGCAACACATGGCATCTGTTCAAGCTCTTTGATACTCCTGGTGAGGTACTTTTGGGGTCTTTCTGGTTGATGGAGGTGTCTGCTGAGGTACATCCCACAGGGGCCATTGTACTCAATTGTGAGGCTGATGAAGGATGACTGCAGAGCCACAATGACCTCTCCTGATCTAGATCTGACTACCTTCATGATTTGGTGGGTATATGGTATGTTTCTGTAACCACTACAGCCACATGCTTGTCCAATGCAAGATATCTATCTACTTGTGTCCCCAGGTCTCCTATTACATCTTAAGTACTTAATGGGTTAACACCTATGTGGTAATTGGTGGGCACTTACTGTATATCCACAGGGGTTGACTATACACTTTTCTGCAATTAGCTTGCTGACATGGCTATGGCACCAGTTGTCTGTTTCTATGTGGCCCTTTTGTGGGATGCTTGTGTCAGCTGGAGGGTCAGATATGGTGTCCAGTTTGTAGTCCTCTGCAAACTTGTTCAGACATAGTCCTTCCATGTTGGCCTGTACCTATGGGACATATATACCAAACAAGGGAGGTCCCAGGACCGAGCCTTGTGGGATGCCAGTTGTATCTGGTTTGTAGTCTGACATGGCTGCAGCATTTCTGACCATGTCAGTTCTGTCCTTGGTCTGGTTTGCAACCCTCTACTGACATAGGGGTTTATATTTAAGCTGGTGAGCTTATCTATAATGAACACGTGGGGTATTGTATGGAAGCCTTTTGCAAGGTCCAGCTAGGCTGTGTGGACCACATTCCCCTCATCAATGGCCTTAATGACTGTTTCAAATGAGTCAGACATGTTTAAGGGGCAGGATCTGCACTTAAGAAAGCCACACTGGGTAGGGTCCAGTGTCAGTAGGTCCCCAGTATCTTTATGTCTGAGGTACATGCTGATCCTTTCCATAGCTTTGCAGACCAAGCTTGTCAGGATTCTGGGGTGGTAGTTTGCAGTATCCATTCAGGCAACACCTTTGTGGAGAAGGACCACTGTTGTTGTACACTGCTCTTTGGGTACATATCCTGTGGTAAGGCTGACATTGAGCAGTAGTGTTATTTGGTGTTCCATTCTTCTTGGAGTCCATGTTGGACTCAGGCCAGGACACCATCTCGTACCATTGATGCTGTGTGTTTTGCTTTGTAGATGCTGGCTGTTACCTCAGCATCTGCAATGTCAGGGGGCCAGCACTCTGCTGGGATAGATATTTGGCATTTTGGTGGGGGGGTGGGGGGTTTGCACTGCACCTGTCAGGTTGGATGTTGGCAATGTGTATGTGTTTGGTATACTGTTTGTAATATTTGAGTGATTCAGAGCATATCCGTGAATTCCCAACAAGGTTCCTACCATCAGTTAAGAAAGCCTTGTGATTATCCTTAGTGTCCTGTATAATTTGTATCTTCATAGGTTCATAGGTTCATACTAGGCTATCCACCCTAGGGCATTTATAAGCCTAGCCAGAGTGTGTGTGGCTTTTGCCACCCCTTGATATGTCAATATTATGGCCATTTAGGATTTACTTTACTGTGCCTCTGTCTGGACGTGACACAGTGAAGACCCCCAGTGTACATCTACGATCACCCATCCACTTGGCAAGATTCCTGTTGAAGAGAGTCAGTGAGGGGCTTTGCCTAACATGGAGTTGGATTCTGTTCCAGGGTGTAGGGAGCCTCTGGGTTATGTATCTGTCTGTTAGAAAAATATGCATTTGAATATATGTGAAATACTAGTTTAAAAGCAAAGTAGTATGCAATGCATTTTATTCTATTAATGATATAACGAAAAGGATGAATTCATGTGTAATTGCAAAATAGTTCTGAAACTGCAGTGTGGCTTGTAGCAAGTTGACCTCTGATCCTGACAGTTGCTAGCTTAGCAAGTCTTAATGTTTATGCTTCTCACGAGTAATTATCTGCTGGGTCAGGAAATTAAATATGTGAAATAATGAAATCTTCTGCTCTTTCCTGCTGGGATGATTTGGCCTTGTGTATGTGTTACTAAGATAACATGCAGCTGTTGGGAAAGTGTTACTGAGAACAAAGAAGTGTATTAAAAGACTGAATCTGCTATTGTATTTGAACTGATGCGAAACCTTGAAGAAGTAACTTTACAGAAAGACATTATGTCTGACCAGGTGGATAGCAAGGCCGTATTGTTACCAGAGGAAAACGTTTTTTAAAATATACAGCATCAACAATATTTAATGAATAGAGGACTGTAAGCTAAAGTGATGTAGATGCCCTGTGACATACCACGTCAGTAAGGTGGGCACAACTTGAATGCAAAGACTATAAAACTTGTATACTTCCTGTTTCATGTTAGACAAAATTCTGTACTTGTACATTTTTTGCCTCCTGGTGTACACTAGTAAACCTTTGAACCTGAACCTCCTGTGTATTGATTTCTTGATTTTATTTAACAGTTTGGTCCTTCTTAGCCAGAAATCCCTCAGACAGCTGCAGATCAGAGTCTACCGGTGGTTGAATACTGCACAGGAGAAGTTACCGAAAAGGTTCTTCTTGGGTGAAAAGACCTCCGACTGAATTGTCGTTTAAAGAGGCTGGCCACTTTCTGATCTGTGGCCGAAGAGCGGATCCTGGACGTCTCAATACCGGAGGCTCAGGTAGGAAGATTTTGCCTTTTTTCTGTTTTAGATCAGGGACTAGGTTACAGTATATTGTTGTCAAGATTTGTTATGCAGATCAGGGACAAAAGGAATTACTGTATATTTGGTCATAGATCAGGGTAACAGAATAAGGTAAGCAGTTATTCTAGATAAACTGTGAAAAGGAACTGAAATCTTGATATCACGTGATAAGAAGGGTTACGTAACATTTTTTTTAACATGGGACATCAGTGCACTAAAACATCGCGAGATCCGCCCCTAACCGAAGACGCAAAATATATGCAACAACGTTCTGATAATGTTAGGTATTATACGAAATGGGTTAACAAATATGAATTTGATGGCAAATTAGATAAAACTTCACTGGTTAAACTCCTTAAGCAACTGAAATCTGATGCAGGAGGTCAAGCAAAAAAGCAACACCAGTTAGGCATTCCTCAGGCACACAGATGGATTGAGGAAGCAAACCGTAGGGAACAGAAGACTAAGAATTCAAAAACATTATTTTTAGACAAAGAAGATAATAATATGGTAATAGCAACAACTCCACCTCCCCTACCCCTCCGTTGCCTTTTTCAGGGTATGAAGTGAGTGCAGAGATCAGGCTGGTCCGCCTCCGTGTTATCCTGAAGTCTCAGCGAGACCACAACCATTTGTTAGAGATCCTATTGAAACTAGGTCCCGAGCGTGTAAAATTCATGGGGACGCAGAATCATATCAGATAGAGAGAAACCTACAGGATGAGAGTGAGGAAGAAATATGTCCACTTATAGAGGTCCCAAATCCTCAGGCAGGACAAGCAGGGCAGGACCCAACACTCTTAGTATACAGACCATGGACACCGGAGGATATCCGGAAAGCTACTGAGGGAATTCCCCATCCAAAAGTTAATTTTACGAAATTTTTAGAAGATTTGCAAGGCATGAGGTTGAGTTACCACTTGAATGGGGAAGAAGTAGAAAAAGTAGTAAGACAAATTATAGGTCCAGATTGGCACATGAATTGTGGCACCTGGAATCCTCGTAATGCAGAGCTTAAACCACTCCCACATAGTGATGCAGAATTAGACAATAGAGTGAAAGATCTTACAGACCGAATCTCTGAGAAATGGAAACCTAGAGCAGACTGGACTTGCATTAACCAATGCATACAACAGGAAAATGAGACAATAGATGGGTACTATGCTAGATTATTGGAATGTTTTAATAATCATAGCGGTATGACAGTTCCTGAAAATCAAGTGAATGATTCCCCGTATGAACAGCAATTGAAAAATGCATTTTTAAAAGGTTGCATTGCACCTATCAGGAGCTTCATTACGAAGCACATGATAGACCATCGAACGGGTAGGCTACAAGCCTTACTTGAATATGCTAGACATGCTGAAAGACATTTCAATAGCAAAAAGAAAAAGAATGCACAAGTCTTCACTGCAGAAGACGGAGCTGAAGTGTTTGTGTTACAGTCAGGTAAAAAGGGAAAGAAAAATACCCATGGAAATAAACAGTCTGACAAACGGTCAGAAGATTTTGAGGAAAGGAAAAAGAGAGGTGAATGCTTTAAGTGCAGAAAGAAGGGACACCTAGCAAGGGATTGTAAACAAAACAAAAAGGTAATCACAGAAGACAAGGGAGATGAGGACTGACTATATGATAGTGAAGATACATCATGCAGAGATCAGAAATCATCAGAAGAAGTTAATAAACAGAAAACAAATGTAAATGTGATAGAAGGAATAGAGGAAGTGCAAGTAGATATGGAGGATGAAGAAAGTGAAATTTTGGATTTAGCATTATTGAGCCTAGAGCTCTACTTAGCAGATACGAAACCGGAAGTTACACTTCTGGTGGAGGGAAGGGAAGTTAAATTCCTGTGTGACTCAGCAGCGTCACGGACCCTGATACACCCCTCCAAGTTACCAGAACATTCTGAATCACCTGATTATATACTAGTGAAAGCTGCGAATGGACAGCTATACAGGGAACCACTTTCCCATGATATAGCAATAACCGACCCTGTTTCAGGTATGACCCAAAGAAGTAAGATTGTTGTTTCTGCAAAGTGCCCAGTGAACCTATTGGGTAGGGACCTTATGCAGATATTTGGCATAGCAGTAGTTCCAACTATACAGGGTATGGAGGCACAGAGACAAATGGATACCTTTGTAGTGCGATCGGAGGGTGAAACGTTTTACTGGTACAGCCAGGACCTAGTTACGACTGGTCCAGGGGCAATAACCGAGGAACTGATGAACGTAGCCATCAGTAAAGCCCCCTCCCTTGACACTGATCGACAGCATTTGTTACACTGTACTCTATACTACTGTAATACACCAGGACCTGATAGAGAGAATGAGCAAGAATTGTTCAGAAATCGTGCAACTAGATTAGTATTGCGTACTTTGTATTGGGATACTGAGGGGAACAGTGTAGTTAGCTGTTCATTACCTCAAGAATTCCTTGCACTGTATAGATCAAATCGATTGCCACATGTCAGTTTGACAAAGAATAAAAACGTAAAATGGGCAGACTTAGGAGAAAAGATAACGAGGTGGGAAAAACAGACTGACTTAGAATTGTCAGAACAGGGAATACAGAAACAAAAGTTGAATTGGTTGACGCAGACACATCCAGCTGTACACTTGCAATCTAGCGAGGACAGCTGATTAGCATTTTTGTTAGAAGAAGAAGAGAAAGCCTTATATGAAATACCAACGACTCTTTGGTCAACAGGCAAGTCAGATGTAGGACTTATTCGAACAGCAGGACCAGTTACAATTACACCAAAATCGGCATTTAGGCCACAGAAAAGACAATACCCTTTGAGAAAAGATGCAGAAATAGGAATCAAGCCTATAATAGCAGCATTACTCAAAGAAGGAGTACTGGTAGAATCCCCTGATTCACCATGTAATACACCCCTATTTCCTGTTAAGAAAGCAAACGGGGAATGGCGGATGGTTCAAGATTTACAAGCTGTAAACAATGCAGTGATACCCAGAGCACCCATGGTGCCAGATCCACATACTTTGTTAAATGACCTAAAACCACAACAAAAGTATTTCTCTGTGGTAGATATAAGCAATGCTTTCTTTTCTATACCTATACATCCTGATAGTCAATACTGGTTTGCATTTACATTTCAGGGGAAAAGGTATACCTACACTCGACTACCACAGGGATATTGTGAGAGCCCAACCATATTTGCACAAGAAATGGCTAGCAACCTGTCAGGGTCTACCACACCAGGAGGTAGTCAAATTCTACTTTACGTAGATGATATCTTGCTAGCAGCCCCCACCCAGCAGCAAAGTAGGGAAGATACTGTAGCGCTATTGAGATTCTTAGCAACACAAGGACACAAAGTGAACAAAAGTAAGTTACAACTCTGGAAAAAGCAAGTTAGATACCTAGGATATGTGATATCCAATGAAGGTAGGATATTAGACGAAGATAGTAAGACAGCAATTCTACAAGCACCCAAACCAGCAACCAAGAAGGAAATGATGTCCTTCTTGGGGACAACTATTTTTTGTCTGAGTTGGATACCAAATTATGCTTTGGAATCTGCTCCACTGACTGATTTAATATATAAAATGCCAATGGCAGCACAAGATTTGTTACAATGGACAACCAAAGCAGAAATGGCTTTCTGCAGGGTGAAGCAGTTAATAGCTTCTTCATTAGTTTTAGGACTCCCAAATTATCACAAATGGTTCTTTCAGACTGTAGATTGTAAGGAAGGATATATGACGTCAGTGTTGACGCAACAACATGGGGATAAGCAACGCCCCATAGCGTATTATTCATCGCAGTTAGACCCAGTGGCGTGATCTTTGCCTCACTGTGTACAAGCAGTAGTTGCAGCTGCAATGGCAGTACAGGCCTCGGCCTCAGTGGTGTTATTCCACCCTCTCACATTGAGAGTGCCTCATGCAGTCGCAATAATTTTACTGCAAGAAAAAGTAGCATATCTCTCCCCTGCTAGACATCTTTCATGTATGACTATACTGCTGAGCCAACCTCATATGACAATTGAACGATGTACAACATTAAATCCATCAACATTACTCCCAACTCCTGTGGATGGCACACCGCACAGCTGCCTGCAGGAAATTGAACAATTAGCCTTGCCTAGACAAGATCTCACAGATATGCCCTTGGATGATGCCGAGGTGACATATTACGTGGATGGCTCATGCAGAAGGGGCCCTACAGGGAAGAATCTAGTGGGGTATGCAGTAGTTACAGACACTGAAATTTTAGAAGCCCAACCCTTACCACATAACTTATCTGCACAAGCAGCGGAATTGGTAGCTTTGACACAGGCATGTACTTTAGCAAAAGACAAATGTGTAAACATATATACTGATAGTCAGTATGCTTTTTCTACAGTACATGTATTTGTGCAACAATGGAAAAATAGGGGAATGATAACATCTAGTGGAAAACCAATCAATCATGCGCAATTTATTTTGGAATTATTAGAATCTATCCAGTTACCTACTAAAGTAGCTATTTGTAAATGTGTAGCTCATACAAAGCAACAGGATAGGATTTCAAAAGGAAATGCGAGAGCTGATGCAGCTGCAAAGCAAGCAGCCTCAGACTCAGAAACTTTACTTTTGAATGAAGAGTTACAACCCTCTGAGATTTTAGATCTAGATATGTTAAAAACAATGCAGACGCTTACTACAAAAGCAGAAAAACAAAAATGGGAAAAACAAGGCGCAATTCTTGAAAACAGACTGTATATTTCCAAAGAGAGAAAACCGATATTGCCGTCTAATTTATTTAGATATGCAGCTTTGTTGAGCCATGGGCAGTGCCATGTCTCAACAGGGGGGATGGTACAGTTAGTAAACCGAATATTCCAAACATACGGATTCACAAACTACACAAAATAATTTTGTGCAGCTTGTCATACTTGTAACAAGCACCATGCACAAGGGGCATTTAAACCCAAGCAAGGAAGCTTTCCTATACCACCGTAAATGTTCCATACTATTTGTATGGATTTCATAGAATTGAATAAGTGTGAAGGGAAAAAAATATTGTCTAGTCATTGTAGATATGTTTTCTAAATGGGTAGAAGCTTTTCCAACCAAAAATCCAGATGCAGCAACAGTGGCGAAAGCCCTGATAAAAGAAGTAATCCCTAGATTTGGCATACCAGAAAGGATTTATAGTGACAATGGCACACATTTTGTCAATCAGACAATCCAGAAACTTGGAAGATTTTTTGGAATCTCCTTGAAGAACCATTGTGCCTACCACCCACAGTCAGCAGGACTGGTGGAAAGGTACAATGGAACCCTTAAAAATAAACTCAGAAAGTTAGTTAGCGAAAGTCAGAAGAATTGGGTATACTGTTTGCCTTTAGCGCTGCTGATTATGAGAACGATTCCAAATGTAAAGGGTTTGACTCCCTTCGAAATGTTTTTTGGGAGGGCATATTATGTGCCTCAGTGGAAAGATCTCATGCCTGCAGAGCAAGAGGCTGACAGTTCATTAGCTAGTTATATGAAGAAACTGTTAACAAATAAATCTGTTTTGCAGTTTGACTCTTTTTCAGATAAGGAACAGACCAGACCGGAGGAAGCAGCTTTGGTCCCGGGAACGTGGGTGTGGCTAAAAGTGACGAAGAGGAAGAATTGGTCTTGTCCAAAGTGGGAAGGACCGTACCAGGTACTGTTAGCAATGCCTACTGCAGTCAGAGTGGCTGAAAGGACATCCTGGGTCCATTTGACACACTGCAAGCCGGTAAAGAATTTTCAACTTGATAAAAACCTTGTGACTGATATAGAAGTGCAAAATGGCCAAGAACAAAGTGAATAGAAATATAGATCAACCCCAGAGATGTTGCATAATCATTTTGTTGAGTATACATTTATTGACTATAATTGTGACAATTTTCCTCTTGTTGTGGTTTATCCCACACTCAACCACACAAGTGAAAGTGGGAAGGCGTGATGAAACATCCATAGACTGGCATCCAAATTTTAACACATACCTAGCCATGAAGCATGTATATGCAGAGACTATGAACATTTCAAATTGCTGGGCCTGTACAGCTATACCAACAGCATATGGAGGACTGATAATGTCCGCTGTTCCACTGGGAATAAATGAGACTTGGGAGAATTTACTTTTCGATACAGGAACTGTGAGATCACAGGACAAAATAGCTTTATTTTTACCTGTCACACAAAAGGGAATTGTATGTTTCTATAAAAATGACACTCTCCAAGTGGGCTGGAGCAATTGTAATATAACAATATCTTATCGGTGTTATATTAAGACTAGTAATGGCAATGCTCTTTGCAATACTAATTATGACTCATATTTGAACTCACTGAAAACAACCATGAATGAAATTCGCAAGAATCTTGTTTTATTTAAACAATTGTCAGTTATAGACAGAAAATGTTTCATGCAGGGTTAATGCGTATTAGCACTAAAGTAGAAAATTGTTATTTTATTTGTGGGAAAAAGGCATATAAATGGCTACCTTAGAATTGGTCCGGCAGTTGTTTTTTGGGTTATCTGGTTCCGGCTATAAGACATACTGCAGAATTACCTTTGGGTAAGATACGAAACGTGAGAGACGTAGCCCAAAAACCTGAAGGTCCAGTTGAGAAACCTGTAAATCCAGTAGGACGGATCAAAGCTGGCTGGAAAGACCATAATAACGTAAAGGACAAAAGCAAATTGACTCATATGGACTTGAGTGACAGTGTTATATCTTGGGCAGGAATATTCCCAGCATATGGAGCAGTCAAATCAATCTTGGAGTTGAGAAAACTGTCGAAACTTCTCGAAGTAATGAGTAATGCAACTTTCTCTGCCCTAGAACTGGTGACTGATGAACTGAATGCAATGAGAACTGTTGTGCTACAAAATCGAATGGCTCTTGACTTCACCCTAGCGGCGAGAGGTGGTACGTGCGCGCTTATCAAAGAAGAATGCTGTGCATACATACCGGACAATAGGCATGAAATTAACAATCACCTAGAGGTAATTCAGCAAGTATCAGCCATGACTGAACCAGGCCCAAACCCACTGACGGACTTTTTTCAGAATCTATTTGGGGGGTGGGGTTCCATCCTAATGAATATTCTGATTGCTATTTGTGTGGGTATACTCCTAATAGGAGCATGTGTTTGTTGTGGAATTCCCTGCAGGAAAAGATTAATCAAAGATTTTATTGATGTATCTGTTACAGAATCTTTGTACCAAGATATTGAGATTGAAAAATTAATCTCAGATGAAAACTTTTTCTGAAGTATAGATCAAAATGACTCACCTAGCTGAAAATCCTTAATGGAAGAGGTTAGGAGACGAAATAACACTATGCATACTTCAAAATAGAATAAAAAGAATTAATAGGGGGAAAATGTTAGAAAAATATGCATTTGAATATATGTGAAATACTAGTTTAAAAGCAAAGTAGCATGTAATGCATTTTATTCTATTAATGATATAACGAAAAGGATGAATTCATGTGTAATTGCAAAATAGTTCTGAAACTGCAGTGTGGCTTGTAGCAAGTTGACCTCTGACCCTGGCAGTTGCTAGCTTAGCAAGTCTTAATGTTTATGCTTCTCACGAGTAATTATCTACTGGGTCAGGAAATTAAATATGTGAAATAATGAAATCTTCTGCTCTTTCCTGCTGGGATGATTTGACCTTGTGTATGTGTTACTAAGATAACATGCAGCTGTTGGTAAAGTGTTACTGAGAACAAAGAAGTGTATTAAAAGACTGAATCTGCTATTGTATTCAAACTGATGTGAAACCTTGAAGAAGTAACTTTACAGAAAGACATTATGTCTGACCAGGTGGATAGCAAGGCCATATTGTTACCAGAGGAAAACTTTTTTAAAATATACAGCATCAACAATATTTAATGAATAGAGGACTGTAAGCTAAAGTGATGTAGATGCCCTGTGACATACCACGTCAGTAAGGTGGGCACAACTTGAATGCAAAGACTATAAAACTTGTATACTTCCTGTTTCATGTTAGACAAAATTCTGTACTTGTACGTTTTTTTGCCTCCTGGTGTACACTAGTAAACTTTTGAACCTGAACCTCCTGTGTATTGATTTCTTGATTTTATTTAACACTGTCCCTCCAGCTCATCCTATTTCATTATGTGTTGAGGTTGACATCTCTCGCTCTCACAGCTCTGATGGATTTGGGTTTTCTGGGGTGGATCATGTCCATTAATCCTGTGTTGGACATGGCCTTGTACAACAGGCATACAATGCCTCTGAGTAGGCAGTATGTGACTGCATACAGCTAGGGTGTCTACAGCCAGGCAGCATATGACATATATTTGAGACCCTTTATCCTCTTGGTGAGGTACCTTTGAGGTCTTTCTAACTGCTGCAGGTGTCAGGTAAGGTACATCCCAAATGAGGCATTGTACTAAATTATGGGCCTGATAAGAGAACAGTATAGGGGCACAATGACCTCTGTTGACATAGATGTGAATCCTTTCATGATAAGGTGGCCAATATAGAAGGTCTTCCTAGCCACGTTGGCAATGTGAGTGTCACATGACAGGTTACTCTCCACTTGTGTCCCTAGGTCCCTGATTACTCCTTCCATACGTAATGGATTACCACCTATGTGGTAATTTGTGAGTACCTTGTTTGGTATTTGGTGAGACATTCATACTGTCCAGTGTCTTCAGAAAGGCTGAGTGGGGTTCTTGTGTGTGAGAGTGTGGTTTGTAGCATGCTACAGACTGTACAGCAGTTTTGCCTACGGTTAGTTGCACATGGGTGGTCTCCGATGCTTCGTGCATTGTCAGTTACCTGGACGTGTGGGTATCTTTGCTGAATATGGATACTCCCCCTCCTTTTATGGTTTGGTCCATGTTTTGGGGCCATAACGCATGATATGAGGTATAACCTGGTAGTGCTGGTGTGCTCTCAGGAGCCTTGCTGCAGGTTTCTGTCACTGCACTGACATCGATGTTCCCCATACTGGGGAGGGCCTCGGGAGCATGCATGTTGAGGTTTAGACATCTGGCATTGGGCAGCATTACCCTTATGTTTCTTTCCAGTTATGTTTTCTAGGGAGGTGGGTTTGTCTTTTCAGCCTTGCATACAACAGGCTCTATGGAGGTGGCAAGAGCCTTAGCCAATATCCAGATGTCCAGGGGTAACAGGTGCAAGCCATCCCTGGCAAAGCAGCGTGGCTTTTCAAGCATGACATCCCAAGCAGACAGACATTGGATCCCCTTGGAATGACACCAGTAATTGTGCCACTTGTTAAAGCTGATCATTTTGTATTTGTACTGTGGCATCATTCTTGGTGAGGGTAGGATGCTGCACAAGGTCAGTGTCATACCGGCCTGGACTACATAATCGGAGAGCTCATCTATGTCTCTTTTCATGTAGTCCGGGGAGGTACGTATCAGGTCATTCACACCAGCATGGACAATGACTGCATCATATTTGTACTTGCTTTGGGGTGACCTGCATACTTGTGTTATGTGGCGTATTGTAGCAGCCTACAGGCAGCTTACTGTACCCTTTCCCTTGTTCAGTCTGGTGAGTGGGACAGCAGTGTGTCTGACTATGGAGTCACCTATTACAACTGTATCAGGCATGTTGTTTCACCTTCTGGCCTGTGACTGTTTGGCACACCAGCTTTGTGTACTATGTGTTGCATGTGCTATGTTTGGAGGTAGTGGTTGCTTGGGTGTCTGCTTTGGAGGCCTCTGTTGATGTGGTGTGTTTGTAATTAGAGCCTCCCGGAATGTTTTTCTGTGTTTATGTCTTTAGTTTGTAGTTGTGATAGGTCTATGTGAGACTGGGTTTGTGGTGTGTGTGGTTACCTTCTCCTCCTGACTAGTTTTGACAGTACTGTGTTGAGAGAGCTCAGCCTCCGGTTTGGATAAATGGTTGCATCTCTCACATATATTTGTATTTCTTGGGGGGAGGAGAGGGTTGTCTGTGTACATGGGGCAGGTGTAACATTGCCTCAAGATTCACAGATTCAACTTGTTGTAGCTGGCCTTAGTGGATTGTATGAGTGGACATATTTTATTGCCATAATACTGATCAGAGATTACTTCCCTTTTTAGGTTTGCTCTATCATGTAGTAGCTTCCTCATTGTCTTGCATGGTTTGGTAATGGCTGAGGTCCGCCATGCCAGATGCCTGCGTGTATGGCATTGTGTCTTGGTTTTATTTGGGATTGCATAAACCATACATTCCTGGCAGTGTTCATGGAATGCCTGTATAACGGGTTCTGAGGTGTGGCCCATATGTTGCACATGCACAGGGCCTTTAATGGATTCCACATCAGTTTGGAGGAGTGCAACATTTGCTTTTCACATATTTTTCACTGTGGTTTTCTGGCCAGGGACTGTGGTCAGGATGTGTATATCTGGTGTGATTACTCTATGGTCTGATCTTACCAGTGAGGGATACACTTCTCATCTTGCCATCCAGTACCCATGTTGCTGATTATCACATCCAGTATGCTTACCCCTCTTGTGGGAGTGGTACGTTGTTCCTGAGCATTTTGGTTTATGGATTCTAGGAACCTTTGTCCTAGGGTGTTGGAGCTAGAATAATGCCTCCAGTCTATGTTTGGGTATTTTCAGTCACCCAATATAATGTGGTTTGGAGAGCTTGATATATTCATGTATTCCAACATAGGCCAAGTGCAGTTCCTGGTGTTGGGACAGTAGTCTGTAGCAGGCTATAAACTGGGAGGCAGTTTTAGCCACTGTTACTTGACCATGGCTAGTCCATGCTGCTTCTTGTTGTGGTACCAAAATGGGGGTGTGGTTATCCTTGACAATTATTACTAGTCACCCTCCTTTTGTAGCTTGTTCCATGTTTTGGGGCTGTACAGCACAGTATGAGGTGTAACCTGGTAGTGTTAGGGTGCTGTTGTGAGCCTTGACCCAGTTCTCTGTTACAGAAGAGATATCACATTATCCATGCTGGGGGAGTTTAGACTGCATGCATCTTGCTGTTTAGACTTCTGGCATTGGGTAGCATTACATCTAGGTTCTTATCCCTTGTGATACCTATGGAGGTGGGTTTGTGTTTTGAGCCTTACCTATTCAAGGCATGCTGGGGGTAACAACAGCCTTTGCCAGTATCCATAAGGCCAGGACTGATAGGTGCACGCCACCCCTAGCAGGTGGAGCATCATGTCATGCTCAGCATGTCATCCCAGGCTGGCACACATTGGATCCCCTTTGACTAACAGCAATACTTCAGCCAATTATTCCAATTGATCATCTCATCTTCATATTGTGGTATCATGCTTGTTGAGGGTAGGATGTTAGTCAGGGTCATCAAGTTTGCATATACTACATGGTGTTACATTGCTGAACACATGGCAAGCATGCCTCAGGTGGTGCTGCAGGGCTGCCTATGTTGGATGCACATACTACACTCCCTGTACATGTTTGAAAGCAGGTTGTGTCAACTTAGGCGTCCCTTTTACTATATGTGTGAGTCGGAGAGAGGTATCATTTCCAGGGTCCCTACTGAGCCAGTGTATGTGCTATGCGTTGCCGCTTTGCCAAGGCAAAGGCATACTGGGCACGCCTCCTTCTGCCTACTGGGGCAGGCACAGGTTGTTCCTCCTCCGAGTCACGCTCTGCCTGTGATTGACTTGGCAATGGTGGGGGGCTGTTTGGCCCAGCCCTATGGTGATCCTGCTGCAGCTGTTTTCACAGAATCATATTATGTAGCATAGCACATACCATGACAATTTGGGTACTTGTAGTTGGTGAGTACTGCAAGGTTCCACCAGATGTATCCAGGCACCGGAACCGTAACTTGAGCAGCCCAAACACATGCTCGATTACATTTCGTGTTTGTGCATGTACCTCATTATGGCATTCCTGTTCAGGTGTGTGTGCATTTCTGATGGGTGTCATCAGCCACAGCTCCAGTGCATATCCAGCATCCCCTACTAAGTGACCATGCGGGATGTCCCCACTGGCAAATGTCTGGTACAGCTGCGTCAGATGCCAGATATGGGAATCATGGTAGCTTCCAGGGCAGCCAGCACACACATTCATTATTATGCCCTGGGCATCACACACGACCTGGCAGTTGATGGAGGGGAAGCACTTGCAGTTAATGTAGGCCCTACCCCGCTCACCGGCTGGTGCTTTGATGCATATGTGCGTGCAGTCTATTGCACCCACTACCTCAGTGTATTCCACTATTTGCTGGAAGAGACACATATTGCTGGCCAATACCTCACGGGCATTGGGGAAATATACATGATCACCGACATGCGCTGACATGGCATCCAGGAACTGGTGCATTATCCTGGAGGCTGATGCCTGTGATATCCCCATCATATTTCAAAAACCAAACAGACTACGAAAGAACAAAAATTCGAGGGAACAAGCTGCTAAGCGTAAGGAAAACAGATGATAAAGTAAAATCCACAGTCCGGTAAAACTGTTCCAAAGAAGGCAACAAAAGTCCATGCGCTGTAATATTAGAGCTTTTATTAACCACAAGCACATTTTAGCTGCTGGTTCTGTATGATTTTAAACTCACAAGCTGTTGAAGTGGTAATTGGTAATTTGTTTTCTAATTGGTTAATTAGTTAACAACACCCTTTTTAAAGAAAGTTTGATACTACAACTGGTTGTTTCATTTTTGTCTGAGGAAGGAGAGATAGGAGTCTCTCCGAAAGTGCTTGTGGTTAATAAAAGCTCTAATATTACAGCGCATGGACTTTTGTTGCCTTCTTTGGAACAGTTTTACCGGACTGTGGATTTTACTTTATCATCTGTTTTCCTTACGCTTAGCAGCTTGTTCCCTCGAATTTTTGTTCTTTCATATCCCCATCATATCACCAGTTGGTCTCTGGAAGGTACCTGTTGCTAGTATTCTTAGGCCAACACATACCTTTGTTTCCACTGGGATGGGCTCCCCTCTGTTGGTTCTGTGTGTGAGGTGTGGCCTGCACAGCTCAACAATTTGCTGCAGGAGGTCTCTGTCCACTCTATAGCGCTCTACTATCTCCAGCTCATGTAACCCCTGGTAGGTGACCCTGGGCCTGTACACTCTTCTCCGTCTCCTCACTGTGGGTTGTCTGGCAGCATTTGCATTGTCACCACCCTCAGCAAGTTGCCTATGTCTCCTTATGACAGCTATGGCAGCCCCTAGCATTTCTGATCTGAGTGAAGCTTTTTCAGTTTTCACTTCTAATAGCTTACTCCTGTCTTCCAGTGTCTCTTGAGAGAAACATCCTGCACTGCTGTTTGCAGAGTTTGAAGTGCTGGGCTGGGCTAGTATTTTGCCTGTGTAATTGCCTGCTTCTAATTGTTTTCACCTGTTAGCTCCAGCAGTATTCCCTGCTAGCTTCCTACTATTACTGTTGCTTCCTTTTTCCTTTCTGTTTCCTCAGGGGGGAGCAATGCGCATACCAGCGGAAACACGCTCACAGTGGCTTACACGCGCGCACACATGCTTACACAGTTCAGAATCTACTTATTCATGTTAAAACACGTACACACCAGAGCAAACAGTCTTACAAGTCTCCCAACAGGCTCCCACATGCTCAGTCTGCCTTACACGTGCGCACAATGCCCTACTCGCGCCTCCTGGCGCACACACGTGTGCATGCACGCCCAGCAAGAAACTTTGGTGTTGGCTACAGTGTACACCTGCCATTTCTTGACTTTCCCATGCTTATCTTGTGGCACTCCTCTTTCCATGATATGTGTCTGACATCTGTCACGTAACACTGTCCTCCAATAAACTGCATTTCCTTCTGCCATTCCCCCCTGTGATGTCACCTATCTCCTACTCTGTTCCTCCCCCTTATGTAACTCTTACACTACCCGGAATGTGCTCATTTGCTATGTGACAGTGGGATTCAGTATCCTAACACTCATTTACATAAGATTGCCTACTAATGCTTAGTTACATGTCTTAGACTCAGCTTCCCCCCTTAGCAACCACTAAACGGTGGTCATGTTGTTTTTGTTCTGCTGGTTCCTGCATTGTAAATCCATGTATTGCATAAATCCCACATTTGTGGGTTTATAACCTTCATTTTTATGTTTTATATAGCACAGCCCGTTTGCGCGGGGCTGCGCTGCATTTAAAAAAATTACTTTTTTCTCATATTTGCATCAAGGTACCTTGCCAATGGCCAAATATTTTGCCATTGGCATGCTGCCTGGCACATATGCACCCTTTATTTGGAGCTGACATGGCTCCATTGTGTTATTTGCAGAAACGTACTCAGTTGTCAACTGAGTACATTTCTGCAGCTAACACGACTCTTACAAGGGCTGGTTTGAGCTTCGTGGATCGCTGATCTACCTCATTTGCATGCCTTTCGGCTGCAAGCAAGGTGATTAGCATATTCATGCCCAATCCGTGTAAGAGACGTTTTAGCTGGTCTCTTACACAGAATTTCGGGCTGTTTCTGGATTGCGAGGGCTGCATGGAGTCTTACACTACTCTTAGACTCCTTGCAAGCCTTCGTGAATCCTGCCCATTCACTCTGGTGAATGCAAAAAAAAAAAAAAAAAAAAACTGAGAGAGAGACAGAACCATTTACATTACTTAAATGGTATAAAACTAGTCATAGTACAATAAACATGACAAGACACATTTCATTATTCCTGAAAAGGTCTATTTTTTAAACTCATTTCAGATTAGTTGACTCATTTAATCCAGGAAAGTAGACTGCATAAAAGTTGATCTGATATTTTAACTCATATCTTTACATGAGACAATTCAAATCTCCTCCTCCATCACCAAGTTGCAATTGTCCAATACATGATTTTCAGTCTTTCTAAATTTATCACATGCCATAATGTATTTATCCTTATTCCTAATATGTATATATTCACATAGTCTTGTTCTTAAACTGTGTGTAGGCCAGCCAGTGAAAATGCAGTACAAGGAACAAAGAGCATGATTTATATAGCACTGGCCATCTGTCAAGAATACAGGTCACCAGAAATGGGAGTAAGGCTCAAGGAAGCAATATTCTTCAAGTGAGGATTTTAGAAGAAAATGTGAACAACCATGGAAAACAAGGCACTGGAACTGACTGAAAAAGAAGTATGAGAAATTAATTTAGGTCTGTTTCCAATTATTAATTTAAGTTCACAGCTCCTTTTAGACTTAGAAATCAATGTGCTAGTCATTGGGTTCTCTTTTTTGCCCATTAAGAAGCCAAACAGTTCTGGTAACATATTGGCACTTAACTCACATGTACACAAAATTAAGTTGACTACTTTAGTAAATAATGATTCAAATTATAAATTAAGCTCCAGCTCATGTAAACCAACTTTACAAACTGTCTTCAAACTTTAAGTGCGTTTAAGCCTCCTTAAGTCATATTAACAAACATCATTGTTGCGATTTGAACTGTGATAAAACTGTTTGCAAGCAAGCATAGAAGCCCAAAAAACTAATGGTGTAACAAGGCATGGACAACAATATGAATCTAAGAGGTTCCGACACAACAATTTATTGAACAAAAATTCAAGTTGAGTGCTTTCATCCACTTTCACGTAACTGGACTTATTCAGAACAAAACTATACATGTTTTGTTAGAAAAGACTACAGATAATTTACTAAACCCAAAACACTTGAATTTTTAAATATCTGCCATCCTCATTTAGAAACAGCGTTTGTGATTCCAAACATAAACAGAAAAATTAATTTTATGTTGATGAATGTTAATATAAAAGAAAAGACAAATTCTTACTACTTAAAAGTAATTTCTTTCTACAGCATTCCAATGAAAATATAAGTTGAAATATTCACATATTTTGCACATTCTTTATTTTACTGGTTGAATGCTATCATGTTATATACTTTATTATAAACTAGTCTTTCTAATAATTGTTTAGTGCTGAAAAGAGATTTATTTACAGGTTAGCACTGTTGTGATGAGTGTTATGATGGCACCTCCTTTAGCAGTATAGTAATTGGAAAAGGAATATGTGCTTATATCTGCCTTTCTGTCTAAAATGCTTTCTTACAGCCATTTTGTTGAGTAGTGCTTTTGTAGGGAATGGCATCTTATACTGTTATACAAGTTCCAACACTTTCCAGACTCTTCCTCCAGTTTTCAAAACTTGAACTGAAACATGACTTGCCCAATTTGAATGTTTTAAATGTTACACTTTACAAAAATTCAGATTTACTAAGTTATTCACCAAGCTTTTACAGAAAGAAAGAAAGAAAAAAGTTTTAATACATTTGTTATACAATAATATACACCCCTCACACACCAAAATGCAATATATTAAAAGGGTAGTGCATAAGGTTCTTTTAGCTTATGTCCAAAAATGTATTTATCTATTTATTTTTGAGAAACACGTAGAACTGAAAGTTTTATCCTTAGAAAGAGGTTACTGCAAATAACATTGATTCACTGTGCATGTAGAGATTTTACATTTGAAAGAAAAGTAAATTATGCTCCAAATACTATTGGTGGGATTTTGGCAGGGGGATTACTTGGTGCAGGATATAAGACAGTAAGTTACTTGTATCTTTAATACCTTTATTATGAGTATTATTAGCAAAAATTCGATCATGTAACACAAAAATGAATATTAAGACAGGACCACTAGGCCCTTTCCATTTTTTAACACGTGATGTAAATATTAAACAGTTGTTAAAAAGATAACTAAATAAAACATCAAATCTATTACAAATACCATGCATATTCCTTACTCATGAGAGTCACTAAATTAGATGTGCCAGCCTATGTTGGAGAAGAGATTGTAAGAAAACTCCCAGAAGCTGTAGGAAACACATCTCTCTTCTTTATATATTCTTATTTCAGGAAAAAAATATTGATCTTTTTTCTTTAATATTGCTGGTTTAACATATTTTTTCTTTTTTGGCATCATTTCTAAAGGTCTAAGTTTTTTTCTTGGTTAGAAAAAAATGTAATAAATTTTGTCTATGACATTTTGCAGTTTGTTTGAATGTTCACCATTATTCTCATTACTTGATGTTGTGATCAAGACCTAAACAGAGCAGACATCAGATGGAAGTCCTTTAGAGGCTCTTTGTATCCTGCAATCACATTTATTTATCAGTGTAAGGTTTGCTAAATTGGACAAGTGCCAGACATGTATCTTTGAAGAAAATAATACAAGCGCCACTAAAAGTTCAATCTTAGCTACTTGCATTGTAAAAAGAAAAATTCTGTTTTGGTGAGTGGAATATTTGTGGTACTTAAAAACAGTGAGAAAAACTGATGAGAATGTACAGGAACACATGATATAAAAGGAACCAAGAACACACCTAGGTCATTACACTCCACAGAAAACTGTGTTGATCTCTACAAGGCAAGGAAGTTAGAATGTTTGTAATTTTGGCCTAGAGTAAGCACAGATAAGGTTGGATGCAACCTTAAATATCATGATCTACTGTTACAGTGACACTCCCCAAAGAAAATAGAATTTTTGTTATGCTAACTTACATGACATATACTTACCAATGACACAAATTAATACATTTCCCAATTATGTTAAGGTCCTGGATAATTCCTGGTCCAGGGGTTTAATGGGTAGGCACTGGGAAGGACGGGAATTCAAGAATGCTTTCATAACTTACATTTTGAAATAAATCAGAGTATTTTTTTCTTATTTTTTTTCAGATTTCTAGAATACTTACACAATACAAAACTTGAGGAATGTGGGAAATAGATTCATGGAATATTAAAGGGCTCCAGAACACTAAAAAGAGGAAACTGTTTCTTCATTTATTTCTGCAGGCTAAGGCATCTTTTATACTACTCCAGGAAACACATTTAACTAATGAACAATGGGCAGGAATTAAGAAGAAAAAATGGATAAGAGAAATAATAGCCTCTGAAGGCAAAACTAATAGTGCGGGCGTTGCACTAATTATTAAGGATCGATTTCAAGATAAAAATTCTAGAATCCAAAATAGACAAAGAAGGTCGATGGTGCTTAGTGATTCTTTCTTCTACTGAATTTGATAAACCTATTATAATTTTTAATATATATGCACCTTGTTATAATCAGCATTCCTTTTTTGCCTCATTATATTCTATTTTAAATCAATACAATAATCACTACATAATTATAGGAGGTGACTGGAATGCATATCAAAATCCTAAACTGGATAAATCAAGTCCACAAAGATCATATAATACTCAAGCAGTGTTAACATTAACCAAACTTAAATATGATTTTAATCTATATGATCCCTTTAAATATGGTAATAAATCTCATAATTCAAATATCTTTACATTTTACTGAAACTGTCATAAAATGTGGTCAAGAATTGACTTTTTCTTAATTTTGGAACCACTAATCAATTTTGATCCCTCAGTATCTGTCCAGGCCCGCTACCTTTCAGACCATTCTAAAATTACGTTAAGTTTTAACAATTACTCTGGAAACAATCTACTCCATAAAGGTTATAACTGGTCCTTAAACCCCAATTTATTAAATAAAAAGGAAATAACACAGGAAATCCAGAATATTCTCAAATCCTTATTATCTAAGTTACCTAAACACCAACACCCACCTGATATTGAATGGGTGGCAGCTAAGGCGCAGATAAGGGGTATATTTCTCCCAAAAGCTTCTTATTATAAAAAAATTCAATTCAAAGAAGAACAAATGTTAGAAGAGAAAATTAAAAAACTAGATCAAGAATTAATGGTAAATCATAACATACAAACTGAAACAGAATTGTTGAAATGTCAGAGAGACTTTTTCGTGATCCAAAATAATAGATTGTCATTTCATGAAACTAAAATACTCGCAAAATATGCTAACCATATTCAAACTCCATCTAAAGCACTAGCAAGAATTATTAGTCAATCTAAATCTCCCTCTCAAATTCCGGTATTATACTATAAAAATAAAATGTATACAAAATCTGATGATATTATTAACACTTTTGAAGTCATATACTCTCAAATCTATGGAGAACAAGAAAATTCACCTACAACTGAAAATGGTAATGATCTCCTACAAAAAATTAAATTCCCAAAAATAGACGACAATTTGCAGGAAGATTTAATAAAACCTATATCCATTGAAAAAATAACAGCAACAATTAAAAAACTGAAATCATACAAAGCCCCAGGCCCAGATGGCCTTACAGCAGAGTTTTATAAAACCTTATATAGTATTATAGCCAAAATGTTGTCGTACATATTAAATTATATAATCAACAATAAAATTAATGATCTACACTTTAATGCCTCCAAAACAATTTTTATACTTAAAGAGAACTCGGATCCCCACAACCCAGACAACTGTAGACCTATATCACTTTTAAATATTGACACTAAAATTTTGACATCCATTCTAGCTAATACACTGAAGAAAATAACAAACCTAATTATTTCCAATGAGCAAGCTGGATTTTTAACATCTAGACAGACCAGTGATATTACTTTAACACTTCACACATTAATCTCATATGCCAATCAAAAAAATTTAAATATGTACGTACTCATCATAGATGCTCAAAAGGCTTTTGATAGAGTTAACATAAATTTTTTATTTAAAATTTTACACTACTTTAACTTACCCCAAGAATTCATTCTAACTTTACAAATACTATATAATAACCCTTATACAACCTTATATATAAATAAAATGTGTTCTAAAAGGATCTAAATCAGAAATGGAACCAGACAAGGATGCCCTTTATCCCCCCTAATATTTAACCTATATTTAGAACCCTTATTTTTACACATTAAACAAAATATATATCATAATGACCCAGTAATTTATGGTACTAAGATCTCTCTGGCAGCTTTTGCTGATGACCTTAATATATAATCTACAACACCGTTTTCAGATACCAAAAAAATACTATCTGCTATTGATGATTTTGCATTAATATCAAACTATAAAATAAACCTTAAAAAAAACAATATATTTCCTTTAAAAACTCCAAAACCCTTCTCACTTTTACCATTGATAGGTCAAGTAAAATCTGAAGAAAAGATTAAATATTTAGGTATTACATTTCCGACAGATAACAAGGACTTTTATCCTAATAATGTTAAACAAACTTGGGAACACATTCTGTCTGATCTAAAAAGATGGGAAAATTTGAAACTACCACCACTAGCAAAGGTCTCTATTATTAAAATGAATGTTTTGCCCGGATTATTATATATCTTCAGATCAGCACACTTGATAATACCTAAAAAGTTCTTTAAACAAATTCACACCGAATTTGCAAAATATATATGGAAACCAATGAAAACTAGAATATCATATGACAATCTGATGATCCCAAATGATAGAGGTGGTTTAGAGTTACCCAATTTTGAAATCTACTTTTTAATTATAAATGCCAACAAAATTTTAAGAATTGCAAATTATGATTCATGTAGCAATAATTGGTCTCCAAATTGGGTAAGACTAAGTTATAAACATACTGAGAGTTTGAATATAAATCCCAAATCATTACCTTTTTTAAACAAGAATAAAATTAAACTTTATGATCTAATGTATTATATCAAAAACTATATTGCATTATTACAAGATCTATTTAGATCATTAAATCTCTTTCATTGTATGATGATCTTACAACCCTTCCATAGAAATCCTAACCTGAAAATTAATAATCAGCTAATAGATCTGAAAAGCTTTCCACTTATAATTAACTTAACCCTTCATGACATATACCCATATTTGAATTACTCTGCTCATGAACTAGGACAAGAAATGGGTTTACCTAAATCATATTTATCGATCTTGAGACAGATAAAAGATTTGTCCATAAGTTACTTTAAAAATTTAACCATTAGTAAAGATGACTTAACGATATGTATCTCATTATGGCAAGCCCTCTTTCAAAGTACTAAATTTATATCATGCACATATAAACTGATAAAAAACTTTAAATATCAAGACCGCCTTCTCTTATCTAAATATTGGAAAGAAAAACTTCCATCGGTTGAAGAAAGTAAAATAATTAAAGCAATCAGTTTAACCACAAAAGCCATCTCCCTTCAAAAGTTAACATTTACTCAACTCATGATAAATAATAATGCCTACTATACATGTCTTAGATTGCGCAAATTTAACATTAATAATTCTCCTAAATGCCCATATTGTAAAGATGCAATGGCTGACCTCTTACATATGTTCTGGAGCTGTAAATGCATATATAAACTTTGGAATTCCTTAAAACTACAATTACAAAAGATGGGTTATCAAAACTCAATGCTTTCCTGGGAATTTATGATATTACATATCCCTCCAAATAACCTATCTAGATCCCAAATAATTATACTCATCAATATTTTTCTTTTAATGAAACTCTACATAGCTACTAACTGGTTGACCCCATCTCAAACCTCATGGGAGAACTTTAGGACCTTAGCGATAAAACACATTTTAGCCCACAAATATGTAATTAATAACCAAAACAAAACCCCCCGTAATTTGAAAATCTGGGAACAAATTTTCAATATCGATCAGCAAGAGGTTCTCCGGTTCGATTCTTGGCTGGGGTGCCTTCTGTGTGGAGTTTGCATGTTCTCCCTGCGTTCGCGTGGGTTTCCTCCAGGTACTCCGGTTTCCTCCCACATTCTAAAGACATGCTTCTGGAGCATTTCTCCCCGGGCCTCCTCTGAAAACAGGATCTGTGGAACCTAGTCGGACTTTCCCGGTCAACAAATGTTAAATAAATAAAAAAAAATAAAATAAAATATTATATTGGCTTAAAACTTGAAGTCTGAACTATTTTTTTATTATACCTATTTTATAATACAATAATATCTGGAACTTTATTATCACAAATACTATACCTGGAGGAAATAATCTTAATTGTTTACAATTGTGAAAAAGCATGGAAGCATTCATGTAAATAATGTATATATGTTGTTAGAATGTTATTAGAAATTTTGTTTGGTAATCATTGGTTTATTCCTATGTTATATGTTTTGTATGAATAACATGAAAAATAATAAAGAATTATTATTGAAAAAAAAAGAATTTTTGTTATGCTGATTTCTTTACAAGGAAGAATTTTTAATTTAATACACTTTCTTGGTGTCACTTGTCCTGCCAGGATAAAACAGACGAATGGTTGTGGGTTTGGTTCAAGCAGCTTTATTATATACAAACCCATCAGGATTGAGGCTTAGTAACTTAAACTTAAATAAACTTATAAACAGACTGACTACCGTACTCATACATGCTAACACTCTGGCTGTTCACTCAAAATGGCATTGTTGCCTGCATGTGCTCTCTATTTATATGCACTTGCCCTCACTTTGAAATGCTTCTTAAAGTTACAACACATGCTCTGTTCTACATCCTCCCTCTTTGAGAAATAAGTCATGCACAGTAATAATGACAACAATCATTGACATGCAATTGTACAAAAATAATCCTTTGACATGCAATTATACAGAACTGATTACAAATGGAACAATCATGTCCAAGTTGCTGTTTATTTTACACTAGGTCTGTTAATACAACCTGATCATGTGACATAAAGACTAGGACTGCGTTTAGCAACAGGGACTGTCTTTAATGAATGTTCAACTTCAGGGACATCTGGAACATCATCAGGAATGGGAATAGGTACTGAGACATGTCCTTCAACAAGAACATCATTTGGATTGCTCTGAGATCTAGAGTCTGCATAATCACAGGTACAATGCTGAGATATCAGTTCAGACACCATAAGAAAATGCCTGTGATTCCTTCTGTATTCAATATCCTCAGATTCTACTAAGATCTCACCTCAGCACATACACCTCTCACTTGACCAATTCAATCAAAACCTTTTGTCATTTGCATCCTCTCTATCTCTCCTTTCAATGGATGAAGAGATCTGCTCATTTTATCATAGGTGGACTTTTGAAATGAATGCTTTTTGAATAGTTGGGCTTTGATTGCTCTGGTGTTTTTAGCATTAGGCACCAACAAACTGGAACTGAAAGGAAAGGTTGTTCTGGTTTGCCTAGACAGACTCTGAGCAGTTGAGCCAAGGAAATTGTCACAGGGTATATTTCTGATATTAATCAAATTCAAGAAAAACATCGATATTGTCATGCTTTGACCTCTCTAGTAATTCCTTTGTACTCTGTACTGCACTTTCAGCTAGACCATTGGACTGAGGATAATCAGGACTACTAATGACTATGGGTACTCAGGACTATTGGTAAAATGGATGAAGTCCCACTCTTTTGCAAATTTCTGAAATAGCTGACTGGCAAACTGGGCAAGGTTGTCAGAAATAACTTTGTGTGGACTATCATGGACTGAAAAATGACATTTCAACTTAGTAATGACAGTACTGGATGTTAGGTTAGATAGCAGATCAAGCTTGAACCAATTCAAATAAGAGTCTACCAACACTAAGTAATGTTGACTATTCCACTCAAATATGTCAGTGGCTACTGTCGACCAAGGTATTTCAGGAATCTAGCTTAGCTGAAGTGGCTCTTTTTGCAAATGCAGTTTAGTACTATTGTATACTGAACAAGAAGAAAGTACTTTATTGATATCTTTTGACAGAGAAGACACCCTTCTTTTGGTAGCTTTGGAATCTGGGTGGCCACAATGCAAAATATGGATGTACTCATGTTGTAAGGAAGTAGGAATGACAACTTTCAGACCTTTGAAAATGATATCATCTTCCATCAACATCTCATCTATGCAAGGAAAATAAGGTTGCACTTCTGTTGGTACACAAGATTGCTTTGACGGCCATCCGACATTGATGAAGTGGTTGAGCTTTTGCAAAATTGGACCAGTCTTTATTTATTTTATTTTATTTTACAATTGTTGACTGGGATAGTCCGACTGGATACATGTCCATTTTCAGCGGAGGCCCAGGGAGAAAAGCTCCAAACAGATGGACAAAAACATACATGCATGCTAAGGGTATTACAAAGTCAGAAAGGATTGGCATTCAAGAGGAATGCACAATTTTAACAGGGGAGAAAAGTTCCAATTGTGCAGATAAAAACATACATACCAAGCAAAACATATATAACAAGCAAATATTACAAGTAAGTAAGGTGTGTCCCTTTAGAGAGATCCACAATTTTAACAGTGTTTAGTCGAATATAAAAATATTAAACAGGTGGATTACAACAACAATTATTTACAAAGTAATGTACATAACAATAATGACACCACAAGCATTTGTGAGCAAGAAGCTAATACAGTACTGTTAAGTTAGGGAGTTGTTATGGGGATTAATCAGGGTTGTTACATGGACAGAGCCAGTGCCTTTTATAATACCGTTTGAGGCCTTTTTTAAAGAGGCTTAGAGAGGGTTCCAGGGTAATGTCTGCTGGAAGTAAGTTCCAAGCTTTGCCAACGGAGTTGGCAAACAGGGAGTCACCAGCTGAGTTATTAGCTTTCAGTGTTTGGGCTAACAGCTTGTTGGATGAGCATAATGGTCCGGAGTTACTGTATGGTTTTATGATAATTTTAAGTGCGGGGGTGTTTTCGGGTTGGTTAAGAATATTATGTGCTACTATTAGCTGATTGAACTGAAGTAAGCTTGGCAGTTCTAGCCACACTAGGAGACTGAGGTTATGGCAGTGATGTGTCCTATATGTTGATCCTGTGGCGAATCTGGCAATATGGTGGTTTGGTAAGCTCTGATTTGTTTAGGTTACAGAGTATAGGGGAAGCATATAGAAGGGTGGAGAGAAGATGAGAGCGGGCAATTGTGATCCTAGCTATTTTGGTTAGAAAAGGTTTATTTCTATATAATGAGCTGAGCTTCTTATTGATGTTTTTGATAGTCTTATTGATGAGCAGGTCAAATTTGAGATTATAATTTATCAACTATTACCCCTAAGAGCTTAGTGTGGCTATCTGGTGAAATAGAGGTAACATTGTTTGATGTTATAGTAAAGGAAATTGGAGTGGACCTACATGTGTGGGTAAAGAGTAACAGTTTGGTCTTACTGGGATTCAACATAAGACAGTGATTAGAGAGTCACTTTTCAACCTTGTTAAATGTATTCTGGGTTAAGGTTTGCAGGGCTGTTGGGGTGGAGGCTGAGCAGATCAGGGTGGAGTCATCTGCGTATTGGATGCAGGTTGCATCTGGGATGGCAGTGTGTAGGTTATTGATAATGGGAGAGAAGAGTAGAGGACCTAAAATAGAGCCCTGAGGAACACCAAGGTTGAGAGGTAACAGATTGGATAGTTTGTCCTGCCATAGTACTACTTGTTGTCTACCATTCAGATAGGATTGGAATCACTGTATAGTATGGTTGTCTAGGGAAATAGATTTCAGAGAGTGGATGAGTACTTGGTGGTTGACCATATCATCTCTTAGTTCAACAAGTCCTGTGGTAGAAAAATTACACACTTCCATGACATCAAAGTCACAATTCTCACCATCAAGGTTTTCTGTGGCATTTCTGGGTGATCTAGACAACGTATCAGAGAGATAAAGAAGTTTGCCTTTCATATAGACCATTTTAAAGTTGCACTTCTGTAATCTGAGTATCATCCTTTGTAGTCTTGCTGGAGCTGTATGGATAGGCCTCTTTAAAATAGTGACTAGAGATTGATGACTAGTCTCAGTCTGGATAGCTCAGCCATAAATATAATCATGCAACTTTGAACATGCGAACACAATTGCCAAAAGTACCTTTTCAGTTTGAGCATACTGTATCTAGACACATAGGTTACTGGTCTGCCCTCTGGAAGAATAACTGCACCAAGACCGAACTTTGAAGCACCACAGGAAAGAATTACTGGTTTGTGGATATCATAGTATCTTAATGTAGGTGCGTGGACTGGCAATTTTCTGTTTCAGGTTATTAAATGCTCTCTGGTGTTGTTTCAACCATGACCAGGTAACATTTTTGCATGTGAGCTCATCTTAAGGGTACTGATAATTCACTGAAGTCTGTTATAAACTTGCCCAAATAGTTAACCATACCAAGAAAATGCTGTAGGCTTGGACATTGTCTGGAGTTAGCATCTCAATAATAGCTGTTTGTTTGGAAGGATATGGTTGCAAACCTAAACTGGTAAGTATATGACCTACATAAGTAACTTCTGGCAGCCTGAATTTACATTTCAGAGGATTGAGCTTTAGATTCTCTTTATGTGCTCTTTCCAGAACTTTCCTAAGGTTTCTGTCATGCTCTCCTTCACCAGTGCCTCTACCTAGTAAATCATCTACTATTATAGCACATGAATAGCCTGAAAAAATTTACTCCATTACATGCTGAAAGACTTCATTGGCAGAATTTATTCAAAAGGCATTCTGAGAAATCTGTAGCTACCAAATGGTGTGCTGAATGCAGTCAGTAGTGAAGATTTGTGATCAGGCATTACTTGCCAAAATGAACTCTTTGCATCTAAGACAGAAAAAAACAGTGGCATTTGGCATGTGAGTAGGAACTTCCTCGACTATATGCATAGGATGGTGGGGTCTCTTTAATGCTTTGTTTAAGTCTTTTGGGTCAATACATATTCTGATTTCATGTGAGCGTTTCTTATGAGCCACCAACCATGAAAGACACTCATTCAATTGGTTCTGTAACTGGAGAGATCACACCTTGCTGTACCATTTTATCTAACTGGACTTTGACTTTGTCATGCATAGCTATCAGACCTCTTCTCACGGGTCTGATGACTGGAGTTACCTCTGGGTCTAATTTCCTGGAGTACACAACTGGATGTTTACCTAGCTTATCTTCGAAAACTTCAGCATATTGTGAGAAAATAGCATTGGTGAAACTGGAACTAGGACATCTGCTTACATGATGGACTTCTTTGATAAAATAAAGCAGTTTCATTCTTAAACTGTCTCTGAGACCTAATAATGACTGCACAGGTCTTTTAACCACATAAAATTGTAACTGTTCCCAGTTGAATAGCATGGAAGCACTACTGAGCCTTTGGTTTGAATCTCTTCACCTCCATAAGCAACAAGCTTCGCACAGTTGGGCAAATTAAGTTGTTTACCAGCTCTTACTCTAGCAAATGTTTCTGCTGACATAACATTACACTTTGAACCAGTGTCTACTTTGAGCTCTGTGGGTTTACCATTAATTGGGACAATACAAAACACTTTGTTTTTTGCCAACAAATCTGCTGCATTAACCTTTTCACCAACCACTGATACACCATCTACAATGTAGAGTTGCAGATTTCTATATGATCAACTTGCCTTTTAGAGTGACATTTCTTAATAAATGAATGAGGCTTGCTTGATTTACAAAGGTTTTGAAAGTGGTTCAATTTTTTACACTTGTGGCATTGCTGACCAAATGCTAAGCACTTTTCTCTTTAGGACTCATGATTGACACCACAATTACAACAGTTAACAATGAGACTTGACTTGGGTTTTGCTGACTTACCCTTATGCTGTATTGACCATGTCTATTTTACTGAGCTAGTCCTAGAACTTGCTGGAAAGGTACAGGCTCTCCCTGGAAATCCTGCAGGCGCTGCAGCTGCCATGTGCTTGGGCTTGTTTCTGTTAGCCATGTGTTGCATGCTGTCTACATTTACTCTAGAGGCTGATAAAACCATGTTCTTATCACTTGCAAGCATATTTGTGTGCCTTTCTGTAAGCTCGTTTATTTGAAAAATCTCTATGGCTTTGTTCATCATTAAATCACTGTCTTGAAGCAAAATCTTTCTCATTGCAGCATTAACACCACACACAAGCCTGTCCTTTATCAACTCATCTTTCAGTTCACCAAATCTATACATTTTAGCTTTGTTTCTCAAGTCAGTAATGTAAGCTGCAAAAGTTTTACTGGCTTTTGGTCTCTTGTATAAAATAAGTGCCACTCCAATGTAACATTTGTCTGAGGTTTACACATTTCTTTAAATTTACTTTTCAAGCACTCAGGGTCCTCCCTTGATTCAGCTTATACAACAATATGGCGTTTTTTTTCCCTTCTCCTACATATATTGCTGGTGCATACACAAATGAACGCTGTCTTTCAATGGCTTCTAACCCCATTAAAATAAGCAGAATAAATGCCCTTGTATGTGCATCTTTGTTAGAAAAAGCTGCTTCTATGAAAATACTGTATTCCTGCTCAAATACTCTCCAATTCTCTGCAATATTATGATCAAACACAAGTGGACTAGGTCTGCAGAATGACTCTGCCGTGTCAACACACAGTAATAAAAACTGTTGGACATATGTATGAACGTACACACATATACATCAGAAATTTATGCCAGAAACTTGTAATTATGCTCAACAGCACAATAGACTCTTTGAAATAACTGCTCTTTGTGAAATAAGTTTCCATAGCACAAGAACACTTTGAAATCACTGTACTTTGTGAAACCATCCTTATCAGTGTAAGAAACATATTGAAATGACTGCACTTTGTGAATGAATTGTACACAGCACAAAAAAATTCTCGAAATAACTGTACTCTGTGAAATAACTCCGTAAAGAAACACTTTGACGTGACTGCACTTTGCGAATGAATTGTACACAATAAACTCTTCAAAATTATTGTACTGTAATAGAGCACACACTACAGACTCTTTACACACTCTGAGATACTTTGAGCAACTCTAGTTATACTCTGAATAGCTTTAGGTTCATAGGTAGGTATTAGGCTATCTGCCCGAGGGCATTTATAAGCCTAGCCAGAGTGTGTCGGCTTTCGCCACCCCATTGATTAATTAACTGATCATCTGTCAAGCAGAGCCAATTAAGTGATCCCAGGGGTGTATTTTCTGTTACCCATCCACTTGTCAAGGTTTCTCTTGAAGAGTGTTAGTGAGGGGCTCTGCCTAATGTAGTTTGGAATTTTGTTCCAATGCATGGGGAGTCTCTGTGACAGGACTCTATCCCTCCAGCATGTTCTATTTATTGTTGTAGTGAGGTTTAGCTCACTAGAGCACGTGGCTCACAGTGACTTGGATTTCTTTAGGTGGAGCATGCCCATCAATTCTGAGTTGGACATGGCATTGTAAGTCAGGCAGAGATCACCTCTGAGTAAGCGATATGCCACTGAGTACAGCCGGAGTTTTTTCAGTTGGGCTGCATAGAACATATGTTTGAAGCCATTAATCCTCTTGGTGAGGTACTTTTGTGGTCTCTCCAGATTTTGGAAGTGTCTCGTGAGGTACATCCCAAATGAGGCATTGTGCTCTATGAGGGGTCTAATGAGTGACAAGTAGAGGGGCACTATAACCTCTTTATTTCTAGATGTGAACCCTTTAGTAATTAGATGGGCCACATTGAAGGATTTCCTAACTACTTTGGCAAAATGATTGTCAAAGGAGAGATTACTATCTACCTGGGCCCCCAGATCTCTTATTACCACTTCTGTATTAAGGGGGCTGCCACCTATGTGGTAATTCATGGGTGTTTTGTTTTTCCCAAATGGGATGACTATACATTTTTTGGCATTTAGCTTGAGGCCATGACTTTGACACTGGGTGTCCGTATCAGTAAGGCCCTTTTGGAGGATGTCTGTGTCAGCCGGAGAGTCAATTACAGTTCCCAGTTTGCAGTCATCGGAGATCTTGGTTAGCCATAGTCCTCTTGTGTTTGCCTGTACTTCTGAGAAGTATATGCCAAACAGTAGGGGTCCCAGGACCGAACCTTGTGGGATACCACTTGTGACTGTTTTAGAGTTGGACCTGGAGCCCGCTATTCTTACCATGTGAGTTCTGTCTGTAAACCAGTTGGCAACCCATCTCATGACATAGGGGTTTATGTTCAGGCTGGTGAGTTTTACTGTAATACCCGAGTGGGGAATAGTGTTGAAAGCCTTGGCGAGGTCAAGGTAGGCTGTGTGAACAACCTTTTCCTCTTCTATGGCCTTGGTGACTGTCTCAAAGAAGTCAACCAGGTTTAGTAGGCATGATCTGCCCTTAACAAAACCGAACTGGGTCAGGTCAAGTGTTTGGAGATTCCCAATGTCTTTGTTAATGAGTTCCATGATGATGCGCTCCATAGCCTTGCAGACGAGGCTAGTTAGGCTTATGGGGCGATAGTTACCAGGGTCAGTTGTGGCCCCTCCTTTGTGGAATGGAATAACCATTGTTGTGTGCCATTCTATGGGCGCATAGCCCATGGAGAGGCTGAGGTTGAACAGCGTGTTTAGGTGGGGGGGTTAGTTCATTCTGTAGTTCATGCAAGACGCAGCCTGGGACACCATCTGGCCCCATTGATGCTGTGTCTTTGGCTTTTGAAAGGGCTATTTTCACCTGTGCGTCTGTGATTTCCAGGACATACACTTTTTCAGTATTGTTGTGGGCCCTTTTGGGGGTGAGAGGGAGGTGAAGTTTGCACTGAATCTATCTGCCAGGATGTTGGCAATATCAGTAGGTTCGGTATATTTTGTGCTATGTCGCATTAGTTCAGTGCAAATCTGTGAGCTGCCACTTAGATTCTTAACATAGCTAAAGAAGGCTTTGTGGTTATCTTTTGAATCATTGGCTATTTTTCTTTCGAAGTTAGCCTTGGATGATTTTATGAGGGACCTTGGTTTCTTACTGATACTGATCAAGGATGTCTTTCCTTCTTGGGATTTGCTTTTTTTCTGAACTAGTTTCCTCCTCCTATTGTATAGCCTGTTTATGGCAGGGGTCCACTAGACTGGTTTCCTTCTGTTAGATGAGTGAGTCTTGGTTTTGCTAGGGATGGCACGATCCATGCATCCTTGTAGGTGCTCATAGAGTGCATTTGTAAAGGTTTCTGCATCTTGGGCAGCGTTATCCTTTAGCGTGGGGGCTGTGAAACTTACCGCCTCTGTTTTAAGTAAGGTGAAGTTTACTTTAGAAAAGATTTTTACTGTGGTTTCTTTAGTTGGGGGTGGTGGTGGGGTGTGGACATCCAGACTGATTAGTTTATGGTCTGATCTAACCAGTGATGGGTTGACTTCCGGTGTGGAACACCTGTCACCCATGTTTGTGATGACCAGGTCCAATATGTTTTCACCACTGATAGGGGAGTTTGCCAACTGATCCAGGGCATTTGAGTCGATGAATTCCAGGAAGTGCTGGGCCTGGGAGTTTGTACTTGAGTAGTTTTCCCAGTTAATGGTAGGGTAATTGAAATCACCCTATATCAGGGCGTTCTGTAGGACCTTCATGTTTTCCAGTATCTCCAGAAAGGTAGAGTGGTGGTCCTGGGTCATGGAGGATGATCTGTAGTAGGCCACAATTTGCATTGCAGATTTGCCTAATGTTAATTGCACATGGATGATCTCAGAGGTATCATGCTGTGCCACTAACCTGGAGGTGTAGATATCCTTGATGAATATGGATATACCCCCTCCTTTTGTGTTTCAGTCCGTGTTCTGTGGCCAAAACATGTGGTATGACTTGTAGCCCAGTAGTGCTGGGGTGCTCTCTGGAGCCTTGAACCAGGTTTCAGTTACTGCACAGATGTCGATGTTCTCCATACTGAGGAGTGCTTTGAGCGCGTGCATTTTGAGATTTAAACTCATGGCATTGAGTAGCATAACCCTCAATTTTTTGTTAATTGTGCTGTTTACGGAGGTGGGTTTGACTTTTGAGCCTTGCCTAAAAAAGGCACTATGGGGGCAGTAACAGCCTTGGCCAGTATTCGAAAGCCTAGGGGTGACAGGTTCAAGCCGTCTCTTGCAAAGCAATGTGGCTTGTCGAGCATGTCGTCCCAGGCTGACAGACACTTGATCCCCTTTGAATGACACCAGAAGCTTAGCCAATTGTTGAAATTGATAATTATTTCTTTATACTAAGGTATCATTCTTGGTGAGGGCAGGATACTACTCAGGGTCAGAGTCATACCAGCCTGGGCTGCATGATCAGAGAGCTCTTCCATGTCTCTTTTCATGTAGTCCAGGGAGGTACATCTCAGGTCATTCACACCAACATGAACAATGACAGAGTCATATTTGTACTTGTCCTGGAGTGACCTGAGTGCTTGTATTATGTGGCAGATTCTGGCTCCTGACAGGCAGCTAACAGTAACCTTCTGCTTGTCCAGCCTAGTGTGTGGGATGTCAGTGTGCCTGACTATAGAGTCACCTATTACTGGTGTGTTAGGTATGTTATTTCACCTTAACGGCTGTGATTGTGCGGCACATTGATTTTGTGTTTTATGTGTTGTCTGGTTTGTGACGGGAGGTGCAGGTTGTCTGGGTGTCTGCTTTGGAGGTCTCTGATGCTTTTGCAGGTTTTTATTTAGAACCTCCAAGTATGATTTTGTGTATTTATGTGTATTTTTTGCCAGTGCTGGTTTAGTAGGTCTATGTGTGGCTGGAGGTGTGGTGCAAGTGTTAATCTTTTCCTCTTGACTGTTTGTTCCATTCTTGGGTGGAGACAGCTTAGCCTCCAGTTGGCTGTATAACTGAATCTCTCGCATATGTTAGTGTTTTGTGGTAGGAGGAGAGGGTTGTCTGTGTACATGAGGCAGTTGTAACATTGCCTCAGGATACCCAGATTCACCAGCTGGACTGGAGAGTACACCTGAAATTGCCCTTTGGTCATGCCTGAATAGTAGGTTGAGCTGCTTAGTCGCTTGGTTGGTGAGGGGTGAATAAAGAGCCTTGCCCTGCTGGGCAATCAATTGTCAGGGTATATTAGTGCTTGCTATTAGGTCTGAGCAAGTGCTAGGCTGTGGGATGCTTTTTGAGTGCTTAGGTTGAGAGTTAGACTAGTTTCAAGGGAAAAACTAAGGAGGAGACTCAGTGGAGCCAGGAATAATTTAACCCTAGCTAACCGGCACTGCCCGACACACAAAACCGTGGAAATGTGGTTTTCATAGCGGGGAAATGAAAGAGATAGAAATTAGCCCAAAATGGCTAATAAACTACTAACTTCTGGGCTGGAACCACTCCTCCAGTGACAGATAGGCTCCCCTCTCTCACAGGTGAACAGAGAAACTTCCGTCTATCCAAGTAAGGTATTGGCAACTCAGAATCTTGTAACACAGTCCTGAATTCAGCACTAGCCTGAAAATTGGACTATACTAGCTTAGAAAGGTGGGAAACAAGGAATTTTTTTGTTTTTTTGAAAAGATAAGGAAAAACAGTAAAAAATACACTTAAAACAGCTTTAAACAACTACAAACGATCAGAAAAGGCTACCACACTTTAGTGTATAGCCTGCAACAGTTGAACACATTATTTAAACAAAAAATGACTTTTTAAAAGTGCAGGCAGTCAAATAAGTACAATATGTGAAAAAAAAACAAGCTTTTGAATCACAATAAATGCTGGAAAATCAGCATTTAGGCATAAAACAGATAAGTACAGCAAGAAAGTACAGAAAACTGATACTTAATCACTCCAAAGTCTCTTTTCTAAGCTAGAAGGCTTGTATCAGTTTAAGGCTTTCTAGTGCTTCCCAGTAGGTTAGTTACAGGAAAGATGGGAAACAAGAGCAGATGTGGTCTTTTAAACCAGAAAGTTGAAAGAGATGGACAAACTGTCCAAATGGTCAATAAACTACAATTTCTGGGCCAAGAACCACTCCTCTTGTGGTAGACAGGCTACCTAGTGCTTATCACTCCCACTCATAAGCTAGAAGGCTTTCCTCCAACACAGAAAGGCTTGCGGGGATCAGTGCCTTACCAACAGTCCTGGATACAGCAACTCTGTATCTGGACTAGGCTAGTTACAGGAAAGGTGGGAAACAAGAGCAAGTGCAGCTTTCAAACCAGAAAGTTGAAAGAGATGGGAAAAAATCTGCCCAAACGGGCAATAGCTACAATTTCTGGGCCAGGGGCCACTCCTCTTGTGGTAGATAGGCTACCTAATACTTACCACTCCCACTGATAAGCTAGAAGGCTTCCTCCAACATGGAAAGGCTCGGGGGCTCAGAAGCTTACAAAGATTCCTGGATACAGCAAATCTGTACCTGGACTAGACTAGTAACAGGAAAGGCAGGAAACAAGCGCAAACACAGGCTTTTAAATCAGAAGGTTGAAAGAGATGGAAAAGCTTCCCAAACAGCCAATAAACTATAATTTCTGGGCCAGAAACCACTCCTGTGGTAGATAGGTTACCTTGTGCTTACCGCTCCCACTGATAAGCTAGAAGGCTTCTCTCCAACACAAAAGGGCTTGGGGGGCTCAGAAGCTTACCAACTGTCCTGGATACAACAAATCTGTACCTGGATTACACTAGTTACAGGAAAGGCGGGGACCAAACGCAAACGCGGGCTTTTAAACCAGAACGTAGAAAGAGATGGAAAAACTGCCCAAATAGCCAATGAACTACAATTTCTGGGCCAAAACCCACTCTTCCCATGGTAGATAGGCTACCTAGTGCTTATCACTCTCACTGATAAGCTAGAAGGCTTCAGAAAGACTTGGGGGGGTTCAGAAGCTTACCACCATTCCTGGATACAGCAAGTCTGTATCTGGACTAGACTCATTACAGAAAAGGCAGGAAACAAGTTTAGAATTTTTTTTTTTTTTTTTTTTTACAAAAAAGCTGCTAAAACAGCAGTAAATACAATTCAAATTGCAGTGCAGGCTAGCACACTTGAGGGTGCAGCAATATTATGGCAAATACAGTTTTAAGAAATGCAATTAAATTAACAAATGACTAAAAACAAGTGCAGAAGGCAGTAAATTAGAAGGCTACTGACAAGCAATAATAAGTGCAGAGTAAGAGCAACTGAACAGATAGCACACACAACAGCAACTAAGACAGTTACAGTAAGAGCAGCTGAATAAAATATGTATATATTTTATTTATTTATTTATTTATTTTGAGGGAGGGAACAGAGCAGGATTCAGAGGCTACAGGGTTTGTCCTTCCCAAATGCTCTCTTTGTACACAGTAGGAGAGCCTGAAATCAGAATATGATCTCATTGCACTCAGTTGAGTGAGCAAATGAGATGAGTCCAGAAGGAGTATCCAAATACAAATTTACAAGAGGGTCAGGCAATTTCAAAGCCACCAACATTAACACCAAAACAAGAGCAGAGAGGGTGGGTGGGGAACTAATTGTAGAGACACAGCCACAACTTTCAGTTGAGTTAATATTCAGTGAGAAACACAAATAAATTAAATGTAGAACTATATGAAAAAGAGCAGATAAAAGTGTACTTAAATTCACTTATACATCCAGCTGATTTCAGGTAGATCTTAGCTGGAGCAAAGCTCAGATAATAAGCAGAAATAACCCAAAATATACCACTTATATAAGGCAGGACAGAATATCAGTGATGAGGTGAAACTACCCCTACTGCTATCAATGGCTACACAGAAATTCTAACAAGTACTCTGTAGAGACACAGCCACAACTTTCAGTTGAGTTAATATTCAGTGAGAAACACAAATAAATAAATTAAATGCAGAACTATATGAAAAAGAACAGATAACAGTGTACTTAATTTCACTTATACGTCCAGTTGATTTCAGGTAGATCTTAGCTGGAGCAATGCTCAGATAATAAGCCATTTAGTCAATGTGAAATAGTAGCTAATATCAAAAAATGTAGTCATTTACCAAAAATGCAGCTGTTTTGCTTTTCCATGCTCATTTTGCCCTTTTATTGTACTCGTTATGCTCATTTAACTTTTGTCATGCTCGTTATACTTTTTTTGTGCTCATTTAACTTTTGTCATGCTCGTTATACTTTTATTGTGCTCATTTTACTTTTAACATGCTTGTTATACAAATCAGAAGTAGTTCTGAATGCCCTCATACATATTTCAAATAACTTTATCAAATATCATGGTTTTGAACATTTTTTTAATCAATAATGCGTTCTATGCTTTTTGTTTGGCTAATAATGCATGTTGTGCTTTGTGAATGCTTTGTATCATTTTCTTTACAAAATAAACCATTTATGTGAGTTTTTTATTACCAGAAATTTGTTCCTGATCTTTTTCAATCACTTGAGCAGGTTGGGATGAGACTTCTAACACCATGGGCAGGATTCACGAAGCCTCCGTGTAAGAGTTATAACTCATACACGGAGGCTGCAGTTAAACGGAGTGATGTCAGCATGCTCTGCATATTCATGAGATCATGCTGAATCACACCAAAGGCTAACATGGTCCATGTAAGACAGTAGGGGGCGTGTCTGTAGGCCGAGCCCTGTAAGCGGACACGCCCCCAGAAGAGTAAAAGTGCCCAAAGTAAACACCCACGCCAGAGTCCATGGAAATGTGAATAAACACAACACAACACATGTCCTCACAGACTACGAACATAAAATGTACAAATGAACATCACATCATTTTTTTTTAATTGTAAAGATGTTTAACCGTGAGTGCGCTCGTTTGCGCGGGCGTGCCCGTAGCGCAGCTACAGTTAGCAGTCAGTGGGAAAGCATATAAGAACTAAATATGCAAAGTAAGCCAAGAAGCAATAGCGTAGCGGTAGAGATGTTGGCTGAAGAGCAGGCATTCATGGTTTGAGCCCCCACAACACCAATTTTTATTTTTAGCAAAATAAGCACGAAACATGTCCCTGACAAATATGTACACATAAAATCACATTTTATGTAAAACGTAATGAAATAGCCCATTTATATTGAAGAAATGTGAGGTAACAAAGCAGTACAAAATGCCAGATGTGCCCATAGCTGAGCTACAGTTTAACAGGGTGAGTGCATCTGCCCGTAGGTGAGCAGTGGTTTAACTGGTGCAAAATGAGTGCCCGTAGCTGAGCAGTGGTTTAACACGCTGAATCTATGTGCCCCTAGCTGAGCTGAGCGTAATATGCGTGCTGATAGCCAAATGAGGCTTAAGTCGGCGTACCCTGTTTGCGCGGAGCTGCGCACCGCGCAAACAAGCTAACCGACGGGCAACGTTGAGCAAGCCGTATCAAAACTGCCTTTACACAGACACACCCCTCAGCTTGTCTAGACAGTCATAAAAAATAAAAAGTAGTGGCCAGGTTCGAACCCAGGATACTATACACCATTGTCAAGGTACCGAACCACTAAGCCATGACAGCAGTACCTATAAATGCAATAATAGCTAATATATAGGAATGAATACAAACTGGAGCATGACAATGCAGGTTTACTGAAGTTGATACAATTCCAAAATGGCCAATCACAGATATGTGCAGGAAAAACGGACTATATAAGCCCCATAGGCAGGAATACACAGCATAAACGATTGTAGAACTGAACTGCAGCCAGAATGACAGGAGTAGGAGAGGGTAGTTGCTTTCGCGCACAGAGGTGGGGCATTGAGGAGTCCAGGTACATGGTCTGGCTCCTAGTCCACAATCATGAGGCCCAACTCATGCAGGGCTAGGTCCTCTGGGGAGCATACAGGGCTGAGGCGTGGGACCGGTTGGCTCATGATCTCACCAGTGCCACAGGGATTCCAAGGACTGGTGAGCAGGTCCGTCACCACCATGCGGACCTGAAGAGATGCAAGCAGGACCAACTGAACCTTTGGATCCAGGAGTCCCGGCAAATGTCCAACGCCCCACTACTGAGTAAGTTACATTTAATTATGTATGTAAGAAATTAAACTAGCTGATATTATGGAGATGTGTATTCCAATATTACTTCATTTATACTACAGTTGCAGGTGTCCATTCTGTGAACCGCAGAGCCTATGGCGATAGGCTTTTGCGGTTGCGCCACCAGGCAGGTCAGTAATCCACTACCAGTAACTGTAAAGAAATATAAAAGTATGACAGTCAGCGAAAGAGTGCAGTGTAGTCACTAAGGAATAAAATGTGCAAGTAACAGTGTGAAAGTGTTTGCAAGTATTGCTTGATTACAAAAGTGTGTTGCAGCCTGTAAGCCAAACAGAAAAATGAAAATGTCTGACATAAATTCTGAAATAAAAATGCCCCACCTGTAAGAAAATAGTACACAACCTGCAGCAGGCTGAAAAGTATAGCTGCAGAAGATGATGAAATCACATGTGTGAAATATATCCCTGTTGAAATACTGAAACATGACAGAAGTGAGACTACTGGAAAGGATTGTAATAACTACAGGTAAAACATGTCAGTAAAGCCTAGAAGTAAGTACCATCCTGAATAGTAAAATGAAAACAAGTGAGAGAGTGTGAGAAAGTGTCATGAATCCAGCAATACAGTAGTAATAACCCCTGAATAAAGTATACTGCAGTCAAGACAGAATGAAATGCATGTGAGAATCAAAACCAAACAGCGAAATCTGTTCAAAGTGTTGCTGCATCTGGAATGTGTATCCCAAAATCTGGATATGTTGCTCTCAGTCTGCAATATGCAGATAGTATGATTGTCCGATATACCAAACATCCACACTTGTCTATAGCTATATAAAGAAAATGTAGCAGGATGATGTAGCTGAACAAAGCTAGATATGAATGTGTATGAAGAACAATAAAATGTATATTGATGTTGCAGTAACAGTCCTATCACCAAGTTGAAGTAGTTATCATATTGGAAACTGTAGTTAGAACAGTAGTGTGTATATATGTGCAGCTATTAGAAATGTACAGCATATGTATTGGTATTCAAAGGTGTTAATATTATTTGCTTCACCCCACCCTATAACCACATAGAACCCAAACCAGCAATACAGTAGTAATAATCCGTGAATAAAGTATACTGCAGTCAAGACAGAATGAAATGCATGTGAGAATCAAAACCAAACAGCGAAATCTGTTCAAAGTGTTGCTGCATCTGGAATGTGTATCCCAAAATCTGGATATGTTGCTCTCAGTCTGCAATATGCAGATAGTATGATTGTCTGATATACCAAACATCCACACTTGTCTACAGCTATATAAAGCAAATGTAGCAGGATGATGTAGCTGAACAAAGCTAGATATGAATGTGTATGAAGAACAATAAAATGTATATTGATGTTGCAGTAACAGTCCTATCACCAAGTTGAAATAGTTATCATATAGGAAACTGTAGTTAGAACAGTAGTGTGTATATATGTGCAGCTATTAGAAATGTACAGCATATGTATTGGTATTTGAAGGTGTTAATATTATTTTCTTCACCCCACCCTATAACCACATATAACCCATTCCACGTGAAAATGGTATGTGCAATCACAATTAACACCCCTGGATGTTTGTCCTGTTGGGTCATATATATTTGCATGTCCGTTGATGCATCTGCCCTGTTCATACATCCAAACCTGATGGCCTGTTGCCATCAATCAACCCTGCATGTTGTTGGACTGTGTATTGCTGTTCAAATTATGCATGTGTTATGCTCGCTGTTCAATGGTGTGAATATCTAGGTGTTTGGTTAATGGGAATACTAATGCATGCTGTTACAACTATTTGTGAATGGTATTATATGTCACTATCCCAAACTGTCATGACATAATGCAAAACATAGGACGACAGGGAAGGCGGGTTCCAGCGGACCCACCTCTCCCACCTCAGCTGGCGAGTGCACCTGGCACTAGTGCCCAGTCTGGACCCTCCTCCGGTGGCCCTGTGCCACCTGTGGGAGGAAGCGCTGCAGGGGATGGGGCTCGCCCCCCCTCTGCAAGTGTGGTCAGAGGAGAACCACCACTCAGCCTCCGTAGCGTTCGGACTGTGGTGCGTAGGGAGATTCGGGACTCTGTTCTCGAGCCCCTATGCCAGCTTGAGGCACGGGTGGCACAACTTACGGGCATGCCTGTTGCCTGGCCTACACAGCCCCCAGCACAGCCCCATCCTGGGCAGTGAAGGAATAGTGACAACTGCCTATGGGTGGGGATATCAGTTCTACTGTTGCCATCTGTGGGCTCATGGGCTCTGGATATCCAAACCTCCATCCCCGTCAATTGTGTAACCCCCCCACACGTGTCATACACCGCCCCTGTATGCGTCTTGTTTGTCTTGTCTGTTTACCTACCCAACCTACCTCCCCAGCTGTACCGACTTCCTTCACCTGACATACCACTCTCACCTGGAAAAAAAAAAAAAAAAGGGCACTCTGTACCCACAAAAAAAACACGCCCCATACATAGCTGCCCATTCCGCACACATGTCTGCTGGACATGGAAACTATCAATTACAATTGGCTGTACAACAAGTATTATTGTTGTCCTGACACCTCTCTCAGGGGTGGAAGGTTTCAAATGTCACACCAAATTACATACATATGCACAGCTGTTGCTGATGAAGAAATGGGCAGCTATGGGCCTTACCTACATCCCTCCTGCAAATCCCAAGCTTGTTTCCCAACTGTCTTACCCTCTTTGTGACCCCTTTTTCACCACTTTCCTGTCTCCCCATTTTCATTTCTTTCAAAGAAAATAGCACGGGTGTGCGCCAGAGTAAGCACTGTTAAGCGGTTGTAAGCGGGTGTGCGCGGAGCTAACCGCCAGTGCGCATGCGTGAGCTCCGCGCAAACCAGCGCTAACCCGGTTACAACTGCTTAAAAGTGCCTTAGTCACTTTGATTGACAGGTCCTGTACTCAGTTCAAAAGCAAAATAAAATCCCACTGTCAGTCCCGAACCCAGGACCTTGGAAACAGTAGTCTGTATGACCTACCACTAAGCCATGACTCTTATACAAGAACATTGTGCTAAAATAAATATAACGTAATAGTAGGGATGAATGCAAAGGGAATATAGGATGTGTAGTACCCAAAGCATGTCATGTAGAATTACTGTCAAAACTACTGGATTCCCATAATAGTAGTGTGTGAACAGAAACAGCCAAGATAGTTGTTAGCTTGTAGGTAATAATGTCAGTTAATGTACATATATAAATGTATGTATATGTACATATATATATATAAATATATATCTAGATATAGTTGTAGGTGTCATTGTGCATACACACTTACTACAGGGAACAGGAGAGAGGAATGGAGAAATGTGAATCTACAACACAGCCTGAATCATGAAAGAGATACTAACCTTTACACTCACAGAACAGTGTCCACAGCATACCAGCATGGTCCCTGTCCTTACAATCTGAATGGGCAATGCCTATCTCACATACCCTTTTATAGCACTGACCTGAAATCACAGTGAGAACTGCAATCAGTACACAACTGGCTGTATGCAATTAGCAAATGCTGGCTTACAATTGGTGCAGAGGCCATCACATGGACCTATGCAGATACCTACAAAAGCATCCTGTACTAACACTCCACACATACAATACATTCATTGCACTGTCTGGAAGCAGACAGAGGGAGAGAGAAAACTGAGAGAGAGAGAAAAAAAAAACACCCTACACACTGTGACTCTGTGACTCTAAGCTGTCAGCAGTGACAGTAGCAGCAGGAATCAGAAGCAGTGGTAACACAACCAGCTGCGACAAACACAGGTAATGCAAAGTAGCAGGTTAATAGTGTGCATACTGTGAACCCTCCAAATGTGTCATAGGTCTGTATCTATAGGTATGTCCATGTGATATGTTGTGTGTACGTAGTTCCACCAAAAGGGGATGACTATACATTACATGTCAATCAGTGTTAGGCCATGATCCTGGCAGCAGTTGTCTGTGCGTTGCCCTCAGCAATGACTGTAGTGACTGCTTTGAAAGGTCAGCCAGGTTCAAAAGGCAGGATCAGCCCATCACAAAGGCACACTGCCTGGGAACAAGTGTCTGCAGGTACCCGATATCACTGCATATGCATCCCATACTGCATAATTCCATAGCTTAGCAGACCAGGCCAGTTATGCATATGATGTGGTAGTTCCCAGGGTCAGTCAAGGTGCCTCCTTAGTGGTGTGGGACCACTGTTGCTGTATGCCACTGTCCAGGTACATATCCTGTAGTACGGCCAAGATAAATTAATCAGTGTTATATGCAGTTGTATGTCCTCTTGGAGTGCAGGTAGCACACATCCAGGGATACCATGAGGTCACAGTGATGCTGTGTGTTCTGCTCTGCTGAGGCGGCCCTCACCTGGACATGTGAGATGATAGGGAGGTTACATACAGCTGTGATAACTATTTCAACTGGTGGGGGAGAAGGAGGGGGGATACGTGCACTGAACCTGTCTGCAAGACTGTTGCCAATATCTGTGTGTTTGGTGAATGTTAAGTAGGTGTGTATTAACACAGAGCATATCTGAGGCATTTGGTCCATATGTGTAACATAACTGAAGAAGGCCTTGTGGTCATCCATAGTGTTTGTGGCCATTTCCCTCCCAGAGTAGGCCATGGCTGTTGTTATGAGGGACCATAGTGTAGTACCAGTGCTGACCACAGATGCCTTCCCTTAATGTGAATCTGCTCTGTCCTGCAGTAGCCTCCTGCTATTGTTATACAATCTGCCTCTGTCTGGGGTCCACCGGACAGGATGCCTAACCTTTGTGCATAGCGTCTGGGTTAGAAATGTGTGTGCAAGTTCCATGCAATCTGTGGCATGTCCGTGGTAAGCATTTGCAAAGGGGTCAGCAGTGTGGGTTGTGGCTTCCACTGGCCCATTGTGCTGCATGGATACCATCTCAGTCCTAACAAGTGAATAACTGTCTAATCACATACATATCAAAGTAGTCTACTGTGCTGGTGGTGGTGGTGGGATATGTATATCCAGGCCGAGTAACTTGTGTCCACATCACACTAGTGGATGGCGTCACACATACAGTACCTTGGGATGAACCCCCAGAGTGAGGTTGTGCATTGGACCTGTCAGTGTGTGCTGACCGATGGGGCATGCTACTATGTTGTGTGGAATGTGGCAGGTATTGTTGCACAGGTGTTGGCTGAGAACTGATATCTGGCAATGTAACTGTGTATCCACCACAACACACACACATGCAACATATGGGAGTAGTAGTATATCACTACACATGAGTATCATGTATAGTATGTGTGCCATATATTGCTGACATAGTCTGCTGATATCCTGTTTGTGTTCTCTTCCAGGGAGATGGCACATCAGCGTAATCCCGCCTACTCTGCAGCAGAAGATGAGGAGATCCACCAGAGCCTGGTGCGGGAGTATGACATCCTGTTTTCCCACACCAGTCAGAATCAGCAGGAGAGGGCTGCACTGTGGCAAGACCTTGTCCGTAGGGTAAATTATATTGGCACGCATAATAGGACATATGAGCAGGTACAACATCACTGCAGTGATTTAATCCGAAGTGTCCGTCAGCGTGCATCAGATATCCACAGGCAACAGGTTGCCACAGGAGGTGGGGTGGCCACACATCCTCCCCTCACCAGACTGGAGGGGCTACTCCTAAGTGTTGTGGCTCCAGCCCCGGAACAGCAACAGCAGTACACCTGCATCATGATGGAGGCTGGATCCACACAGCAGCACGACATGGAGCGTGCAGGTAATATGCCATATGTACACTTGACTATTCTGTACACTGGTAGTTTATGCATGTGTAAGGTGTGTCCGTGGTATGTATCTGTCATCATAGTATGTAATTGTGCATGTGTGATACTGGCAATATCAGCAGCTGACGTGTGAAAGGCAACTGGTGTACTACTGCACTGTATCATATGCAATATCAATGGCACAGTTGTGCCCACTGATATTAATCTCATCATTTCTGCAGGTCCCTCCGGGGTTACAGCAAGGCAGGCCATCCATGCTGGTGAGTGTGTTTAACATAACCTATAATAGTCCTGATAATGCTAGTAACAGTAGTGTAACTCAGTAGTGCTCTGTGTGTATACTGCGGGGTGTGCATGTGTGCATGTGTGCAGGTGTGCCTGTGCTCATGTGTGCATGTGTGCAGGTGTGCCTGTGTCCACATGTGCATGTGTGCATGTGTGCCTGTGTCCACATGTGCATGTGTGCATGTGTGCATGTGTGCCTGTGTCCACGTGAGCATGTGTGCATGTGTGCATGTGTACACGTGACCACGTGTGCATGTGTGCATGTGTCCATGTGTGCATGTGACCACGTGTGCATGTGTGCATGTGTCCATGTGTGCATGTGTCCACGTGTGCATGTGTGCATGTGTCCAAATGTGCATGTGTCCACATGTGCATGTGTCCACGTGTGCATGTGTGCATGTGTGCATGTGTGCCTGTGTGCATGTGTGCATGTGTGCCTGTGTGCATGTGTCCCTGTGCATGTCTGCATGTGTGCCTGTGTCCATGTGTGCATGTGTGCCTGTGTCCATGTGTGCATGTGTGCATGTGTCCATGTGTGCATGTGTGCATGTGTGCAGAAGTGCATCACTGGTAACAATGTCTGGAGACTGTAAACTGTGTTTCCTGTCTTCCTCCCACAGGTTCTGATGCTGCTCTGGTGACCTGCAGCGGGGAACCTGAATCTTGTGCCACGGGTACTGGTAATGATGATATTTGTGTAATGGTACAGGAAGGTGTGTCAGGGTCCACCATTGGTCAGCCAATTGACAGTACACAGCTGTCAACCCCATCATTGCGCACAGTCATCCTACCAGTACATCCTTTGTCACCATTGTCCCTATGTGATGGACAGGATACAGTGGGCATAGACCAGGGTAATGTGGTACCTGTGGCACATGCGTCCCCACACAGCAGCCATGGGCAGGCTCCTCTGATGGTACCACACAGACAGTTGCCCATGGGTTCTCGTGGGAGCATCCGTGGGCGTACTGCCTCTGGCCGACGTGCCCAAAGAGGTCTGTCAACCTCAGCTATGTTTCGGACTGTCATGCAGGCACAGTCGCGTATGGAAAGGTACACCAAACAGGGTCTGAGGGAGCTGAGAGCATGTCGCACAGCCATGACAGACAGTATGCGTGACATTGCGGATGCTATCCGTAATTTCACCGATGTCATAGACAGACGTTGTGGGGACATATTACAGCAGTTCCACAACCAAATGTCCATGAGCCAGGGCAATGGTGGGCGTCTGCGGCATTGACGTGGCCGTATGCCGGCAACAGCAGCAGCTGGCAGTCGGCACGGACGACAACAGGCCCGCGCACACCCCCATAGTGCCAGCAGCAGCCCCAGCAATGCTGGGTCTGTGCTGTCATCGGAATGCCCCAGGAGACCATGTGCACGTGGCTCTGGACAGTCCCAACAGGGACCTGTGTCCAGTCAGCACACTCCCGCTTCTGATGACAGTACCCAGTCTGGCTTAGTACTGGATACGGTCCGTAGCACCCCTGCCAGGCACAGGTACTGTGTCCATGCCCACAGACACTGATCTGTATGACCTGCCAGGTGCAGTCTGTGGCTGTCCACAAACCCCTGTATATGGCAGCCATGAGGTGGAACTGTGTGCGTGCATACACACATGCAAAATGTTAACACCTAGGGTGACCACATACACGCACACACTGCACCAACACTGCCCCACCCTGTACTGCTGCCCCTCACCAACACACATACACACACATGTCAATTGGTGGTATCAGTGGCTGACTCAGGCATACCTAATTCACACCCTGTGCATATGATGACACTGTGCCACCTCCTGCAATCTCCAACATCATTGCGAGAACAGGTAAACACGTTGCTGATGCACAGGGTGACTACATAGAAGTGTATTAGTAGTATCATGTTGGTAACAGTACAGTGTGTTGCTATGACTGTGTGTATATCCCAGCATGCCTGATGCAGTAACTGTATGAATGTCCTGAATTGTTATCTGCACCCATAGTACATACCAAAGTGTAACAGCTGCACATAACTGCATGCCGGTGGTAAGGATGTCAACAGATAGCCGCATACATGGGTAGCACAGGGGGGAAGCTAACGCAAGTAGTGATATGCAATGGTGGACATGTACAGTAATGGTGTCAAGTTGCCCACAACGACTATGCAATGTGGATGTTTGCGCATGTAGATATGTGTGCAGTACCAATGTAATCTAAATCACAAATAACTATGACATAATATCATTTCTACCATGGGCATCTGCGCTGTGTATTCCTGTGTACATGTTGATAGTGCCTACATATTTGCATTGTTACTTACTGTTATTGTTACCCCTTCTTTGTTGTACAATGCACTACTTCCAGCCCTGCTTACTGTAGCTTTGTTTGCATGCATGTTTGCTTGGGGTTCCCTGGAACACTGCTTACACCTGCAATGCAGAGTTACAGTGCTTCTGTAGACTCCTAGTGACATCTGCATAGCGTACGATACGTATGTCAACTTTACACATGACAGAACGTCACTGTCTGTCTTGTACGCATGTACGTTGCCTGTGACACATTGCACATGTCTTACCTGGCATTTACCCACGTGTGCAGTCATATATGCCAGTGCTATGAAATAGTAGCAGTACACCCACACATACACACCTTCAGTATGTTGTTCCCCATTGGCCCTATGTGTTGGTACTCACCATGGCAATCACACTACTAGGGTAGCATATGCAAAGGTAACCTGCGAATCACCTCTATGGTCCAGTTGTGGTTTATGTGAGTCATGTGGCAATGTCACAGCTGCCACATGTATGCAGTCAGCCATCACCCTTGGCCAGGAACGTACAACACATGTGTGGGATGCCACCACACAGCCAATCTGGGGACTGAGCTCTTTGAACCCAGTAATGCCATACCCTGTCAGGTGGCATGTCATATATACTACATCCTGGACAAACTTCAACCCCAATCCCTGCTGCTACTATTGAAAAAAACCCTGAAGATGTTTCTGATAGTTTTGACCAATTCTTTACTGAGACATTTCAAGCCCTAGCTAGCCATCTACCTCCTAGCTCCCCTGGTCCTGAAAGTAGCACCCCTAGAAACCTACTTGCGTTGAGCTTCCAACCAGTCGCCAATTCACTTATCCGTACCTTGATTAAAAAAGTAAAACCCACTACACTTTCTGCTGATCAACTCCCTGCCGAGTACCTACAAAAATCAGCTGATGCTATTGCTTACCCCGTCTCAAAACTAATCAAATGAACCATGGTAGAATCTAAATTTCCCACCATCTGGAAAATATCCTATGTAATCCCACTTCACAAAGGAGGCAGCTCTACTGAATTCTCCAATTATAGGCCAATAGCTATACTCTCTCCACTTGCAAAGATTATGGAAACTTTATTCATAGACAATTCATGCACCACCTAATCCAAGATCGCCTTATGGCAGACACTCAGCATGGCTTCCGTCCCCATCACAGCACTACTTCAGGCTTCCTAGCCTTTACTAACACCATAAACCATACTTGCAACACTAATTATATATCCTCAGCCCTCTTTTTGGATCATTCCAAGGCATACGATATGGTTGATCACCAACTTGTAATCCACACCCTGCAAACATTCTGTCTAGATACTGTAGCCTTCCAATGGTTTCAGTTCTACCTGCATGGTCAACAGCAGGCTGGCCTCTGGCAGAACAAACTCTCTAGCCTTCTACCTAACACCCTCAGAGTACCACAAGGCTCTATACTAGGGCCCTTGCTGTTCTCCATCTTCATTAACGACCTTTATACTGTCATCCCAAAAGTCAGCTGTATCCAATATGCTGATGACTCTACTCTGATTTGCTCAGCCACATCTCCAGTAGAGTTATGGTCAGCTAACAAGACCACCTTTAATACAATAGAAAACTGGCTTTCTGAACATCGTCTGATCCTAAATCCCAAAAAAACTAAACTGCTGTTATTTCACCAACACGTAGGTCTACCGCTTTCACTTTTACCATAAAATCAAATGATGGCACAATAATCTCCCCTGACCCATCTACTAAACTATTAGGTGTCATCATAGACAATAATCTCAAATGTGACCTACATGTTAACCAAATTATCAAAACCATCAATAAAAAACTAGGGTCACTTTACAGAATAAAAGCCTTCCTAACCCCTCCAGCTAAAATTGCCATAGCTCGCTCACACCTTCTTTCAACCCTTCTGTATGCATCCCCTCTACTCTCGAATATGAACAAGACTGTCCTTAACAAACACTCAATTTGCTACAACCACATTGTCAGGTTTGCCACTGGGCTGCCTTTTAGGACACATCATTGCATCAATCTAAATCAGTTTGGTTGGCTTGAACTACCCAGCCTAATACAGTATAACCAACTGTTATGGCCTATAAAATCCTCTATAATCCGGACAATACTCCTGCACTTCAAATATTATCACCCCCTATAACAATCCTGGACCGCTTCGATCCTCTAACAAACTACTAATTCAGACTAGCAAATTTAATAACACAGCCGGTGATTCTCTCTTTGCAAACTCTGTAAGTAGATCCTGGAACTCACTTCCAGCTGATATTACCTTACTTTCCACCTTAGGTCAATTTAACACTAGACTCAAACAACATTTGTAACTTAACTGGCTATGTCAATGTATCAAGCCTGGCTAACTCGAATGTGTAATATCTGTTAACCAGTTTACTGTGTAATTTAATTTAATCCTGACTTGTGCTCAGGACTAACTTTAACCTGTGGAACATGTTTAACTTGCTTACTTATGTAATCTCTGTAAATAATCTGTTTGTAATATGTAATGCTGGTATTATGTAATGCTGTATCTGCTTACCCTTGGAGCTTTTCTCCCCGGGCCTCCGCTGAAAATGGACATGCATCCAGTCGGACTATCCCGGTCAACAAATGTAAGATAAATAAATAAATAAATAAAATATATTGCAGTGACTACAATACAAGTCAGACATTGACACGCACTGACAGCATGCTGAACACACTGGGGCATATGTGGGGACTCAGAATAGCATCCTGCCTAAGCATCACACACCTCTGCAGCTGGCACACAGGCATATGTTCCATCGGAACAGAGCACATGCCACACATGGCAAACACATCCCGTGTGCCACACACTCACAGCCTGTAGGGCTACACAACACACCTGCTACAGACGTGTCAGGTACCTGTCTTGGGTGCTGCACTGGGGTCCCGCACAACAGGCTGTATCTGGTGAAGGTCACAGTGATATGCCTCAGGGGCACTATGGTCCACCACAGAACACATGCATGCAGGTCAGTCAGAGGCATGGACACACATGACTCACTCATTGACCATGCCAGTATGGCTGACCTGAGACATACCTCCCTGGACTACATGATAGGGAACATAGAATGGATCTCTCAGCATGTGGCACAGGCCAGTATGAGCCTGATCTTGGTTGGCAACATACCCTCAACAGGTATGCTATCACTATATGTGGGAAGGGTGTTGTATGTCTACATTATGCTCAGTCTCCAATGTCATTCATAGGGTATCCACTGGCTGTCAATGTGTGCTTACATGCTAGGGAAGCCACAATGATGTGCAAGGGTCACCTTGCACGTGACACCCATGGCCCGATGTATATTGGAAAAGCTCCTTGATACACACATACTGCCTTATGCTGCAGGACACGGTTTACATAGCTACCCCCGTGGGTATCACACAGGTTAGGACACTAACAGTGCTGCTACACAACAACAGCAGTGTACCCCGCAAGATGCATGCACCGGACACTGTCCTCAGCATGGTGAACTGCAATGTCTGTGCAGTACCAGATTCCTGATTCATGGCTCACAGGTGTTACCCATCACTGACAGGTTATGCCCCATACCATGCCTGTCGTCCCCTACACATGTAACACACATGGACAGGGGGGTGGTATCCCAAGGCACCACAGATACACACACCTCCAGGTTGTTGGCACAGCACAAAGCATCAGGGCCTAATCATGTGCAGCTAACAGTGTGTCAGACTGCCATCTGGTTCATAGCCTGGCACACACAACCCTCCCATACACAGGAAGACCACCTATCCTCCATAACAACACTGGCAATATGACAGTCTCAAGAACTGTCTTTATATGGCTGGACTGCATCCAGCCAAACATTGTGCGTGAGCATTACTGTAGCTACAACACACTAGTTGAAGGGTTTACAGCATGTGGTCACTGAATTGCAGTGGAATGACATGTTACCACTACCACAACAGGTGGGAACATGCAGCACCTGTACATCGACTACATGTACACTATATGGCCCAGACCAGATGTGTATCCCCTGCTGTAGGTATTTTACCATATACACCCACACTGTATAGATACATACCACGTGCGGACCCTGCACAGTAAGACACAGTCATATTGGTATACATTGCAAATACCATTTATCCACTCGAGGCATGTGTCAGACATGGTAACTACTGCAGGTCACAGGTATTTATGTGTATGTGTCACACACATATATCATGTGTGCAATGCCATTGCTGGTTTAGGCAATGGCATGCATTGTTATGTACAAAGACCCACACAAGGTCATAATGTGTGACACAACCACACGTGGCAGTTGTGGGTTACCAAAACATACCTATCTGTACTCTGACAATGGTAATAGACACAGTAGCAGAGTGCACTATTGGCATTACTAGCCAACTAGCCCTGTTTGGCTGTGCTGATAGTGTGGTGACATCCCCTGTGTTTACTGGGGGAATATGCAGCATCTGGTGTATTGTAGTATTTGCCAAAAGGATCTTTTCTCTCACACTTGCATTTACACACACTCTACTACCCCCACACACTTACCATTTGCAGGATTCATTCCCCTACCTAACTAAGTCACGACACGTGAGAGAGACGCATTAGCGAAGCGCACTATTTGGATTTCTAGATAGTCCCTCTTCATTGGCTGTACTTATAGGGTGCTGACATCATCAGTATTTTGAAAGGGTAATGTGCATCAGGTAGTGTGATCTCCTGATTGCCAGAACTAACATGTTTTTCATACAGAAATGCACACACACAAACTCCCCACATCCAAACACAAACACACACACTTGCAGGTTTCAAACCCCTACCTAAATATGTTATGGCACTTGAGAGTGACGCTGTAGCAGGTTGCGCTATTCTGAGTACTGGCAGGTGTTTATTCTTCAGATGTATGTATAGGGTGCTGTCATCATCACTGTTTAGAAAGGGTAATGTGCATCATGTAGTGTGATCCCCTGATTTCAAAAAAAGCACATGTTTTTCATACAGAATTGCACACACACAGAGTCCCCACATCCAAACACACACGCCATTTGCAGGTTTCAAACTCCTACCTAATTATAGTATGACACTCGGGAGAAATGCATTAGCAGAGTGCGCTATTCAAATTACTGGGAGGTTTCCCTTCTCCTGCTATACTTATAGGATGCTGACATCATCAGTGTTTAGAAAGGGGAATGTGCATCCTGTCATGTGTTCTCCTAGTTGCCAAAAGGGATATTTCCTTCATACAGACTTGCACACACACTAGCCCCCTCCACACACACTGAACATTTGCAGGCTTCAAACCCCTACCTAACTAGATTCAGACACTTGAGACAGATGCATTAGCGGAGTGCACTATTCACATTACTGGGAGGTTTCCCTTCTCCTGCTTTACTTATAGGGTGCTGACATCATCTGTGTTTAGAAAGGGGAATGTGCATCCTGTAGTGTGTTCTCCCAGTTGCCAAAAGGGACATTTCCCTCACACAAAATTGCACACACACTAAATCCCTCATCCAAACTTGACATTTGCAGGATTCAAACCACTACCTAACTATGTTATGATACTCGAGTTGGACGCATTACCAGAGTGCGCTATTCGCATTACTGGTAGGCTTCCCTTCTCCTGCTGTACTTATAGGGTGCTGACATCATCTGTGTTTAGAAAGGGGAATGTGCATCCTGTAGTGTGTTCTCCCAGTTGCCAATTCAAACCACTACCTAACTATATTATGACACTCAAGTTCGGAATTAGCTGGAGTGTGCTGCTGACATCATCTGTGTTTAGAAAGGGGAATGTGCATCCTGTAGTGTGTTCTCCTAGTTGGCAAAAGGGATACTTCTTTCATACAGTCTTGAACACACACGAACCCCCTCCACACACACTGAGCATGTACAGGATTCAAATCCCTACCTAGCTATGTTATGACACTTGAGACGGATGCATTAGCAGAGCACGCTATTCGCATTACTGGGATGAGTCCTTTCTCCTGCTGCACTTATAGGGTGCTGACATCATCAGTGTTTAGAAAGGGGAATGTGCATCCTGTAGTGTGTTTTCCCAGTTGCCAAAAGGGACATTTCCCACTCACAGCATTTCACACACACAAACCCCACTCACCCACCCACACTGAGCATTTGCAGGATTCGAACCCCTACCTAACTATATTATGACACTTGAGGGAAACGCATTAGCAGAGAGAACTATCCGATTTAGTGGGCATCTGTTCTGCACCTGCAGTATTTATAGGGTGCTGACATCTTTATTTCTACAGAGGTATGTACATGTAGTACTACCTGTCAGGTGGGGGATAGCATATATATGCATTTGCAGCCACCTACGTCAGGGTCAGATATGCACATCGCACTGGCAGGTTATGTTCTATACCATGCTTTGGGACCACAGGACCTGTAACACACAACACAACCAGTCCAGAACACCACACCCACATCCAGGGCACACACTTAGCTTCCCTGGGAACAGTGCCAGGATATGCAGGTGTTCACATACACCATTCCAGTTGTTAACATCAGGTACAGGCATATTGTGTGTGAGAACTACTCAGGCCTCTACCACTTTACCCTACAGCCACTACAATTTGTGGGTCCATGTGCTATGGCAGAACCACACACCACAGCCACATGGGGGAATACATATTGCACCTGTCCATCTGCAACGTGGGTACTTACTGTTCCACACCAGAGGTAGGCCACCATTGTTGATATCTGACCATACCCACCTTTCCCTGGACATCCATATCCCATCTCCACCCCCAGGCAAAGTTGTCACTGCACACAAACTGGATTTAGCACAAGCAGACTCTACACTTGTGAAGACTGGGGTGGACGACTTCAGAGGACCCATGCTGGGGGACTATACTGGCCACTCAGCATAATCCTTGACAATTGCATTCTATGAGCATGTGTATGGTTTGCATTGATCATGCTATCCCACATATACCCATGACTGCTCCACAACAAGACACCTGTCAGCTGTACACCAGCCATATATGCGCCGTACAACAGACAGAGTGACCTAATACATTGCAGAGCTGTAGCCTACAGAGGGAGGACATCTGTGAACAGTTCCGGCATGGAACTTCATTCACACATACTCATTACAACACAGTGTTGACAGTGGAATCGTCCAGAGAATGCAGATAGGGCTCCCCTCAGTCTGTTATTGATGGACACCTACTGTCAGAGATCCTCAGCAACCCTCTCACAGCACACACCGACAACATGGCTGTGGCTTAGCACATTCAATCTCTGGGACCTCCACGGTGCCCCTGCTTGACAGAGGCACAGCTCACTAGCCTCACATGTTGCCTTCTGTGACCTACTTTACAGTGGCACAGTAGCCTACTGTCCTGGGGATGCAGATGCCAAGCATGCTCTGGTTGAGCTGTCATTCCCAAGGGCAACAAGCCTAGTATTGACCTCTACACCCATATGTTCAATTGTCGGATGCACAATATTTGTTGTGCTGTTCTACTGTTTGCAGGTCTTTATTGCCATAGCATTCCCTGTTCCTATGACCAACTTGTGTATCTGTGGAAGATGTTTGCATATGACGACGATCCACTATATCACTTATGTCTCTGTAGTCATTTACTGTGTGCACTGGGCAGATTGCTGTGTTGTGGTTGGTTCCTGGACTGACACGTACAAATACCAGATATGTGTGGCCAACTGCTAAACGGAGATATGGCCTAAGTGTGTGAGCATGCCCAGTTCAGCCTTTCATTGCATGTTGTCTGACATATGCCTCATTTATCAAAGTGTGCGAGCATGCCCAATGTGAGCTTTCCATATGTTGCACTCTGAAGTCCACCACATATTTGGGTGTGTGTGAACTTCAACAATATCTCACATTTATGGTTGTGTGTTGGGTGTCATGTTGTGTACTAACTGGCCAACTGCTTCGTGTCTGCCACAACAGGGATTATACTGTGCCTGCAGGGATTGCATGGGATACTTTGCAGACAGTTCTCAACATACTTTCATAATGACCTAACACTGTAGTACCGTATAGTGTACTGGTTCAGTACTTTCACTGTGGTGGACAGTATCCTGGGCTTTAGTCCTATGACTGCTTGACATCTTCATAGTGAGCACAACATACTGTGTAGGGGCCAGTTGTGCACATATGACCATGTTGCATTATGTTCAGATATGGACTACCTACACCAGGCTCGTCCAACATTGCTAGTGTATTCCACAACATGGGTGGACATTGGCAAACACAAGCAATGTTCCCTAGGCCATTTCTGATGCTAGTCACAGGGTGTGTTTGTCCTTCGACACACATTGTAACTGGAGTTTGCCATGACATATGTCATGGTTAGTATACTGTGCCTCCGTCTACCTCTGACATAACAGTGATACCCAGGGTTAGCCTACCATCTCCCATCCACTCATCAGGATTACTCTTGAGGGGTGTCGATATGTGACTCTCTGGCTGACCTGTACCAGGAGTTTACTGAAGAGTGGGGGTGCCTTCTGTGTTATGGATCATTCTGTACAGCTTGTCCTATGTATGTCAGTGCTGGGGTTCAGGTCTCTCATGTGCATAGCTCACTGCCATTCAGATTGTACAAGGTGCAACATGTTCATTCATTCCAGGTTGGACATGGCTTCATACATCAGGCACAGCTTGCCTGTAGCTGGGTAGTATGGCGGTGTGTGGGGCTGCAGTTTGTTTACTCAGGCAACACATGGCATCTGTTCATGCACTTTGCTACTCCTGGTGGGGTACTGTTGTGGACTTTACAGTTGATGGAGGTGTCTGCTGTGGTATATCCCACAGGGGCTATTGTAGTCACTTGTGACGCTGATGGAGGATGACTGCAGAGCCACAGTGAGTTCCCCTTATCTACATCTGCCTACCTTCATGTTTGGGTGGGTATATAGTATATGTTTCTGCGAACACTACAGCCACATGTTTGTCCAGTGCAGGATATCTATCACCTTTTGTACCCAGGCCTCACATTACATGTTAGGTACGTCATGGGTTAACACCTGTGTGGTAATTTGTGGGCACTTACTGTATATCCACGGTGGTTGTCTATACACAGTTCTGCAATTAGCTTGCTGACATGGCTATGGCTACAGTTGTCTGTTTGTAGGTGGCCCTTTTGTGGGTTGCTTGTGTCAGCTGGTGGTCAGATATGGTGGGCTGTTTGTACTCCTCTGCATACATGTTCAGTCACAGTCCTTCCATGTTGGCCTATACCTATGGGACATATATACAGAACGGGGGGGGGCCAAGACCAGGCCTTGTGAGATGCCACTCATATCTGCTTTGTAGTCTGACATGGATGCGGCATGTCTGACCACGTCAGTTCTGTCCTTGTTCTGGTTTGCAACCCCTCTACTGACATAGGGGTATATATTTAATCTGGTGAACATATCCATACTGAACTCGTACGGTATTGTCTAGAAGCATATGCATGGTCCAGCTATGCTGTGTGGACCACATTGCCCTCATCAATGACCTTAATGACTGCTTCAAATTGGTCAGACATGTTTAGGGGCAGGATCTGCAGTTATGACAGCCACACTGTGTAGGGTCCAGTATCAGTAGGTCCACAATAGCCTTCTGTCTGCGGTACATACTGATCCTTTCCATAGCTGTGCAGAACAAGCTTGTCAGGATCCTGGGGTGGTAGTTTGGAGTATCCAATCAGGCAACACCTTTGTTGTGATGGACCACTGTTGTTGTACACTGCTCTTTGGGTACATATCCTGTGGTAAGGCTGACATTGGGCAGTAGTGTGATTTGGCATTCCATTATTCTTGGAGTCCATGTTGGCCTCAGCACAGGACACCATCACATACCTTTGCTGCTGTGTGTTCTGCTTTGCAGATGATGGCTATTACCTCAGCATCTGCAATGTCAGGGGACCATCAGTCTGCTGGGAAAGGTATTTTGCACTCTGGGGGGGGGGTGTTTGCACTGCACCTGACAGGTTGTATGTTAGCAATATGTGTGTGTGTGTTTGGTATGTTGTTTGTAATATCTGTGTGATTCGGAGCATATCTGTGGATGCCCAACATGGTTCCTACCATCAGTTGGGTAAGCCTTGTGATTATCCTTAGTGTCCTGTATGTTTTGTATCTTCATAGGTTCATGGGGTCATACTAGGCTATACACCCTAGGCCATTAGTAAGCCTAGCCAGAGTGTGTGTGTCTTTCGCCACCTCTTGCTATGTTCTATTATGGCCATTTATGAATTTCTTCACTGTGCCTCTGTCTGGTCGTGACACAGTGAGGACCCCCAGTATACATGTATGATCATCCATCCACTTGGCAATATTCCTGTTGAGGGGTGTCAGTGAGGGGCTCTGCCTACCATGGATTGGGATCCTGTTTCTGGGTGTGGGGAGCCTCTGGGTTATGTATCTGTCCCTCCAGCACATCTTATTTCATTATGTGTTGAGGCTGACATCTGTGACTCTCACAGCTCCAATGGCTTTGATTTCCTGTGGTGGAGCATGTCCATTACTCCTGTGTTGGACATGGCCTTGTACAACAGACATACGATGCCTCTGTGTAGGCAGTCTGTGACTGCAGTCAGCTGGGGTGTCTACAGCCAGGCAGCATATGACATATATTTCACACCCTTTATCCTGTTGGTGCGGTAACTATGAGGTCTTCCGAACCGCTGCAGGTGTCACGTACGGTACATCCCATATGAGTAATTGTACTAGATTGTGGGTCTGATAAGGGAACAGTACAGCGGCACAGTGACCTCTGTTGATGTAGATGTGAATCCTTTCATGATACGGTGTCCAATATCGACAATCTTCCTAGCCACATTGGCATTGTGAGTGTCACATGACAGATTACTGTCGACCTGTGTCCCTAGGTCCCTGATTACTCCTTGCATACATAATGGTTTGCCACCTATGTGGTAATTTGTGTGTACCTTGTCTGGTATTTGGTGGGACATTCATACTGTCCAGTGTCTTCAGGATGTCTGGGTGGAGTTCTTCTGTGTGAGAGTGTGGTCTGTCGCATGCTACAGACTGTACAGGAGTTTTGACTACAGTTCGGTGCACATGGGTGGTCTCTGCTGCTTTGTGCATTGTCAGTTACCTGTCCATATGGGTGTCTGTGCTGCATATGGGTACTCCCCCTCCTTTGATGTTTTGGTGCAGGTGTTGGGGCCATAACACATGATATGTGGTATAACCTAGTAGTGCTGGTGTGCTATCACTAAGCTTGCAGCAGGCTTCTGTCACTGCACATACATCGATGTTCTCCATAATGGGAAGTGCCTCAGGGGCATGCATATTGCAGTTTACACATCTGGCATTGGTCAGCATTACCCTTATGTTTCCTACCACTTATGTTTTCTAGGGTGGTAGGTAGTATTTTTGGCCTTGCCTACATACGGCTCTATGGAGGTGGCAAAGGCCTTATCCAGTATCCAGACGCACATGGGTAACAGGTGCAAGCCATCCCTGGAACAGCAGCATGGCTTGTCATGCTTGACATCTCAAGCAGACAGACATTAGACCCTCTTGGACTGACAGCTGTAACTGTGCCAGCTGTTAAACATGAGCATTCTGTGTTTGTACTGTGGCATCATTCTTGGTGAGGGTTGGATGCTGCACACAGCCAGTGTCATACCGGCCTGGGGTACATACTCAGAGGGACCATCCATGTCTCTTTTCATGTTGACCAGGGAGGTACATCTCAGGTAATTCACACCAGCATGGACACTGAGTGCATCATATTTCTGCTTGCTTTGGGGTGACCTGCGTACTTGTGTTATGTGGCATTTTGTGGCAGCCTACAGGCAGCTTACTCTACCCTTTCCCTTGTTCAGTCTGGTGAGTGGGACAGCAGTGTGTCTGCCTATACAGACACCTATTACGACTGTATCAGGCATGTTGTTTCTCCTTCTGGCCTGTGACTGTTTGGCACACCAGCTTTCCGTACTATTCATTGCATGTGCTATGTTTGAAGGTTGTGGTTGCTTGTGATCTGCTTTGGAGGCTTCTGTTGGTGTGGTGTGTTTGTAATTAAGGCCTCTGGGAATATTTGTCTGTGTTTATGTGTTTGGTTTACAGTTGTGGTAGGTCTATGTGGGACTGGGTTTGTGGTGTATGTGGTTACCTTCTCCTCCTGACTAGTTTTGACAGTACTGAGTTGGTGGAGCTCAACCTCTGGTTTGGATACATGGTTGCATCTATCACATATATTTGTATTTATTGGGGGTGTTGTGGTTGTCTGTGTACTTGGGACTGGTGTCACATTGCCTCTGGATTCACAGATTCTACTTGTTGTGGCTGGACTTAGTGGATTGTATGTGTGGACATATGTTATTGCCATACTACTGGTCAGTGATTACTTCCCTTTTTATGTTTGCTCTATCATGTGGTAGCTTCCTCATTCTCTTGCATGGTTTGGTAATGGCTGGAGTCCAGCACGCCAGATGCCTGCGTGTATGGCATTGTGTGTTGTTGTTATTTGTGATTGCATACTCCAAGCATTCCTGGCTGTGTTCACGGAATGCCTGTATAACATGTTCTGTGGTGTGTCCCATATTCTGCACTTGCACAGGGCCTTTCATGGATTCAACATCAGTTTGGAGGGCTGCAACCTATGTTTTACACATGTTTTTCACTGTGGTATTCTGGGCAGGGACTGGGGTCAAGATGTGTATATCCAGTGTGATTACTCTATGGTCTGGTCTTACCAGTGAGGGGTACACTTCTCATCTTGCCATCCAGTACACATGTTTCTGATTATCACATCCAGTATGCTTACCTTTCTTGTGGGAGTGGTACATTGTTCCTGGGCATTTTGGTTTATGGATTCTGGGAAATTTTCTCCTACTGTGTTGGTGCTAGTATAATACTCCCGGTGTATGTCTGGGTATTTTCAGTCAAGCAATATAATGTGGTTTGGGGGGCTTGATATATTCATGTATTCCGACATAGGCCAGGTGCAGTTCCTGGTATTAGGATAGTAGTCTGCAGCAGGCTATATACTGGGAGGCGGTTTTAGCCATTGGTATTTGACCATGGCTAATCCATGGCTGCTTCTTGTTGTGGTACCAACATGGGGGTGTGGTTATCCTTGACATTTCTTGCTAGTCACCCTCCTTTTGTAGCTTGTTCCATGTTTTGCGGCTGTACAGCACAGTATGAGGTGTGACCTGGTAGTGTTAGGGTGCTGATGTGAGCCTTGACCCAGTTCTCTATTACAGGACTGGTATCTACATTCTCCATACTGTGTGCGTTTACACTGCACACATCTTGCTGTTTAGACATCTGTCATTGGGTAGCATTACATCTAGGTTCCTATCCCTTGTGGAATCTATGAAGGTGGGTTTGTGTTTTGAGACTTACCTATTCAGGGTATGCTGTGAGTACTGACAGCCTTTGCCAGTATCCATGGGGCATGGCATGATAGGTGCACGCCACCCCTAGCAGGTGGTGCATCATGTCATGCTCCGCATGTCTTCCCAGCCTGAAACACATTGGCTCCCCTTTGACTAACTGCATTACTTCAGCCAGTTATTGCACTTGATCATCCCATTGTCATTTTGTGGCTTCATGCTTGGTGAGGGTGGATGTTAGTCAGGGTGCTCATGTGTGCATATAGTACATGGTGTTACATTACTTAACACATGGCATTCATGCCTCAGGTGGTGCTGCAGGGCTGCCTTTGTCGGATGCACATATTACACTTCCCTGTACATATTTGTGAGCAGGTCATGTCATTTTAGGCATCCATGTTATTATTTGAGTGAGTCAGAGGGGGTATCATTCCCAGGGTTCCTACTGAGCCAGTGTATGTGCTATGCATTGCCTCTTTGCCAAGGCCATGGCATACTGGGCACACCTCCTTCTGCCTACTGGGGCAGGCTCAGGTTGTTCCTCCTCCGAGTCACGCTCTGCCTGTGATGGCCTTGGCAATGGTGGGGGGCTGTTTGGCTCGGCCCTATGCTGGTCCTGCTGCAGCTGTTTTCGCAAGATCTTATTATGTAGCATAGCACATACCATGACAATTTGGGTACATGTAGTTGGTGTGTACTGCAAGGCTCCACCAGATGTGTCCAGACACCGGAACCGTGACTTGAGCAGCCCAAACACATGCTCTATTACATTATGTGTTTGTGCGTGTGCCTCATTATGGCGTTCCTGTTCAGGTGTGTGTGCGTTTCTGATGGGTGTCATCAGCCACGGCTCCAGTGCATAACCTGCATCCCCACTAGGTGTCCGTGTGGGATGTCCCCATTGGCAAATGTCTGGTACAGCTGCGTCAAATGCCAGATGTGGGAATCGTGGTAACTCCCAGGGCAGCCAGCACACACATTCATTATTATGCCCTGGGCATCACACACGACCTGGCAGTTGATGGAGGGGAAGCCCTTGCAGTTAATGTAGGCCCTACCCCACTCACCGGCTGGTGCTTTGATGCGTATGTGCGTGCAGTCTATTGCACCCACTACCTCAGGGTATTCCGCTATTTGCTGGAAGAGATGCATATTGCTGGCCAATACCTCACGGGCATTGAGGAAATATACATGATCACCGACATGTGCTGACATGGCATCCAGGAACTGGTGCAGTACCCTGGAGGCTGATGCCTGTGATATCCCCATCATATTGCCAGTTGGTCTCTGGAAGGTACCTGTTGCTAGTATTCTTAGGCCAACACATACCTTGGTTTCCACTGGGATGGGTTCCCCTCTGTTGGTTCTGTGTGTGATGCGTGGCCTGCACAGCTCAACTATTTGCTGCAGGAGCTGTCTGTCCACTCTATAGCGCTCTACTATCTCCCGCTCATGTAACCCGTGGTAGGTGACCCTGGGCCTGTACACTCTTCTCCGTCTCCTCACTGTGGGTTGTCTGGCATCATCTGCATTATCACCACCCTCAGCAAGTCGACTATGTCTCATTATGACAGCTATGGCAGCCCCTAACATTTCTGCTCTGAGTTAAGCTTTTTCAGTTTTCACTTCTATTAGCTTACTCCTGTCTTGCAGTGTCTCTTAAGAGAAACATCCTGCACTACTGTTTGCAGAGTTTTAAGTGCTGGGCTGGGCTACTATTCTGCCTGTGTAATTGCCTACTTCTAATTGTTTTCACCTGCTAGCTTCAGCAGTTATCCCTGCTAGCTTCCTATTAATTCTGTTGCTTCCTTTTTCCTCTCTGTTTCCTCAGGGGGGAGCAACGTGCATACCATCAGAAACACGCTCACAGTGGCTTACACGCGCGCACACGTGCTTACATGGTTCAGAATCTACTTATTTGGGTTAAAACGCGCGTACACCCGCGCAAACACTGTTACACATCTGCCAACAGCCTCCAACATACTCAGCCTGCCCTACACGCGCGCACACCCACACAAACAGTGTTAAACATCTCCCAACATGCTCCCACATGCTCAGTCTGCCTTACACGTGCACACACTGCCCTACTCGCGCTTCATGGCGCACACGTGCGCATGCACGCCCTGCAAGAAACTTTGGTGTAAATAACAGTGTACACCTTCCATTTCTTGACTTTCCATGACTTATCTAGTGGCACACCTCTTTCCATGATCTGTGTCTGTCATCTGTCATGTTACACTGACCTCCAATGAACTGCATTTCTTTCTACCATTCCCCCCTGTGATGTCACCTATCTCCTACTGTATTCCTCCCCCTTATGTATCTCTTACACTACTCAGACTGTGCTCATTTGCTATGTGACTGTGAGATTCAGTATCCTAACCCTCATTTACATGAGATTGCCTACTAATGCTTAGTTACATGTCTTAGACTCAGCTTCCCCCCTTAGCAACCACTACACGGAGGCCATGTTGTTTTTGGTCTGCTGGTCCCTGCATTGTCATTCCATGTATTGCATGAAACCCACATTTGTGGGTTTATAACCTTCTTTTTTATGGTTTTATACAGCGCAGCCAGTTTGCGCGGGGCTGCGCTGGGTTTATACATCGGCGATCGCCGAAAAAAAAAATTATATTTTGGCATCGGGTTATATTGCCAATGGCCACATATTTGGCCATTGGCATGCTGCCTGAGTCATATGCACCCTTTTTTTGGAGCTGACATGGCACCATTGTGGAATTTGCAGAAACGTACTCAGTTGTCAACTGAGTACATTTCTGCAGCTAAAACGTCTCTTACACGGACTGGTTTCTGCTTTGTGGATCGCTAATATACCTCATTTGCATACCTTTTGGCTGCAAGTGAGGTATTTAGCATGTCCACGCCCAGTCCGTGTAAGAGATGTTTTAGCTGGTCTCTTACACGGAGTTTAGGGCAGTTCCTGGATCGTGAGGCTTGCATGGAGTGTTGCACATCTCTTACACTCCGTGCAAGCCTTTGTGAATCCTGCCTCATGTCATTCAGATATGCCACTTCTGGTACCATGTCATTCAGGCATGCTAGTTCTAACACCATGTCATTCAGACACCCTGCTTCTGGTACCATGTCACTCATCTGGTCAGGATAAAACAAACAGTTGTGGGCTCAGTTCAAGCAGCTTTATTAAATACAAACACATCAGGATTGAGGCTTAGTAAGTTCAACTTAAATAAACTTATAAACAGTCTGACTACTGCACTCATACATTTTAACACTCTGATTGTTCACTCAAAATGGCACTGCTGCCTGCATATGCTCTCTATTTATACACACATGCCCTCACTTTGAAATGCTTCTTAAAGTTTCAACACATGCTCTGTTCTACACTTGGTCTCATTCTTTATAAGTAGTTATGTACTATTCACTGCAGGGGATGACTTACTAACATACCATGAACAATAGCTATATAGTCACTCATCCATATTTTACAATGTTCACTAAAGGTGCGGACCGAGGACCAAGTTATACCTTTACTGATGTTTCCTATAGAAAACCACAGAAGAAGGCTGCTATAACAGCAGATGTTCTTATGAAATGAACAATTAATGATCTGCCTTGCTAAAGGCTTGCTAGCTGTAATAATGAAATGCAGTGTGATTGGCTAAGCATTCAGAAATTGTAGTTTTCCCACTAGTTTAGCTACCTCACCTGGAGCAAAAGATTTACAAGTTTGCTAAACTTTTTTTAGTATTTATTATTTATTTACTTATTTGGCATTTGTTTACTGGGATAGTCCATCTGGGTTACATAACCCATTTTCAGCAGAGGCCTAGGGAGAAAAGCTCCACATTAATGTTTTGGTTACACATTTATACAATTGGATTACTTATATGAGATTCCACAAATGGACTTGGTTATAGATTTATAAAGTTGGATTAGTTAATATAAGACTACATAAATTGAAATTTGAGAACAAGCACTTAGAGATACTAATTAAATACTAAAGCATGACTTACTAAACATTTAGAATTTAGATACATTCAAAATTTGAAGCTTGGCATCATGAAGGAAAACATATTTCCTAGACTGCACTTGATTATTATGATACAGATTGGAGTCAGTCAGAGTATTAAGACATTGATAAGTATAAGTAGAAAGGTGGGGACAAGAAAGTACATGGTTATTGGTTGATTGCCTGGCTTCCAGACTGTTACTGAGGATAATTAGTAGCTTAGATGTAATATGCAGGAGGTTAGTGTGTTATGAGGAGGTAATATAGAGGGCTAGAGGGGGGATTATCCTGGAGTTAGGCATGTACATAGGCATGATTTGTTTAATTGTTCCTTTAAGGACGCTTTAAAGATAGATAAGCTAGGAGTTAGACGAGGTTGGTGGGAGGGGATTCTATAATTCTGAGACAGAGTATGAGTACAGAGATCTTCCTGAATTTTTGGAAGGTTTGTAGGTTTTGAGTAGGTTTTTGTCAACTGTCAAGGTGTGTATATGTTAGTTGGTTTGGTAGTTCAAGCCAATTTAGTTTGTTTAGTGGTATACAGTGATGTGTAGGGTAGTTTCAGTTTGTTGCAAATTTTGCTACTTTATTGTAACATGCTATTTTAGTTTTGGGGAATTTTGCAGGTTAGTTAGTATACAGGAACTGTAGAGTAGGGAGGGGAACGGGAATGTTTTTGCCAGGGTGGTCTTGGTTGGAGTAGTAAGGAATTTTTTGTTTCTGTAAAGGAGTCCTAGTTTTGTATGTGTTTTCTTTATGTTTTGTTGGATATGAAGGTTGAAGTTGTGTTTGCAGTCAATTATAAAACCTAGCAGTTTAATGTCTTTAACATTTTCAATATTAGTTTTGTCAGCTGCAAAGATGTTAAATTGATCTGGACTGAGAGTGGTATTTTTAGGGTGAATCCTTTTGGATTTAGGAAAAGTTGGGCCTTTGCGAGCCAAGATTCAATTGCTGTAAATGTTCGGATTTGTTTTTTAGTTCAGGAAGAGTATGAGATGTACAGATTAGGGCTGAGTCATCTGCCTTTAGAACCACCGCCTCTGAGGAGATTCCAGTGACTGATGAATCAGAGGGTGGGGGGACAAGGGAATGGAGGGTATGGATAAGTGACTTATCAGAATCAATGGAGGAGGGGGAGACAACAACAACAGTATTGGAGTTGATGAATGATACCATGAAAGGGATGGGATGTATGAATGTACCATTGTGAAGAACCTTGAGCATGATTTCAGCATTTACAACTATAGTAGGACAACTGTGAGTACTGAGTGGGCAGAACTGTTCTCAAAAGGGCTTAACTTTGTGCCAACAATTGGTAGTGACATTGTCAATACTATTTTGGAGTTTAAATTATTCACTAGGAAGTTGAATTTGGAACTCTTTTTTTCACAAGAGGGGGCTGGACAATGCATGTTGCAGGGAAATCTAGGCTGATTAAATAGACCAAGTACTTTCATTCCCCCTATGCACCCAACAGTATAAAGGTATGAGACCCTTTGTGAAAATGAATTCAGAAAAGTGGTTACCAAAAACAATAACAAAAGCCTTCTTGACAATAATGGGACCAATAATTTAACTAGGCAAGAAACTACACGGCTCCGTAATATTTTGGAGAATGATGAAATCAGGATTATGAAACCAGATAAGAGGGGAGGTATTGTTATCATGGATGTGTGTGATTACAATAGTAAAATGACTGACTTATTGTATAGTGACACATACACAGAGGTTTCCAAAAATGAGTTGAATATGTCCTACAGGCGTATAGATTTAGACATTGAACAACTTTTACTCAATGAGCAAATTACTGTAGAAACATCTAGATTCTTGGATAATAAGCATCCTAGGATTCCTACCATTTTTGGAATCCCTAAAATATATAAGAGTATCTCTGACCCCCCAACTTACGACCGATTGTCGATGCAAAAGCTTCTAAAACCTTCAGTTTGGCTAATATATTGACAACACTGTTAAGCACACCCTTGATAACAGAGACTGGGTGATCACGGACTCCTGGGACTTTCTGTCTAAAGTCAAAAACAGTATGTACCATGAGGACTTGATCTTGGTCACCATTGACATCTGTGACCTCTTCTCAGTAATACCCCATGATGTTGGACTAGAATGGTTCTATGACTATTTATGCTTAAACAGTACATCGAACCATGACACTATCCTTACTATCAGGTCCTGTATGGAAATGGTTCTGGACAACAATTTTATCACTTTTGAGGGGCATTTATTCAAGCAGGTGCAGGGGGTGGCAATGGGCGCATGTTGCACACCGTCACTTGCTAACATTGTATTAGCACAGTGGGAAGACCTCTATGTAATGAACTCTGAATTCAAGGACATGTGGGTACTATATGGATGGTACCTGGATGATATGGTCTTATTTTGGCATGGGAGCGAAGATGACCTGAATAGGTTCTTCGTTTACATCAACAACACCACCGACTTTTTGAAATTTACCATGACCAAGGACCTTGACACCTTGAATTATCTGGATGTTACTATTAAGAAAGATCACTTTAAGGGTAGGTTTACTTCACACCTTTATAGAAAACCTACCTATTCTAACTCTTTGTTGCATTTTGAGAGTTGCCACCCTCTGCATCAGAAAAAATCCATTGTCAAGGGTCAATATGTGAGATTGGCTAGAATGATGTCTGACCAGGATGATTTTATTAAAGAATGTGATGTCCTAATGGGTATGTTGCAGAAAAGAGGTTACCCCTTTAACTTTGTCAATGACATAGCTAAAGAAGTCAAATCAAAAAGAGCTGGGGGTATTTATTCTACACTCTTGGAGAAGCCTGAAGGTTTGAATAGAACCTCTGGTTTGGTAAAAACTGACAGTTTTACTAGGGCATGTGTCCTGCCCTTCACCAGGGATTTTTTTTAACATTAGAAGCATCATTTATGATTTTTGGACCATTTTTTGTTTGGATGAGAAGATCAACAAAAGGTTGGGGGAAAAACCTCTTGTGGTTTACAAAAAAGGCACCTCCTTGAAAGGCCTGGTGGAGAGAAAAACGTTAAAGGCAGGCCTTGGTGGAACTTTTAAATGTGGGAGGTGTGGACAATGCCCTTATATATTGGACACTGATTCCATTAGAGTCAGGAACTATGGTAAAATTACTACTATTAAGAAGTGTTACTGTTACACCAAGGGAGTGGCATATATTGCAACCTGTATGGTATGTGAGGGGTACTATGTGGGGAAGACAATCAAAGCCCTCAGACAAAGAATATATCAACACAACTATGATATACTAAAAAAAACAAAGAAACCAATGCTTTATTTAAGCATATAAAGGTACATCAGACACATTATTTTAAATTTTTTGTACTTGAACAAGTAGACGGTCCACGAGGGGGTCCCGATGACTTCCTTGAATATTTAGAGCTCAAGTGGCAGATTAAATTAAATGCATGTCAACCACCTGGGCTCAATGACAAGTTATCCATTAGTTCTGTATTAAAACTAAAATCAGCTTTTTTATGTGATTTTATTCAAGATCTGGGTTTTAAATCATACTCCAATACACAATACATTAATGTCTATGTAGTTGGTAGGTGGCAATTGGTGTGTTGTAGTGGGCAGTTACTGTGATTATGTGTTACTGTCTTTTTAAACTGCTTAATTATTTTACAGGAAGTGATGTTTGCTTTGTCAACCAATGGCTGTAAGGGTTAGGGTATTTAAATATGGTATTCTCTGTTTGTTCTTGTTCTGATGGAGTCTTGTGATTTTGACGAAAGCGCTTAACTTTTTTCAATAAATTTTCTGGATTTAGTGTGGCAGTGTTCCTTTGGTGATCCTCTTCATATATTTTTACTTGGTTTTGGTGTTCGTTGTTTCTAAGTTTATTGGTGAATATATTAAACAGTAGGGGATCTAGGATGGAGCCTTGGGGTACTCCTGTAGGGTTAAGTAGAAAGGGGGACATTTGATTAGACCATTTTACTGTTTGCTTCCAGTCCTGTAGATAGCTCTGGAACCACTGAAGTGTAGTAGTGGAGCATCCTAGATTGGATAGGGTTTCTAAGAGTAAAGGGTGTGAGACTATGTCAAAGGGTTTTGAGAGGTCCAGGAATACTTTGGATATGAGATAGCCATTATCCCTGGCTCTGTTAACAGTGTCTGTAAAGGACTGGAGTGCAGTGGATGTGCTTTAATCTGGCTGGAAGCCATGTTGAGTTTGAATGAGCAGGTTATTTTGTAATAGTTCTTCATTAGCTGTTGGAGGATACATTTTTCCATTATTTAGATAGAGGGAAGAGTATTGATATTGGGCAAAAAATGGATATTTCAGTGGAGTATTTTTTTGCCTGTCAGTATAAATCCAGTATTGTCCCTCAGTATACAAATAGTGTAAATGTCTCTACATTTTTTTCAACAAGGGGGTATAAAGAAATCAAATGTATATATTTGATCATGTGCAATGGTCAGATATGATCTTAGGCATAAAGGAAAGATTAGTAGGTAAGATATATTTGGGAAGCATGGCTAGGCTTAAAAGGCCCTTGTGGTCATTTGCCTAGTATACACCTATAAACCCATGAGCTTAAAAGACATTATAGCGTTATGAAATACAATAATTGCTATTTTGCATTCCATGGCTTGTAACTCAGGCTCTGTTTTTAGAAAAGTGACAGCTGCTAACAATATTGTCTTCACAAATTTATTTCAGTGGGACAGAATATGTTGCCTCAAACAGAGCCAAGGATTAAGCTTCTAAAACAAAATTCAGAATGTATTTCTGAATCAAAGCTTTCCTACAAGGTCTAATGTGAGGAAAATCCTTTAGGAACATCTTAAAATGGAAAGAAAAGACATTATTAGATCTCCTGAAAACAGTCTGTGATTGCAAAGCAGTACATCTTAATAGAAAAGTAAGGTAAGTTAAAATGCCTAAGATAGGCAGTGTCACACTGCCAGCCCAGCTATTAAGAATTTTGTAAATAATTCTGTCATTTGTGAATATTAACATGATTTGTACAGAAGTGTGACAGAAGGAAATCCTACCAGCCCAGCTATCTGGAATTTTGTAAGTGGTTATGTATCATTTGTGAATGCCAACATGCTTCATGTAAGATGCTTGTGCTACAACTGTGTTAGAACTATATGTTATGTACTGAGCTAAAATGTAACCATAGCATGCCCTGCTGCCTTAGAACAGAAATGTAGGTAAATTAATGGAATTGTGTGAATGTATATATCTTTAACAGCGGAAGCCAGAACATAGAGAGTTAGCTTGAAAAATTCATAGAAAGTAGTTGAAATTAAATTATTTTTTATAATTGCTGGGACATAAACAGAAAATGTTATCTCAGTTTCAGTGCAGTAGCAGACGCAATGTCTAGAGCTGGAAGCTTTTTGTATTGTCTTGAAAGAGAAGTAATTACTAGATTTGAGATATAGAAGTGTTTTATTGTTTTATGATTTCCAGGATCTGCAAAGATCTGAGAACTATGTAATTATTGTAGGGAGATGTTTTAAATTCTGTTAGTTCTGACAATGGGGGTTTAGCTTAGGAACTAAAGTTAGGTAACAAACATTGACGTCATCCAAGCTAACCCAGCAGTAATATTTGATATTAATTTTAGAACTCTCTCAGAAAGAGACAGTGCATTTTGTATTTGTCTTTGACCTAGCAAGAACATCCACTCACATCTGCACTTGTCTTGCTGTAAGTAAGTTTTTAGAGCATAATTACTCTTTTAGATTTAGATAGGAATATAGTAAAGTATAGCTTAGATGTTTTCTTTATTTATTTGAGACTGTCCTGCAATGTTGTTTTAAATATTTACTGTGATTTTGAACTCTGATGAAACTAATTACTTACTGAATATTGTCTTGTTCTTTTATTATTTATTATTAAATACATGTAAACCTTTTAATTGTGGCTGGTCTGTTTAGAGATATTTAAGTTCTTAGAATTCTTGCATATCTATTTGGTGATGCTGTACAGGCCACTCCTAAATAGCCTTGCTCTTGGTTAGACTACCAATTGGATTAATAGTAACATTACACAGTAGGATTGGACACCCTTTGCTAAGGGCCTTAAAGTAGCTGATAAGAGTTGGCTAGTAGTCTGGGCAGAAGGGGGCACAGCTAGTAAACCTCTGCCAGCCTTTCCCAGGAGAGTGTGTGTGAGTGTGTGTGTGTGTGTGTGTGTGTGTGTGTGTGTGTGTGTGTGTGTGTGTGTGTGTGTGTGTGTGTTTGTATATGAATCAAATTTCAAAGAGTGTGTGTGTCAGCTACTTGGGCAGGAACACAAAGCACTGGTTGGACAGAAATGGTACTGGAGATCTTGGTTTGGCCACTCAGCTGAGAAATCAACCCTATAGCTGTGCCAGTGGGGAATCTTATTGTGGATGTGATGAACAGGGAGAAACCAGCCCTAGACTGACTGTGATCTCTGTGTGCTCTTAAGGGAAATTCCACTTTACTGTGTGTGTACTTGTCATCCTCCCAGTGTGTACATTCCCCACTGTTGCCAGTGGTGAGGATTGAGGCTGCTTGATTACTGGGCCAGTGCAGGGTCGTCACAGGCAGTCCAACATCTTGAGCAAAATTTTCTTGCAAAGGTGAAACATTCTTGAAGAGACAATGGAACCCAAACATTTTCCATTTAGGCATGCAAAACTTTCTAGGACTGGAATCTCTTGCTTTTTGCAAAACACACATCTCACAAGGAGACAAATATAAAGAAAAACAAGTATCAAAAATATCACCCTTCATGTTGTGAAATTTAGATATTGCAAAGAATATACAGATGCAGAAAAATTGGTCTGTCTGCAACAGGAAACTAAACATTCTGCAAAGCTATCTCTTGAGGAATGGAAAAGCATAGTTCATTTGACCAGCAGGAGGTATTAGAATCAAGTTTGCTATTTTCTCTAGATGTTTTTGAACAAAAACTATTAGACAGTAAATATACTAAGGCATCCCCTTTCCCCAATATTTTGAAGAATGTCTTGCTGTCTTGTCAGGTCATTTATATATTTATTTATTTACTGGGAAAGTCTGACTGGATCCAGGAACCCATTTTCAGCAGAGGCCTGGGAGAAAAGCTTCAGAAGTTAATACAAATAATTAATAATGTAAGTCAAAGACAAAATTATAAAATGAAAATATCAGTTGATTATTAACGTTACAGGTAGGAACTATTAAAATAATATGTGACATTATTAAGAATAATAACATGGGCTAAATTCTTGGCTAGGCTTGTAAGGGCCTCAGGGCCAATAGCCTAGTAACTTCCTATGATCCTATGAACCTATGAAGAAAAGGAAGAAAATATAAGACAATACCATTATAGTTTAGGAATACCATAGGGATAACAGAATGCAATCAATGATAGTGTGAAAATATGTATGCAGAAAGAAATGAAATCACAGAAAAACAAAGCAGCAAAAACTGGATGATGAAAGAGAAGTTAGAGCATAAAGAAGATGTGAGGTTGGAGTAACAAAGAGGGCTGTGGACCTTTATACATAGTAAAAAGAAAGAGGGAGTAAGAGGAAGGAGATTTAGTTATAAATGTAGTGAAGGACAAAAAGTTTAGCCAAAGAGAAGAAATATAGTATTAAGTGGGATCTGAGCAGGAACAGCTCCATGTTTTCCTTAAGTATTCTTTTAAAGTATTTTTAAATGAGAGAAAGTTGGTGTTTGCTCTAATATTTGCGGGAGGGTTCTTCCAGGCTATGGCAATGGAATAGGATTAGAGGCATTTTCCAACAGTTTTATTGAGTTTGTGTACTGAAAGAATTTGTTTGTCTTGGGGGGGGGGGGTGTCTATATTATATGTTCGAAGTCTGAAAACTTCAAATCTCATATGATCAACTCCATATGAGCGAAGTTTTCAAACATCGAACATAAAATATAAATAAACTAAAAATAAAATAACCTACATGAATGCTCTATGCAGAGACATGCCCCCCTGCACCCCCCACACCTCCCACTACTTAAACATACTAACTCTGAGATTGCACTACATTAAAGTGAATGGAAATATTCCCTACGGCGATCGCTGTTGAAATATTCAGTGTTTGAAAACTTCACTCATATGATGTCAATCATATGAGATTTGAAGATTTCAAACTTCGAACTTATAATATAGACCCTGTCTTTGGATCTTAGAGATATAGTGGGGGAGTAGCTAGGAAGAGCAGAAGTTACAGCAGGGCAGGCAGTGAACTTATAGATAATACTGTGAGAGCTGTAAGATTGTAAGATGATGTAATAGCTCCAACCATCTCAGGGATTGAAGTGAGTTGCAATGGTAAGTAGGGCATGTACAGCTTGTGGCAAATTTCACTATTTTGTTATAGCAGGCTTCAAGTTTTGATAAGACAGAGATCTGGACATTAGTAAGAATGTCAGCACTATACAAAAAGGAAAGTAATAAGTAGGTATTAGCAAGGGTGATTCTAGTAGACCGGTGAAGAAAAGGTGAATGTCTGTAGAGCATACCGAGCGTCTGGTGTGTTTTTTTATGTTATTTTGGATGTGGATGTCAAATTTTACATTTTCATTTATGATTATAGCTAGCAACATGGTGTTGTAGACTGCTTCAATTAGAATGTCATTTAAGGAATTAATTTTAAAATTTGCTTTATTTCCTTTTTGGCTTTTTGGGAAAAAGAGTAGAAGTTTTGTTTTGTTAGGATTAAGTAGCAGTTGAGAGTTATTTACCCAAAGTTCAATGGATGAAAAAGCTTCTTGGGTAATTTGCTGAAGGTCATCTAGGTTATTTGTTGAGCAGATAATAAGTGAATCATCAGCATATTCAATTAAATAAGCTTGGCAGGAAAACGAATGTTGGTTGTTTATGAAGATGTTGAACAAAAGAGGCCCAGTGATGGAGTCTTGGGGTACTCCAATGATATTTGGTAGGAAGGGACAAAGGGAGTCATGCCACTTTATTGACTGTTATCTGCCAGACAAGATAGCCTGTAAACAATGCAAATGAGAAGGATGTGAGGCCAAGTGAGGAAAGCTGTTATAAGAACTTAGTGTGTGAAACTGTATCAAATGGTTTACAGAGATCTAAAAATACTGCAGATATTAGCTGGCCAAACTCTGGCATGATTTATGGTGTCCATGAAGAATAAGAGGGCAGTTGCAGTGTTCTGATTTGGTCTGAAACCATGCTGGGTAGGGGAAAGTAGTCTGTTATGGAGAAGATAATCAATGAGTTGTGTATGGATACATTTTTCATGTATTTTAGGCAAAGGTGATATAATTCCAATAGGGTGATACTTAGATGGATCTGAGGAGTTACCTCCTTTGTGTAGTGGAATAATGAAGAACATTTTTCCAGATGCTTAAACATATGATTCTGTGATTGATCTGTTGATAAGAATACTGACTGGGTAGAATATGACCTCAGCAGCAAGGCTGAGGTATTCAGCAAGAAGATTATCTGCTGAATTAGTAATAGCTTTGAGCTGAAGTAGAAGTTTTTTTATAAGGTTGGTAGAGACCAGGTGAAGTATAAAGGTGTGAGTAGTAGCAGTACAGCATTGACATCAATAATGACACTACTCAGCAAAGATAATGCAGAGGAAGAACATTGATATTGAAACATTGATTGACTGGAGGTGGTCTGTACATTTTTTGTAAATTCCAAGAATATTTATGGGTGTAGATGCCTACAATGCCCATATAAAGTTTTCAGCAAAGATTTTCTGGTTCTGAATTCTGATCAATAGGCAGATGTACCACTATTAACTGAATTTTCAAAGATTAGCCAGATCCCACAGTATCATGGTCAAAGTGCACAGCAGTTGAAATATTAAAATTGTAGTTCTTCTTGCTTGTTCATGTACTACATTCCAATAGCACTGGATACAACTATCTGTATAATCCTTGAGCACAGGCTATTCTTGCATGCTATTTTTATTGCATCAGACATCCCATTCATGTAATGAACCAAACCCCAACCCCAGTGGTGCTCACATCATCATAAGAAACATTTATGCCCCATTAGTCTGTACATGCATGCTTCCTCCCATGTGCCATCAGCAGCGTGGACTGCCATTCCCACATCTTCCCAACCCAGACTCTCTCTACATAATGAGCTTCCATTCTTCAGCATAAACCAGGTGAAAAACATTTCTTCCTACCGTTGATGAGCAAACCCTGCCAATACCATCAAAAAAATGAGTTGATAGTCAAGCCTATATCACATGGGCTGTGCTCAGGACTTTATTGCTCTGCTCCAGTGATGCAAGCAATTTGTGTATAGTGTGATAAGGAGTTTTGCTGCCATCATCTCTTTCATGAAGATGTCCAGAGAAAGTTGAGCAGTAGCTAGCTGACTCTGAAAAGTCAGGACATCCTGTGCACTGTCCAGACTATATCCAGTGCATCCATTGTCAACGTATGATTAGGAAAGAGGAAGAAAAAGGCTTTCCTGACATAATCTGTACATTTGTCAATCATCAGCACAGTTCCATTGTCAATGCCAAAATAATAAAATAGGCCATTCCCAAACAATTTGTTTCTGTATCCCAAATATTCCTTACTTTTTCCCTCCCAAGCATTATGGAAGTTTGGAAATAATTTTCATGCATAGGTAAAATTAATTTCATTCAGAGTCTTTTCAGAAAGTCAAGTTTCAGATTCATTCTACAAACACATAGGTTCAAAGGTAAGTACTATGCTAGCTGCCCTAGTGGGCCATTTTAGGCCTAGTCAGTTTCCCTTTTTGTGCTCAAAATAACTTATCCCATTTGGTTATACATTGGTCTTACCCAACCCATGGTCGATAATTAAATATTATTCCTAATGAGAATAACTGGGATCATACCATAGATAATTTGGGATCCATGCAGGGGATGAAGCATTTAAAAACTGCCTCTGTCCATTAGTAGTACAGGGAGTAGTCCTGGGGCAAATTTTGTGTTTCCCATCCATAGATCTAGGTTGTGTTTGAAAATGGACAGGCATGAACTTTGTTTTATGTAGATGGGGAGTCTGATCCACAGCAGCAGTACCCTCTGTGAGTAATACCTGTCCCTCCAAACCATTCTTTTGATGTTGCAGAAGAGGCTTAGATCCCTTGACCAGGCACTTCTGATGACATTTGACTTGTCAATATGTAGTAAATCCATCAGAAATGGATTGGGGGATGCCTTGCATGCCAGGCACAGGTCACCTCTTAGCAGTTTGTAGGATGCCAAGTATAGTAACAGGGTTTTGAGTCAGTCCATGTATGAAATGTTGTTTAGGTCTTGTATCATTATAGTAAGGTATCTCTGTGAGCATTCCAGTTGTTGCATGTGTCTGGACAGATATATGCCAAAGGGGCATTATATTCCATGACTGATCATTAGGGCTGTGTAAAGGGGGACAATGACATCCCAAGATTTTGTTGCAATCCCTTTGTTCATAAGCTGTGCAGATTAGAAGGAATTTATTAAAACAACCAACACATGTGGGTCAAAAGTTAGCTCACTGTCTATATAAGATCTCACATCACGAACAACCAGGTCATCTCTTAGGGGTGTATTTTCAATGTAGTAGTTCTCTGAATTAGATGACTTCCCAAAGGATACAATAATGCATTTTTGGCATTTAGTTTCAGTTTTGAAACCAGATATTTATTTTGTTTAAACCTTCCAGCAGGATGGCCATGTCATTTGGGGATTCAATGACTGCTCCTAGCTCATAGTCATCTGCAACCATAGTCAGACAGAACCCTTTTGTATTGGCTTTTACTTCAGAAAACTAAATTTCAAACAGGAGAGGTCCCAGCACAGAACCCTGAGATTAACAGAAATGTTAATTATTTCTAGAACCACAAATCCTAGTAAGGATATATAAAGAGTAACTCTCTTCAGCAAAAACTGATTTTTTACAGTAATGGCATTCATTAGATTTCAACCTTTGAAATTAATTTTAAGTAAAATCAGTGACAGATTTTGCAAAGTTTTGCAAAGGACTTACAATAGCTGAACACACATTCAACCTAAGCAGATGTTTTGTTCCTCCACTCCTGTGTGATACAACTCAGAACTTTGTCTTCAGGACCCCCATTCTCTGAAGGGGCCAAATGTAGCATTGGGGTAATTGGTAGATGGGTGATCAACATGCTAGGCCAAAAACTAAAGAAATATCTTCCCAAAAATTAAAAAAAAATACTACAGTATATCAATTCAGTGCAAATACATGTTTCAGCAAATTATTATCAATGGATTTATCTGTGCAATAAAATGAATGACTGTAGAAAATTGTATCTAAAAATGTGAAAATGGAACTTCTGCAGTGAAGCATTGTCCAAAGCATAACACAAAAAAGCTAAATGAATTAAATTTACAGATAACCCATACCCGGCAGAAAAATCAAAAGAAATTATTATTTCTGATACTATGTCATAAGTTCTGCATTTTTCTAACACCACTGTGGAACTTTCCCCCCACATATATACATGCATACACGAATGATAGATTTTCTTCAGAAGAGACTTTTTAGTTAATGCATAGACGCCTTAGGTAAACACAAAAGTTCACAAAATTCTGATTCTCCGTCAAGTCTCTATTTACAAGTACTGAACTTCTCCCAGTCACATGACTCAGAGCGCAAACTACTTATACATTTAAATGTACATTGTAACAAATGTCATGTACATGCCAGCAGTGCCATAACTTGTTCTAAAGTCCACAAAAGGCTACAGAAAGGCCTGAATAAAATTTGTGCCAATAGCTTCAGAAAAAAATGTTAATAATAAACTTAAAGAATGCTACATCATAGTACTCTTGGTATACATAATATCAGAAGAGTTTATCCAAACAGCAACAACATATCTACCATGAGACCGTGTTTAAGTATTTTTCTTTTTTTTCTTTTTAAGCACTATTTTATTACTATCATTAATTTAGGACACTGCAACTTGTCAAGCATTTGGTAGATCTTGTAGAACCTATCTGTGGTGTTTAAAGTACTGCTGTTCAGTTTTATGCTTTTAACTGCTGCTTGCTCTGTTTTAGTTGTTTTGTTTTCCAAATGGTTACTTTGCTTTTCTTGTATGCCTTAAAATTTTCAGCTCTTTATTTGGCTAAGCTGTGCATCTAACAGTGGTGAGTCACAATGCACTCCATAGACACTACTCCCTAGTACTTCACTACAGCCATAACCTTCCTGCTGTGCAGGGAAGTTTAAGCTGTGCTTTATGTTTTTGCTTCTAACTGTTCCTAGCTGCACTATAAACAGTAGCATGCTATGAAATCAACATTCTGTTTTTCACTTTTATTGCCGATATCACTGTTCTCCTAAATTTAATATAGCGCAGTGTCTCTAAGGATGACCTCTGATTATCCTTGTCTGTTTGGCACTGAAACTTTGTTTAGTTTTTTCATATTATTACTCTCATTGTGACAACATTAGGTAGATAGCCATTCCATTTAGATAACCTGCTAACTATGTATCTGTGCACATAGCCCTGGTCAACATGGAAAACAAATCTGCTTGTATCCTCTCTGTTACCAGCATCCTAGCTCTTGGTATTCTGAAGCAGTATAGGAACTACCATACACTCACAAAGAATGAACTACTACTGGATATAAATAATTTTAACTTAACCTGGAGGCCATCATTTCACCAAACTAGATAGTCCTTGAGCACCACATACTACCAACCACATCTTTACAGCTACAAACTAAAATATGCTGTCGCTGTGAAAAAACACATTCCCTAAACCTGCTACAAATAAGATTTGGCCTCAGCAGGAAACTATAAACACAACATCACTATCCTCACACATAGTAAAGAGGCACTAGTAGACTGTAAACAAACAGCTATCCCAAATTCCATGAGTACCTAAAGAAATATCCTATTACCTGGAGATTCAATTGTCAAGCACACTGACTCCAAACTTATGAAGCCTGGAAAATAAAAGGTTACAGGTACCTATCTCCCTGGTGCCAGGATCCATGATGTTATGAGGGCTCTGTCAAATGCAGTCAAGACCTTTGTCCTAAGTGGAATTCTGCCTTCACCCAGAATAATATCTAAATACAAAGAAGAGATTATTGGTTTTGGCAATTGGCTAAGTAGTTGCTATTACTTTAGGGGAATCCAGTATGTGTCACTGTGGGATGAGATGGTAGACACTCCAACTTGCTTTACAAACAATAGCTTGCACCTGTAATTTCATTATTTTTGGGTACCGATTAAAGCATTTGCTGCCCTTATAGTGCAATTTTAAGCAAAGACCAGCTACTGAGCATTCTAACATAAGAGATAAACATGCAGCAGACTTAAGCTCAAACTCAGACTATGCCAGGCTTGCTTTACTGAATGCCATAAATCTTATTAACAGATTGCCTGATCTTCTGGCTGTCTTGCAACTTGAACAAATCCATGTTTGTGCTATAACTGAGACTTGGTCTCAATGTAGAGATACCTACCACACTTTCCAACCTGCAGGAAACTCTGGTGGTGTTTCTATATTTGTCAGAGACCATATCACATCTACGCAGCATTGCATTCCAACTTAGCCTGAAAAAAACTATCAATACCCATAATAAAAATCCTTTATTGATGGGCAAGTTCAACTATTCCTCTAAAAGCAGTTACACCTATACCTCAAAAGTTAAGAATGGCCAGAGATTCATCGACTTAATAAATGGAAATTTCTTAGAACAAACAACACACCAACCAGCCAATAGACCTTGCCCTGGCCAACAAAGGGGGCTTTGCACATCTCCATTAGTATCCCAAACAGTGGTTGAATCTTACTCACCACATGTAAGACCCTTCAGACACCTCTGTAGTCAAGACTTTTGAATTTAAGGATTTCAAATGGACTACCTACTCAAGTACTTTGAAGAACTTTCAAAAATTACTTGCAATTTCACCAGTCCTGATATAAGCTAATCTGCTACTTCTGCAGATGAGTTCTACTTTAACCTAAGTGCTTAGATCCATTCAACCCTACTAGAACCAAATATAAAGGGAAAACAAGGAATAAACATCCTCTGTGGTGCACCAGTATAAAGAATCTCTATAGCAAGAGAAAAATACTTCTAGTCATACAACAAATCTTCATCTCTCCATATTAAAGACTGTGTCAAAAAGAATAATAAAGAACTAAAAAATGTATTGTCTGCTGCTGCTGTAAGTAGTTAATTCCATTGTATCTGTTAGTTGCAGGGCTTTGTAGGTAGTTTATGTGGTCTTGTTACAGTTGGGCTCCAACCCAGCTATTCTACATTAAAAATGTGTTTTACTGGACCCTTGTGGCAGATGTGTGCTGATCTAACCTATCTGAGTTGGGGATTGCCAATGGAAGGCTTATTGTGTGCTTTCCTGATTGGTAGTTAGCTTGCAACTTGTTTCTCTTTACTCATATTTAAGCCTTACTTTAGCATGGTGTTGCTCTTCCTGCACTGATGGTAAGCAGTGCCCTTGTATAGACACAAAAGCCTAGAAACTCAGTTTTACTCTAAACATCTGTCAATGAAACCCTTCCAAGCTTCTCTGCTCCTCTAGAAGCAATTGAGTATCACACTGAGCAGTGTTGCCTTACTGATCAACCTTAGCCTATACAAAGTATAGGTCCCTCTTGTACTTTTGGCACTACTAGCTCAGTCCTGTCAAATGAACCCATTCTTTTTCCTAATAAAACAAACAGTAAGAGCCCACTGTCATGGACAGGCAGTTCTCCATCATCTCCCTAGATAGCCTGATAGACATGGGCATTCTGAGGCAATGAAGCAATTATCTCATGTATAGTAAAAACCATTTACTCCTGAAACAAACAAATATGTTATGCGAGAGATGTAGCTACAGTATGAAAATGGAGGCAAGACTCTCATACAAGGACAAAATTAATGCCAAGCAGGTTGTCAGCACACTCGCAAACTTCCCACACTAAATAAGGACATGACACATAAACCCACATATGCTGAGGTACTCACTAATAATTTACCAAAAGATCAGAGCCATCCCAAATGGAAACCACTTACAAACATAACAATGCAAAAAATTACCACAACACATAATAACACACTCACTCACTAGTGTTTCAACAAATAAATAACACCACAAAACCTAATGTACTTGTCATAGGTGACTCCACTGTGAGACACAAGGATGTTTCCCTCACTAGGCTGGATAAGGAGTGGGTTACAGTTATCTGCCTGTCTGATGCCAAGATCCATCAAGTCATTCATCCACAAGTACCGCGTATGACTTTGCCATAGTCCATGTGGGAATGAATATCTTAAGATGTACCTCACTGGACTATATGAATAGAGACATGACTGAGCTCTCAGATTATGTGTCACAGGCAGTTATACGCCTAGCCTTAAGCAGCATTCTACTTTCTCCAGGATGATGCCATAATAAAAACAAAAAAAAAAATGATTGACTTTAACAATCGGATTAGCTTCTGGTTTCAGTCCAAGGGGATATACTATCTCTCAGCCTGGGAAGACATGTAGACAGGCCACACTGCTTTGCCTCTAGACTTAAAGCATTAACCACCCTTATTGTGCCTTTTTTAGTCAGGGTCAAAATAACCAACCTCCCAACATAACAAAATCCTCTCTAGATAAACTCAATGTACTGCTGCTTAATGCTAGGAGTCTAAACTAGAAACTGCACTCTCTGGAAGCACTCCTCACTTTGGAAGATGCAGACATCTGTGCAGTCACCGAGACATGGTTCAAAGGCATGGAAAGCACCCTGGCCATGCAGGACTACAATACTTGATGTATTTTCAGGCCACAAACTGTGCGTGCAAGAACCAAAGGAGGAGGTGTATCCATCTTCATTAAGGAGAAATACACCTCGAGACTGGTCAAACAGTATGACCGTCTTGAGCTACTCTATGTTCAATTAACTATAGACATAGCTGGATATATATTCCCATGTCGAAAGGGCTGTGAATTCCCTTACATCAACACATACACACTGGAATACCAATATCTCAAACGGCCACAAAAGCAATTTTTTTCCAAGGGAAAAAAATCTCTGGGCCAACAATAAACAAAACAAGCTGACAGAAACAATGAAGTGGCTTTGCCCCCCCTACACCCCCTACATAAATATAGGAACTCTGAGATTGCACTACAGTGGTGGTAATGGCAAATTCCCGTCAACATTCAAGAGATTTTTTTTACCTGGGAAAAAAATCGCTTTATTGCTGTTCAAGATTTTGGTATTCTGGTGTATATGTGTCGCCTTAAGGATATTTGATGAACAGTCCTGTCGACATGGGAATATAGACCCGCATAGTCCCCTACCACATCATAGCTAGGTATAGGTCCTCCGCCATGAAACAGGAAAAGCATACCGCATACTTGAACTTACTGGAGTCACATGCCATACAGCCCAACATCTTAATCATGGATGATTTTAATTATCCTACCATCAAATGGGAAACATAAATAACTACAAACATGCTGGCTCAGACATTCCTGGACTTTGTTAATGCAAATGCCCTGTCACAGCTAGTCAGTACACCCACAAGAGGCTCATATGTCCCGGACATTGTACTCACTAACATAGGAGAACATTGCCCCCCCCCCCCCATTTGCTATCTTTCATGGTAAGATTGGACCATAAATCAGTCTCCTTTGATGTAATTATAAGACCAGATACCCTAATGAGCTCAAAAACACTTAAGAATTTTTCAAAGACAAATTATTTCCTACCAAGTGATGGTAAAAGAAGTTTCAAAGCCCCCTCAAATGCAGATAGCAAGGACTCCTATGCAGAGGTGTACCCCAGTGCCCTGCATAACCACGTAAGCAGTTGCAAAGAATCGGCTGTACCTGATCAGATTAAAACCAAGTCTTGCTGAAAAAACAAGCCACCCTGGTGGACCCCTAGTATAAACAGGGTATACAACAAGAGAAAGAAACTAATGTCCAAGAACAAGAGGAAGCTGGCTCAGCAGAGGAAGAAATCCCCCTCTAGCTTTAACAAACAAATCAGAAATCCTGTCAAGTTCTCTAAAGCTAATTACAAAGTAAAATTAGCCTCTATAGCTAAGGATAATCACAAGACATTCTTTAACTACATCCAGAATCTAAACGGGAACACACAGCTATGCACTGAACTGGTTGTGTATGGCACCACCCATACTCAACTGGAAGTAATAGCCAACCTGCTAGCTGACAGATTTGGAAAAAACTTGACCCCCCTGTCCCCTATAGTTATTCCCCCAAAGTATACCTGCCACCATTCCCTGGCTTATTATCTCAAGAAAGCAGGTCATCTCGGTGCTGTCCAAGGCCAAAAACTCGGCATCAATGGGACCAGACAACATCCCAGGTTGCATTTTAAACAACTTAAAACATGACCTAGCAGACCCACTTGGATCCTTGTTTAACAACAGCCTGAGAACTGGCTATGTTCCAGCAGAATTGAGGACAGCAACAGTAATGCCTCTGCACAACAGGGCACCATCAATTGACCCTGTGAATTATAGAACCGCAAGCTTGACTAGCCTCATCTGCAAGGCCATGAAAAGGACCATTATGGACATTATTAACAAGGACAAAGTTAATCTCCAAACTCTGGACCCAACCCAGTTCAGATTCGTTAAAGTTAGATCATGCCTGTTAAACATGGTTGACTTTTTTGAGAAAGTTACAAAGGCCCTGAACAAGGGAAGGACAGTGCATAGCATCTATCCTGGCCTAGTCAAGGCATTTGACACAATCCCCCACTCAAGTATTATAGAGAAACTCTCCCAATTGGGAATTAGCCCCTGCATTACCAGATGGGTAGACAACTGGTTCACTGACAGGACACATACTGTCAAAGTGGGTGACTTCTTGAACAGAAGACCAGTCACCAGTGGCATACCACAGGGTTCTGTGCTGGGTCCCTTACTGTTCTGAATTTATTTCTCAGAAGTCCAGGCAAACTTGGACAGCTTGTGCATGACCAAGTTCGCTGATGATTGCAAAGTGGGAGCAATCATTATGTTAATATACTGCAGACAAGGTTAACGCAGAGAAATGATTGTGACCAAAGCCACGGATTAAAGCCAAATGCAAAAAGAATGCATTATTATTCCCTTTGGGAAAGCTGACATCCCTGCTAATTACATTATAGACAGCACCCCCCCCCCAAGTGTAAACCCAGTGGTACATGATCTGGGTATTCAGGTTGATAGCACTCTGAACTTTGACCACCACATAGCCACAGTAGTAAGGACATCCTTCTATGTAGTACACCTTATAAGTAAAGGCATCACATCTAGATCTAAGGATGTTATAATTCCATTATGCTCAGCCCTAATCAGGCCAATAATTGAGCACAATGCTCCTTTTTGCATGTATCTCACCAAACACATGCAACAATTGGAGAGACCACAGAGGTTTATCACCAGGAAATTATAGGATACACAAAATAAGTCTTATGTGGAAAGACTGAAAGCCCTATCACTGTATTCTGTCTCCTACAGGCTGCTAAGGGGTAACCTCTGCCTGGCTTACAGGGCAGTCTCTGACCTGGCACTGATGGATATGCTACACACATTCGTGAATCAAACTGCAGGAGGGTCACTCACTCCTGGGATCTTAACCTAGCCTCTGACATGAACAGGTCATGGTGGAAAGATAGATACATTTCCTAGAGACTGCCACTTCTCTGGTACAAGCTTCTAATTCAAGTGCTTCTATTCACCTACAAATAATCAACCCCCTTAAGTAGAGCAGATTTTAATATCTATTCACAAAACAAAACCTGCATTAGAGCAGTATCACAAACTAAACTTCTAGGAGTTATAATAGACAAACACATAACCTTCATACCATTGCAATCTCTCTACTCATGTACCAAAACTGCATCAGAAAAACCCATCAAAAACTAGGCACCCTCTATAAGCATAAATTGTACCTCACACCCACCACTAGACAACCCTTGCACTATCCTATTTGCTTCCTTCACTTTTATACAGTGCCCATTTGTTCACTAACATTCAAAGCTCCTTAAAATCCAAGATTGACTCCTGTTATAATAAGGTTGCCAGGTTTGCTACCAACAAAACTTACTCCTCCCATCACTGCATCTCCCTATGCAAACTAAAATAGCTCAAACTTCCCCATCAAACCTACTTGCAGTTAACCACAGCTCACAATATCATTACCAAACTTTCCAATTGCCCATCGTTCACCTCCCTGTTTACTCTCCATAAACCTTCCTGACAACTCAGATCTGAAAATCAATTCCTTCTAAAAGTAAACATATCCAGTCTAGCAGTTGGTCAATCTCTCTACTCATGTACCATTGCTAAAACTTGGAATTCCCTACCCAGCTCTGTCAGAACTATTTCCAATCACATATCCTTCAAAAAGTCTCTAAAACAGCATCTCTTAGCCCTATGGCAATGTACATGTGGCTACGACTACAGAGCATCTTTCCTCACCTGATCTCACTAACTTTTTTCTCCCCTCTGCTTAACAGTTATGCAACTATCTCTTGCTGTCTTCACTCTACAGTATCCAAAACAGATGATATATTGTATTTTGTATATTTTGTATATAATGTATATTGCCTTTGTTATTCTAGCTAGAAATCTATGATAAGATTGTATGTCCGTTTTTTTTAAGTTGTTCTCTCTCTTTGTATGTAGAAAATGTGATTCTATTTAAATTTCTTTTGTATGTGGAGCTTTTTTCTCCAGGCCTCCACTGAAAATGGGCACTTTTTGGCCCAGTGGACCATCCTGGTACACAGGTGCAAATAAACAAATAAATAATTATAAATCCTTCTTTAGTTGCATTATGAAAACAAGAAATAATATACAGTTGTGTATGGAACTAATTGAGAACAGCACCACCCACTTTGACTGCCCAAAAATGTAGCAAATACACTAGAAGATAAATTCAGTGCTAGCTTTACTTGAAAGAGTGATTGGAACCCTACATGTTATTGAATCTACTATAACACGTAAGATTATTAAGGATATGTTCTGAATTTGCTCTCTAAAGCCAAAACTTCTGTCTTCAATGGGTCTACATAATCAACTCAGCTGCCTAGTAAACAGAGCAAATCATGATCAGGTGGAACCTCTCTTGAAGTTGTTTAATCTCAACTTAGCCACAGGGTATAGCCCTGGAGTATGGTTAACTGCTGTTGTGATGCCACTTTACTAGCATGGCCCTACCATAAACCACACAAACTACAGACCCCTTAGCCTGACTAGTATAACCTGCAAGGTTATAGAACGCATCTGACTTGACTCCATAAACTGTGATATCAAAAACTTCATTCAACTAGATGCACAATGGTTTAGGTTTGTCAAGGAGAAATTATATATTCAAGTCAATAAACTTCTTTGAGATGGTAACTGAGGAAGTAGATAGTGGTCACTCTGTCCATACATTGTATCTGGAGCATGCCAAGTCATTCTACCATTACCCCTATTGATATTGTAAAAGAGCTAACATCTATAAAAGTAGGTCCTTATATGGATATAAAGCTGGATGAAAGACAAAACCTACATAGATAAGATGGTAGACATCTCCTCAGAAAGTATGAAGATAATTCATGTTATATTGAATGGTCTGTGATGGGACCTCCAGCATTTTGACCGAGTACTTCTCAGACCACCAAAATATAAACCCAGCATTCCGGCTGACTAAGTTTGTAGATGACTGCAAACTGAGTGTTACTGTAAAATCAGCCTTTGACACAAAAGAATTATAGCAAAAACTAACTTTCATACCATACCATGCCACTCAACCTCTTAGTACAAGAAATCTGGACAAAGGCAAAAATAATGGGAGGACAAAGGCTCCAAAATAGGGACATATTTTAAATATTGCTTTTATAAACTTAGAAAGTTGATAGAATAACATTAATTATGTTGGTGTGCATTTTCTGAAGTATAAGAAGTCTGAAACTCAAATTTATGTCATTATTTCATGACTTCAACCCTGAGTGGTTTGCCAAAAAACATAATTTTTATGAGGAACACACCAAAAACATGAGACAAAAATCTAAACATTCTGTAAAAACCTTGACAGTTTAGAGATATGCATCTTACATAAATGGCATACAGAAAAAGGGCTAAAATTACGTGTAAAAAGAGCAATATTGTCACAGTCAGAGAAAAATTGTCCCTCTCAACTTGCAGTGTAACCGGTACCCTACTCCAAATTGACAAGATAGTCAGGAATTTGGTACATGAGTCAAGAACTCCATCTCCTTTGATCACTGTGTAATGTTGTGTCTTTTGGCTTTTCCCGGTTAGGGGTCGCCTCAGCGGAACTCCGGTCCGCTAATGATTGGCAGTAGATTTTTATGTGCCGAATTGCCAGCCCTGATGCACAACCTTCAACGAAGGTATGCCCATTCATGCATGTCTGCAGACAGAAGACGCTTTAGCTGAGAATAGAACGGGACAATGTCTTACTGTGAGGCGACAACGCTACCGCAGCACCACCACCGCATGTGTCCTTTGATCACTGTGTAATAACAGTAGTTAAAAAATCCTTTTATCTAGCACAACTGATATTCAGAGATATATTACCAAGGATGAAAAAAATTAGCATCCCTTCGTATGCACCCCTAGTTTGGCTAATCAGAGACTGTAGTACCCCACCCCACCCCCACCCCAGCATGTATATTTCCAGACACATAGTCAGCTAAAAAGCTTCCAGACATTCCTGACTGAAATGATTACTTGACTAAGGACATCAAATAACCATGAATAATCATGAGAGACCTGAGGCATTATCTCTGTACTTTGTCTCTTGCAGGCTCTTACTGTGGAAATGTCTTGCATTCTGTGAAACTAACAACTCTGCAAATACTAGAACTAAGCACTTAAATCTCCACCAACATATTAAATAAAACATGATGGAGATGTACATTTATTGCCCAACATTTATTGCATCCCTGCATGTTAAGCCCCCTTGCATCTCTCATATCAAACCTTGATGATTGGATGGGTACCCACAAATTCTGACCTGTGCTTCCCTTCTAGAGATGAAGGGTTCATCATGAGGATGGTCATAGTTAAGGTGCAAAACTTTTGTCAGACTCATTTATTTTGTAATTCCTCTGATCCATGAACAAGGACCACCAAAATAATGATGCAAATTACAGGCTATTACAGACTTATTTAATCTAGTTAGATTTGTGATAAGAAGAGAATATACTGGAGTAAGCCTAGCTGGTCTTCACCATGATTTCCCCCCCACAGTACCAATACAATGCAGTAGATGACTAACAAAATCCATAGTTTCATAGGAACAAAATGCACATCAGTGTCTTCTGCTACATAAAGTCAAGTGGCTGCCATTTACAGCTCCAATTACTCTCATGCTGAATACATGAAACCTGAGGTATGCATATAATGCATTGCCTCAGACGGTGATATGGACCACATGAACCTTAAAAGCTCTGTATCTAACGTACTGCCACGCACTGTGATATGGACTGAAAATAGCCAGACCACATTATGCTCTTAGAACTCAAAGTGACAATTTCATCAAATTAAAAAAAATGCCTTTAGCATAATTGTGAATGAGAAAGCATTTAAGTGCATGATTTCTAATATACAGAACAAATTAACACAGGAAATCAGAGTTGTGCAGAGCCAGACACTGTTTAAAACATAACTACATAAGCTCTTAATGTCTTAGAAATATCACTGTTACAAAGAGAATGTCTGATTGCCTTGTCTAAAATAATAATTCTAAAGCACACATTATTAAAGCTTTAAGTGTTCTGTTTAGCAATGAAGTTCTGAGGAATGATATTAGCAACACTAATAACACTAACCACTCAGTGTCAGAGGCTAGCATAGTAGTATGTTCCAGTTTGCTGTTATTGAGTAGATGTAAAATAAATGTTTGTATAATCAATAATGTATGTTGTAAGATAAATGCTATGTTAATTAGCAATCTATGCATTATAGGCTACTGCTGTGTTTGAAAATCTTACTTGCCTTAAATGTCCTTTGACATTGCATGACTATTACTGCTCTATTACAACTATCAATTAACTGCAGATTGTACAGTGAATAACTAGTTATGTACCTTTTTTTTCCTTGACTGAAAAGCATCTTCTTATCACCCTAACATCCTGGACAACAAATGTCACACTCTCCACAGTTCTAAAGCATTTAAATGAGATTTGATGCAATAATTAATCAATCAATTACTTAATTAATTAAATTGAAAGCAAAATGGCCTTTAGAAATTTAACAACCTGACCAAAACCTGAAGTGGGCATTACTACTAAAGCCCTAGCTGTTTTTCTGTTGGTTCTTTCAGTTCCTCTTCTGAGTTGGCTGGTGTCTTTTCTAAAGGTTACGGAGAGCTACACTGGAAGCACACATGCTGGAAGGAGGATAGCTGGCCTATTAAACACAGACTTCATTAAAACACAAAGGTAATCTGGAAAGCTTGAATCAGGTCTGGCATCCCACTTGTGACAAAGAGGGTGACAGGACTAAAAAAAAAAGAGTAAAAAGGATTTGTCCAGATAAAATCATTTTAGCTGCCAGATCTAGGAGACTTTCTATTTGATACCATCCCTGTGGGAGGAATAAAGATACCTCACTGAAGATTCAAATAGTTTATTCAGTTAAGTATGTATATGGACAAAACCTCAATGAGGCGTCTTTATTCTTCCCACAGGGATGGTATCAGACTCAGACTCTCCTAGATCTGCCAGATAAAGTGATTTTATCTGGACTAAACTTCCACACTTCATCAAGAAGGCAAGGAAGTACCTGTTTTCACTTACACCTGAAATCTCATAGTAAATTCTTCTATGTAAAGTGTGTTCTACCTGAACTTTATTATTTTTTTCAGTCTGTTTAGCTAAAAGTTGTTTTACCGTATGTATATGAGTTGCCTGTCTGACTCCATAATGCAAAGTATCATTCTAGCATTAAGATGGTTGTTTTACCTGTGTAACTCCATTTTTACATGTATCTACAGTTTTTGAACTGTTTTTGGTCAGTGTGTTAGATTTCTGCTGTCTAGTACTGACTGACCTGTGACAGAGAATATATTGCCACTGTTTCTGAGAGTTGGATATGACTGGCTAAATCCCTATCCATTTTTCTGTTGGTTCTTTTGGTTTTTCTTCTCAATTTAATTGCCATGCAACACTGTATTTGACAGATACAGGTACTTTCAGCTTTATATTTCCACCTGTGAACCTTCAACAACTGCAAATGTAGCACCTTAAACTCAGTGATGGGAGTAATATATTACAATATGTAATATATTATTGTACTAAATTACAATTTATAGTAATTAGTAATATAACTAGTTACTTTTTCAAAATAGTAACAACATAACAGTAATATATTACTTTTTTGTAACTAGTAACTTAAATGTGTTTTACTTTTGAGTTGCTTTTGCTTAAACCAGTGGTTCTCAACATGGGTGCTATCGCCCCCTAAAGAGTGATGGAAAACTTCCAGGGGCCCTAGATAGTATAGATAGTAGTCAAATGTTAGGCAGTAATAGAGGAATTGAAGGGGCAATCTGGATAAAAAAATTACAAAAGTTGGCACAATTCATAACACATAGCATTCACAATAAATCATTAGAATTAGTTTGGAACAAAATTTACTTCATTTTTTAGCACTGGAAGGAAGTGAAAGCTAATGATGACCAGACTACAGCCCTGTACTGGTACTGGTACTGTGGGACTCTTACCTACTAAAACACTTCCAAACACTGGGACAATTCTAGCCTGCTAAAGATCATATCCTCACCTTGCCGTATAATAAACAGCATTGGTTCTTCATACCACCGTCAATCGGAATCAAACTCACCACTCTTTGGTTTAACACCCAACACCACAACCCACTGCACCAAGCAGGACTCTTTGGGTGGATCTATGATCAATCAACTTTTGTGTTGTTGATTTTTTGTTATGTTCTATTTAAAATTATTTTCAGATTTTGATTTTTAGTTGCTGAAAATAGACAAAATGTGATAAGTTTTTATAGCTCTGGTGGTTTGGCTTAATCATTATTTGTGGCTCACTAGCTATAAAGGCTAGTCTTCTTCCTCTCCTTTTAGCTGCTCCCATTTGAGGTCACCACAGCAGAGCATCAGTCTGCAGAACAAGTGGCAGTAGAGTTTTACAGTGTCAAGTTGCCAGCCTGGCACCCAACCTTCTTCAGAAGGCGCACACATGCACTCACACTTAGGGCCAGTTTAGAATGTCCAATCCACTTGCAGCATGTCTTGGGAATGTTGGAAGAAACCTATGCGAACACAAGGCGGACAGGCAGAGTCTGCAGAGAAGACACCCCAGCAGAGAATCGAAATGGAGAACCTTTTGCTGTGAAGTGACAACGTTAACTGCTGCATCACTGTGTCACCCAGCTATAAGGACTAATCTGCTGTAGTTTTTCAATTGTTAAATGCTATTCATCATCATTGTAACATTGTGCATACAACTTCAATAATACACTTATATGCATGTGGTTACTTGTGTGAATAAATCTCGATATTATAACTGATAAAGTATAATTACGTAAAAGTAACGTGTTACTTTACTTAGTAACTAGTAATAGTTATATATTACTTTTTTAGAAAAGCAATAAGTAATAGTAATATATTACTTTCTCTGAAAAGTAACTAGTAATAGTAACTTACTACTTTTATAAGTAACTAGCACAACACTGCTTAAACTGTGCCTAAAAGTCAGTCAGGGTAGATTATTACAACATGCTGGGCTGGTTTAAAGAAATGGTACTGCATCATGCCAACTGAAGTTGAATGATGAGGGAATATGAACAGGGTGTGTTAAATTCAGGAAGCACAGCAACATAATAAAGTCAGCTGTAAAATAGGGTGTGTTAAATTCAGGAAGCACAACAACATAAAAAAGTCAGTTGGAAAACAAGGTACAACCGAGATATATACTAATGACCTTATAGTAAGCTGTACTGTTTGCTAATGGAGTAAAAAAAACATGGCAGAACAATTCAGAAACTTATAAATGATGCACAGCTGCACTGCACATGCATTAACAATGAACATGGACATATGCTTGAATTCAAGCAGAGTAGAAAAAAAAATATGTTAGGGGGTTACCACTGCAATTATAAAGCTGTATCTGCAAGAAGCGCTTACAACAGCTGCTGCTGTCGGTGGTCTGCAGTGTCTCCCCCAGTGGCATTAGGTCTTCTGACCATGCATAACATTTCATGCTGCCAATAACACTGACATAGTAGACTGATACCAAGTTAATAGGGACACCATACAACAAATAGTGGACATTTGTCTGCCTTGTCTGCAACTTCATGGGAGCCATGGACTACTCATTCCAGTAAATACTATGGTACGCATGGCTTTATGTATATTAGCTATAAAGAACTTTTCAGTAGTGGCTGGCTATGCCAGATTGAGGCAGGCACAGTATGTCATGGCACTAGCTAAGAGGCAGCAAACTGCATATAGCCTTGATATATAACTATACATGAGTGAAGCAGATAAAGAGATTATTTTATTTTATTTGTATTTTTACCAGGGTAGAACACTGATATCCATGGACCTTTTACAGACTCAGCTCAGGAGTGCTGCCTGATAAAATGACATGCTCAGAGTCACAAAGTTAGACAATGGAGGCTGAGGGAATCAAACCCTAGACGACAGGAAATAGCTCATTAACAGCTCCTTAATCTTGTACACCAACTGCCAGATAAGACAAGAAAAGAAAAGATGCATACAAAAACAACATATTGTTCTTACCCATGCATAAGCTATTTAATTTGTCCTAACCCCTCCAGCCCCCAACAAGAGAATAACAGGTGCAAGAGTGCAAGTTATCAGAAGCACAACCTCCCAAGCATAGGTACAATATATGCACACAGGCAACAAAATTTTGTAGTAATTATTTTGTATAAGTATTCTAGAAGGTAACAATCAATACACTGGCATGTAGCAACCTGTGTTCATAATACCTAACTTTACCATGCTGGCATGGTACTATGGCTAGTACACATGGGGTACAATGTACCCCTGTAGACAGAGTGCACTAATCCAGCCACACTGACAGAAAAACTGAAACAGTCCTTCTAGCTCTTACAAGCACACGGTGCACATAAGTGCTAACATTGTACAAAGAAGCAGGTATAACCAGCAACACACACCTTGAATTTTGTAGACTCGTGTGGTCCAGCAACAGTTATTTTTTTGTATTTGTTTTTGGGAGTAGAACACTGATTATCATGGACCATTTCATAGTCAGCTCAGGAGCCGTGTCTGCTTAAGTGACATGCTCAGTCACACAGTTAAGCAGTGGAGACTGAAGGAATCAAACCTTGCACCACTGGACCACAAGAAACAGCTCATTCTCAGTAGTATCTCATACAACAAGAAAATTCATCTTCCGTATCATGATGATGATCCTTGCTCCACACCTCACTTATATCATGTAGATTCCCTGTCTGACTACAATGTGTACGTTAATTTGGTCTCAACTCATTATCGTTTCAGAATCACTCAAGTTGCATGTCAAGCAAACCAGGTAAACCCCTGTTGAGTTCAGTTGTACACTATGCAGTACACATGCCTGAGCACCTACAGTGAGCTCTGAGCATGTGTGCGAAGCCCATACAGAAGGGAGTCAGAAACTGTCAAGCTCATAGCTTCCAACTGATCCCAATGTAGTTAGATGGATTGCAAACTGGCAGAAGGACAGAACCCACACTGTCAGGGTGCTGGATTCTTCTTCAGAGATCATGAAGGTGATCAATGCAGTTCCAGAGATCTGTCTTGGGACCTCTAGTATTCAGCATCTACTTCTAAGATCTCCAAATCATAAACACTGATTTGTGGTTAATCAAGTTTGTATATGACTGGAAACAAGTCATCATCCTCAAGTCCCCCTCTGACACACAAGGCACTCTATCATGAGCTTACTTGTGTTAATAACTGGTATACCTAAAATGGACTCTGATTAAATGCCAAAGAGTGCAATATTGTCACATTCAGTAAACATTCCCTCCCTCTCTCCAGTTGTATAGTATATACAACACCGCACTTCAAATGAGAACGCAGAGAAATATCTTGGAGCATGGGCGGACCTTTCCTTTTTATTTGACCATTATGTTGCAACAGTGGTGAGAAAGTCTTTTTACTTTGCACAACTCATTGCAAAAGGTATACTTTCAGGGTCAAAAAGCTTTTATCCATTTATATAATGCACTGATTATGTCTGGCATTATCTACAAGGCCTCTATTGGGGTGAATTATACTAGATACATCAAGCAACTGGAAAGAACAGAATGCCTCCCAGCTAAGAAGTTCTATTCTATCCCTCTATTCAGTATCCTACAGATACATTAGAGGTGATAAGTGCCTCACTTATCTGATAATAAAGGATTCATAGGTTCATAGGTTCATATGTAGGTACAAGGCTATTGGCCCAAGGGCCTAGGTAAGCCTAGCCAGCAAGGTTCCATGGCTTACACCACCCAAGAAAGTTATTTTCTTGTGCCACTGTCAAGCAGAGACACAGAAGTAATCCCAGGGTATATTTCCTATTTCCCATCCACTCATCAAGATTTTTCTTGAAGAGTGCTAATGAAGAACTTTGCTTGACATAGATGGGTAGCTTGTTCCAGAGTATAGGAAGTCTCTGGGACAGGAATCTATCCCTCCAACATGCCATGTTTATTGTGGTGACAAAGTTTAGGTCCCTAGAGTGTGTAGCTCGGAGGGATTGGGACTTCTTTAGGTGTAGCATGTCCAACAGCTCTGGATTTGACATAGCTTTATAAGTTAGGCAGAGATCACCTCGGAGTAGGCGATATGCTATGGAGTAAAGCTGGAGTTTTTTGAGGTGGTCAGTGTAGGGCATTTGTTTTAGGCCAGTAATCCTCTTTGTGAGGTACTTCTGTGGCCTTTCCAGCTGCTGCAGATGTCTTCTGAGGTACATTCCAAAAGGGGCATTGTACTCTATAATGGGTTTAATGAGTGACGAGTAGAGGGGAAAAATTACCTCTTTTTTCCTGGATGAGAACCCTTTTATGATGAGGTGTGTCACGTAGAAGGACTTCCTGACTACTGTGGCGATGTGACTATCAAAGGAGAGGCTACTGTCCACCTGTGTCCCAAGGTCTCTTCTCACATATTCGGTGTTAAGTAGATTGCTGCCTATGTTGTAGTTCATGGGTACAGAGTTTTTACCAAAGGGGATGACACTGCACTTTTTGACATTGAGCTTGAGGCCATGGCTCTGACACCAGGCATCTGTCTCAGTGAGGCCCTTCTGTAGGATATCCACATCATTTGGGGACTTGACTATGGCTCCTAGTTTGCAGTCATCTGTGAACTTCATTAGCCAGAGGCCTTCTGTATTAGCCTGTACTTCAGAGAATTAGATACCAAACAGGAGAGGTCCCAGGATGGAACCCTGTGGTACTCCACTTGTCACTGCTTTGAGGTCAGATTTGGAGTCTGCAACTTTTACAGTGTGGGTTCTGTCAGTGAGCTAGTTGGCAACTCATCTTGTAATGTAAGGATTTATACCTAGTTTAGTGAGTTTAGCTATAATTCCAGAATGGGGGATGGTGTAGAAAGCCTTGGCAAGGTCAAGATAGGCTGTGTGAACCCCCTTACCCTGATCCATGGCTTTGGTGACTACCTCAAAGAAGTTGATCAGGTTCAGGAGGCATGGTCTGCCTTTCACAAACCCGAACTGGATGGGATCCAGAGTTTGGAGGTTACCAATGTCTTTGTTTATGAGTTCCATGATGATACGTTCCATGGCCTTGCAGACCAAGCTCATCAGGCTAATAGGTTGATAGTTCCCAGGATCAGTGGTGGCTCCCCCTTTGTGGAGTGGGATAACTGTTGCTAAGCGCCATTCAATGGGCACAAAGCCTGATGTGAGGCTATTATTGAACATGGTGCTTAAGTGGGGAACCAGTTTGTTCTGTAGTTCATGTAAAACGCATCCTGAGATGTTGTCCAGTCCCATTGATGCTGTGTTTTTGGCTTTATAGAGTGCAGCTTTTACCTGCGTAGTTGTGATTACAGGGACTCTGCATTCTTCCTGTATAGATATGGGCCCTCTAGAGGGTGAGAGGGGGGTAAAGTTAGCACTGAACAGATCTGCCAGGATGTTGGCAATATCAGTTGGTTCTGTATTTTTCATGCCTTTGTGCTGTAACTCAGAGCAGATCTGGTGTTGCCATCTAGATTCTTGACATAGCTATAGAATGCTTTGTGGTTGTCCTTGGATTTAGTGGCAATTTTGTTTTCGTAGCTAGCTTTGGAAGATCTTATAAGGGATCTCAGCTTCTTACTGAGGCTGACCAGGGAGCTCCTCCACTCATGGGATTTTACTCTCTTTTGCAACAGTTTCTTCCTTCTGTTGTACAGTTTGTTTATGGCAGGGGACCACCAGATTGGCTTCCTTTTTTTGGAGGATAACGTCTTGGTTCTGTTTGGGATAGCACGATCCATGCACTCAAGTAAGTGCTTATAGAGTGCATTTGTGTAGGATTCAGCAGTTGAAACTGTATTGTCCATCTGCATGGGTGTCATGAAGTTCACCACTTCTGTCTTAAGAAGCATGAAGTTGGCTTTGGAGAAATTTTTTACTGTGATTTCCTTAATGGGGGGTGGGGGCGGGATGTGGATATCAAGGGTGATAAGCTTATGGTCGGATCAGACCAACGAGGAGTTGACTTCAGATGTGTCACTCATGTTGGTAATGACTAGGTCTAGGATATTGTTGCCCCTGGTGGGGGTGTGGATAAGTTGATCTAGGGCATTGGAGTTTATGAATTCCAGAAAGCGTTGAGCTAAGGAGTTGGTACACGAGTAGTTTTCCCAGTTAATGGTACAAAAACTTTTATACATTCATAATGCAAATAGTGTTACAGATACTTGAACAACAGACCTCATTCTTCTTAAACAAATATACAAAGCAAGGTAGAGGGATAGATTTGGCAAACAGATCTAGATAATTAGATGGGCATGCAAAGTCAACCCTGAAATGTCAGACCTTTCCAAGGTCTAGGATGGGTACTGAAAAGGTGCTAATGGTATTTGGCCATTTCTCTTGTATTTTCTATGATAACTTAAGGATGACAGGCTTGTATAATGGCAAATGTTTGCACACAGCAGGGCATCTATGGCACATGTGCAGTTATTACCATTATTTCTACCAAACAATTAACATGCCTGTTTCATTAATATTTTTGTGACATGAGAGTCTACTCATAATTTCTTTTCCCATTAATTTAATTATGCCTAGTGAAATCCTCTATTGTCTTAGAAAACATTAAACATATATTTGTAATACTTGTCATAGAATATAATTTTATTTTTAATCTATTTGTTTATTTTTAGCCTGGTGAGTCTTCTGGGAACAGAGATCACTTGCTTGTGAGACTGCGTGGAATTAATGAGCTTTCACTCTGCAGAAAATAGAGAAGATGGTATGAGGAATTCATAGTCAGGTGTTTTGCTTTAAAGCTCATATCCTCTTTGACAACAAATTACAAGTTCTTAAAAGCAGGCTCAAATGCTTGATTTGTTGTTATGTCATTGGAAATGTGTTTTATGACCCCCCCCCCCAAAAAAAAAGCAGCACATAATATAGTAAAGCATCCTGTAACTATTAAGAATTTCTCTCTGTACACATTTCAGTGGAGAAATACAAATCACATTCTGCACTACTTGTTTTTAAAGTACACACAATGTTTAAGTAAAGTATTTTGGCAGTCTGGCCTTTCAGTCAATGTCAGCTGATAAATATCTTCTTAGTACACAATGAAATATGCTTTTAAAATGACACGAGAAACCGTCCCATTTTCAAGGGCTGAAAGATGTTACTTGTCTTCTTCTTCTTTTTTCGGCTGCTCCCGTTAGGGGTCGCCACAGCTGTTTCCATTTCTTCCTGTCCTCTGCATCTTGTTCTGTTGTACATGTGTTAAATGTTTTTAAAGCCTACCCAATTAAGGTTTATTAGTTACCTGTCAAAGATATAAGCCTATTAGAATCACCTGTATAAAGGGCATGGTATTACAACAATTCTTGAAAATCACATAAAGGCTATATGCCTCTCACCCATTAGCAACACCGCTTCACCACTTTCTTTAACTGGACTCATTTTGAAGTTACAGCATATTACCAGACAGCATACATTTATTTTTAATGCTAATGCTCATAAGGCACACAAACACACACACACACACACACACACACACACACACACACACACACACACACACACACACACACACACACACGCACACATATACCTCTTAGGTTAAATATCTTTCTCAGGCTTACACAGTTTATAATCAAAGTCTTAAAGAATCAAATCATGAATACAAGACACTGCACATTAGCAGCTCTTAGTTGATTTGACAACAAAACTAGCACATTGCCAGACTGCTTTCTCATGAGAAACAACTTTTTGCCAACTAACCACATTATTATGTTCATATTTGCTCCTCAGTTTACCTACCAACCCATTGGCCTTTAAAGCATTAACCATATACATAAGCATATAAGTACTATAGACAGCTCTTAGCCATACATCTCAACCTCTTAGAGCAAGAAATCTGGACAAAGCCATAAATAAAATTGAGACAAGAGCCCAAAAATAGGGACAATTTAATTATTGCTCTTAAAAACTTAGAAAGTTGATAGAATAACGGGTTTTGCATTAACATGGATTTTCTGAAGGATATGGCATCTGAAACTCAAATGTCTGTCATTATTTTCTAACTTCAGTCTTTAATAATTTGCCACTAATTTGCCAGAAAACCACAATTTTATGAAAAATGGACCAAAAATATGAGGCCAAAATTTGGACAGTCTTTGAAAGTCTGTACTGTTGAGAGGTATGCTCTTAGCAGATTTCTTAAAAGCTTTCATAAATGTGTATCAAAATATTTTGTTGAACAAAGTACACAAGTCTTGATAACAATTTAAATCTTGCAACTGCCTGTCAGTTCTGCGATCTATGCACAAACAACACGAGCTGAAATTATACTCAAAAGAAAAAAAATGGAATTTGAAATGAAATTCCAGTGTAAGTTTTTAGATAGAGGCAAAATGTCTCAAACTCTCATGTAGGACCCTTTGGCCCTGTAAACCTTTCTTAAAATAAAGGAACATCTCTAATTCAAAAACAGTGCAGTTTGGTTCTCAGTGACATAGACAGGTACTGTTAACTACCATTCTTGTCTCTATGGTAAATCATGGATTCTGCCAGCACACATAAGATCTGGTCATCCTTAAAGTTTATGACTTGTGCAGAACCACAGAATTTGATATCATGCCATAAATGAGTGTAAAACTACCTGAGAGGATATGCACATAATGAAAACAACATTAAAAATAAATATGCTAGTCACATCAGAATCTTCTGTGCATATACTTTCAAAAAGAAATGCTAATAGACTCACAGATGAAAGATGAAATATAACTAAAAGCAAAATAATGTGCTTTGTGTTTTAAAATAAGGACTGTAATTACGGCTGTAATAGAAACACTATAATGCAGCATGAAATAATCTGAAAATTCTTACACAGTGATGCAGATGTTGCTATGTAGTCAAAAAGAGAATAGCAGTACTTAGTTTTATAATAAAATATATCAAAGAAAGAGGAAAATACAATGCTTTATTCTTCAGAAATCATTAGTAATTTGTACAGTATTATACAAGATATGGGCACACTATAGTTATTTACAAGATAGGAAAACATATGCAGAAACCCTGGGATGCAAAGCCTAAGCTGCTATGGTATTTTTTGTTTATTTACTTCATACAAAGTTCACCCCTAAGACATGTGGTAGAAGGAGATGTCATGTTAATAGTCACACCTACATTTTTGAACTACAGACCTTCCTAGTTCCTTAGTGGAGGTGTGAGACACAGTCATGTCAGTCCTCCCCAACTTCCTCCCCCAGTATACTTCTTACTACATAATTCCATCTCTCTGAACATTGTTGATCTATTTCGTATAAAAATGACAAATATAATTTTGCCTGGTCATCTCTGTTCCAAAGTATGTACTCGATGCGTCTAAAGTCATCTCTGTTAACTGCAACTATTGACAATGTTCTTTTTCAGTTTATCTGTCTAAATATTTGGGCTATGTATATGTAGGTTCATACTCTATTAACTGAAGTTGATTTTTTTTTACTTCATTAATATATTCTTCTTCTGTATTAGGTTTCATAATAACTTTATTTAACTGTAGCCATTTTATGCCAGTGTGGAGCTTTTCTTCCTGGTCCACTATTGAAAATAGGATATTATCCCAATTCAGATTTTCATGGTAAAGAAGTGTCAAATAAATAAATAAACAAATAAACAAACAAACAAACAAACAAACAAATAAATAAATAAATCCAAGTAAATTGTAATTCAATTAAGAAAAGAATTACTACTTTTATATACACTAACTTTCATAACCATGTACCTCACATTAAGGGGAAGATTCTGATGTATTGTAGTTTTGGACTTAGTACCTAATACCCCCATGTGTACCTTCAATTTTGCTATTCCAGGGATCACAGTTATGGTCTTTGGAATTTTATCAAGCACACTTTTTTGGCAGTTCACTTGGTACTTTTTGACAGCTGAAACTCATTATTAGCTTAGCCCTTGTGCTTTACTTAGCTAGTTAGTTCATTTTTGTTGTGTGGGGTGGTGCACTGATCATTGGATCTTTTTCAGACTTACGTGGTTGTTGAAAATCAAAAGTAAATGATTACAATATTGGCTCATAATATGAAAATTCAATCTACAACATAGCAGTAACTAACTAAGCGATGCCCTGGGCATTTTCACTGACTAGTACCCCTTCATTGTGCCTTGTTCTGGATGTGTTTTTAAGAGCAACGTGGAAGAGAAGTTAGGAATGGATTATGTTAATTTGACAGGTACTAATTCAATAGGTAGTAGCAAAAGATTTTAGGGATAATGAGGAAGAAGCAATGAGAAAAAAAATGAAAATGATAACTACAGATTAGCAAAGTAAGTGCTGAAGACTGGAGTGATTTAAATGGTAAGCTAATATGGTGGTAATTCAGTTGGCAAAAAAAGAAAGGATTTAAGATTTGACAGTTTAAATATAAGCGGACATAGAATCTGTTGTGTTCTCACTGGCAGTTGTTTTGATTTTTAACAGCAATGCAACCACTGTCCATTTTGGGACAATGAGTGTGAATCTGAAATTTTGGTTATTGGAAGCAGTGGATATTCTAGGAATACTTTAACTGGACAAGGAACATGTCTTTTCAATTGTAGCTCTTCTTTCTGTTGACAGAAATTTAGAAATTCTTCTGGACAAGTAAATAATTGCTTTTGCTCCTGACATATGTATAGGGTGGTAAAAACTTAACTGTGGGTTTTGTAGGGTGCCAAGATATTGGAAATTTTGAACTGTTTCTTTGTTGTTGCAGAAAAATTTCCATTTTTATAGGTCTTTGTTAACTTTTGCAGTGTCCCAGAGAGCATGACTCTTGCTTTCTTGGAGATAATCTGGACCATCCTTTTTTTCTGTAGCCAAACACATAAGAGTTATATATCTTCCGCGAATCTAAGCCTGACTAGCTTAGTCTGCAAAGCTATGGAAAGGATCATCATGGACCTCATAAATAAAGATATTGGGGACCGACATACACTGGATCCTACCAGTTTGGCTTTGTTAAGGGCAGATCCTGCCTCTTAAACCTGGTTGATTTCCTTGAAACAGTCACCAAGGCCATTGACGAGGGGAAGGTGGTCCACACAGCCTACCTGGACCTTGCAAAAGCCTTCGATACAATACCCCACTTGGGCATTATAGATAAGCTCACCAGCTTAAATATAAACCCTTATGTCACTAGATGGTTTGCAAACTGGCTCAAGGTCAGAACCCACATGGTTAGAATTGCTGAAGCCATGTCAGACTCCAAACCAGTTACAAGTGGCGTCCCACAAGGCTCAGTCCTGGGACCTCTCTTGTTTGGTATATATTTCTTGGAGGTACAGTCTAACATGGAAGGACTGTAGCTGACCAAGTTCACAGATGACTGCAAACTGGGCACCATAATCGACTCTCCAGCCAACACAAGCATCCTACAAAAGGGCCTCATAGAAACAGACAACTGGTGCCAGAGCCATGGCCTCAAGCTAAATGCCAAAAAGTGTATAATCATCCCCTTTGGCAAAAACAAAGTGCCCACAAATTACCACATAGGTGGTAATCCATTAAGTACGGGAAAAGTAATTAGGGACCTGGGGACCCAAGTTGATAGCAATCTCTCATTTGACAACCACGTGGCCAAAGTGGTTAGAAAAACATTTTATATAGCCCATCTAATCATGAAGGGATTCACATCTAGATCAGGGGAGGTCATCATGCCTCTTTACTCATCCCTCATCAGGCTCATAATTGAGTACAATGCCCCTTTTGGGATGTACCTTACCAGACACCTGCAGCAACTGGAAAGACCCCAAAAGTACCTCGCCAAGAGGATCAAAGGGCACAAACAGATGCCATATGCTGCCCGGTTAAAGAAACTCCAGCTCTACTCAGTGGCATACCGCCTGCTCAGAGGCGATCTGTGCCTGACATATAAAGCCATGTCCAACCCAGAATTAATGGACATGCTGCACCTCAAAAAATCCAAATCCCATCGAGCTACGCGGTCGAGAGACTTGATCCTCAGCACTGAAATAAATAGGACATGCTGGAGGGACAGATTCATAACCCAGAGGCTCCCTTCACTCTGGAATAAAATCCCAGTCCAGGTTAGGCAGAGTCCCTCATTGACTCTCTTCAAGAGGAATCTTGATGAGTAGATGGGAGATAGTAGGTTTACCCTGGGTATCACTTCTGTGTCACTGTTAGACAGAGGCACAGTATACTAACCTTGAAAAAGGGCATAGCAAAATTCATTTAAAATGGGTGGCGAAAGCCAAACACACTCTGGCTAGGCTTATAAATGCCCTAGGTAGGGCAATAGCCTAGTATGAACCTATGAACCTATCTGTTGGATAAGGGGGGTAAACATGTAATGACCATATTTTCTGCATAATGGCTGACTGGCTGGTGACAGAAGTTAGTATGGTACATATTATTAAAAAATTACACTAGTGATGGAGATAAAAGACTGCATCTGGGAATACTCTTTAGTGATAGTTGTACAGGTTGAGATTATGGGTTGTAACCAGACTAAGAAGTTTCTGTGTGAGTTGTAATCATTAAAGCAGCTAAGAGCTTTAGGACTAATGCCAGCTGATGTGAGGGAATATAGAAGTAAGACATGATCAATTATGTGACATGCTTTATATGATCAATGATCAATGATTAATGGTCTAGTACAATTTGTTCTGTGTTTTGGAGAATATCATCTTTACATATATACAGAGCTGTCATTACAACCATACATGATCAGAAGCCATGTTGGTACTTTGACAGCAGATTGTATTATTGCATACATTTGGTTTGTTGTGAGAATACAGATTTTTTAAATATTTTGGCTGATACAGGGAAAATGGCGATAAGTTACATGTCATTGATCAAAGAGGGGTGCGGTCTTTGGTACTGAGGTGACTAGCTGTTGCATATATGAGGCATGATATTACTACATAGGTAGAGGCTACTGATGTGTTTCAGAATGGAGGCTATGTTTTCCCTACACTTATGGATGTTGTTGGGGCATCCAGTGGAATTTGTTCAATAAGTTTTTCAATGTCTCTGATGCTGGCTGAAGAGAATTAGAAAGGAAGGATGTAAAAAGATTGGGGTCTCTTAGGAGAGGACATAAATGCTAAACAGTAGTGGGGGTGTGTGGTAGATGGGTAAATTCTATGAGAAATTCCAACAGATGTGGTGCCTGACTTGGTGTGTTAGGTGGTAAATTCTATGACAAATTTCAACAGACATGGTATTTGATTTGGTATGGTAGATGGGTAAGCTCTATGACAAATTCCAACAGACATGGTGCCTGACTTGCTGATAATGATATTGTTTGTAGTCACATCCCTGCTGGATGATTGTCCAATTACCTGATTAATATGATTCTTGAAATTCGGTGGATGATGAGAGGATGAATTGGTGGGTTTGTAGGTGCATGAATGTGTGTCTTCTAAGCATATTTTATTATGTTTCCTAGAGTTATGAACTTTTCTGTAGTATCTGCATTGGCTTCTCTCTTCAACTGTTGCTATGTGGCATTTCTTATTTTGAACACAGTTTTACGCACATTAGTAATTCAGGTACAGAGTCCAAACAGTCCAGAAATGACTGTGAAGTATTTATCTTGGAGGTCTAGCAATGTGTTACTTGACTGCCTTCTTAGATATAGAGGGTTCTGTGAGGCTGCAGATCAGAGGAAAAGTCAATGGTGCAAGCTCAGTGTGGAGATTATCTGTGCCGTGTTATATTTTTGGATACAAAGTGACAGGTTTTGGGGATTATTTCTTGTTTGGTGAAGTGTAGTTTAATGTTATGGGATATAATTGTTTTGTAATGGTATATAGACTTTAATATAGGAAACAGTGTAAGCAAAATTAGTGACAAGGAGGCCAAACAGAGTATTTGTAGCTGTTCTCATGTTTGGTCAAGTATATATTAATTAATTGGATGTGGTTTGCATCTATTAGAAGGTTATATGTGTCCTGTTTTAGGGGTCAAATAAATTAATGTTAAAGTCTCTTACAATAGGTATGTTTTAGAATGGATGAGAATCATGAAACTTTCTGTTAATAAGAATCTGTTTTGTGGAGGAAGTTAGACTATGGCAAGGTAGAATAATATGCAGTTTAGTTGATAAGTCATCACTATGAGCCAGTTAAGGTTATGATTATCTGCTAACTTCTGTTTTGTATAAATGTTGTGCACTACTTACTATTCTTTTGCATAGATATACACTGACTGCAATTATAGCCTGAGAAGTTGTATTTGAAGTCAGAGATACTTTCTTTTAGCCATGACTCTGTGACTGTAACAAAATGAAGAGATGCTAGTTGAAAGGAATTCACTTGCTCCAGTTTGTTTTCATAAGCTGACAGAATTAAGCAGAGCTTAGTGTCAATAGGTATTTGTTATGAAAGTGAAATGTGTAGGTGAAAGAACTAGGTGAGTGGTTGGGGAGACTGTAAGATTAGGAGCCAGACAGGTTTCTATATTACCTTTTGAAAGTAAATAGAAGAGAAATGGCAATAGTTTTAGAAGAAATTGTGGAAATTTTTCATGATATGAATGAGTGTGTTTTTTTGCTTAGTATTGTTTTTTCTTAAGTTATAGGCATAGTGTAATTGCAGAAAGCAAGGATATTTACACAGCATTGCATTAATTATGAAATATAGCAAGGGAGATGAGTAGCTTTGGGTTAAATAAAAATAGAGAGATGGGGAAACTTTGTGAGGCTGGTTGCTAGTAATGGAAGGAAGTTGACAAGTAAATGAGGAGGTGTTGAGCAAATAGGTTTTGGAGCAATTGGTTGGGGGTGTGTACTTAGCAGAAGGCCAATAATATCTATAGTAAGAATATTGACATTATGTACTGCTTATAGAAAGGCAAACAATTAGGGTATTTATAACTTTGAATTGAGGGATTAAGTGATTGCATTAGATTAATTGGAAGAGGAGGAGATATAAGAGGAATTTAGTTAACAAAATATTATCAGATTGCTGAATTTTTCTGATGGCACAGTTAGGAACGTATAAACAAAGTGATGCAGGGGTGGGTGGGAAAGGGGGCAGAGTTGGAAGAGTAAGTCAAGGGGCAGAGTAGGAAGAGTAAGTCAAAGCTAAGCACAGCTAAGTGAACTGGAGTGAGTTAGATCTCTAACAGTTTCCTCAGAAAAGAAACAGACAGTGACTTGGAGCAGAGAATAAGTTGCAGCCCCTCTGGCTTTACTAATGGAAAGAAAACGAGATGCTCTTTTTACTAAATTATACAACTGTGCAGACACATCTAAAACTGGGGGAGAGGGTGTCAGGCACACTATATTTTATCCACAGATCTCCTACAACTGTAATTAAATGAAAGCACTGTGACTGAAGTGCTCACTCTTGAAATAGCTATTTCAGGCTGTGCATAACACATAAAATCCATTAAGTAATATCTGGTAGCCTTCACAGGTAGTATCATGGAAGCAGGAGTATTTGTTAGAGGCCATCAATACCTTTAAGTTATTTACTGTCTCAAAGTAAATGTATTTCCTGTAAAACAAGTGTCTACATCAATAAACACTAACTCTAGGATGGTGCTAGAAAGACAACAACATTGTATTAGGCAACATTACTAAATTAATTGTGGAAAATAAGTTATTCTAATAGAGTTTTAGGGGGTATGATAATTTAAACCCAGTTTACAGCCACATGTAGAGGTTTGTCCAGAGTGGTTACCATGCTATTTCAGGTAAGTTAATTATTGAAACCAATTTTAGCTATCGACCACACCTTACTTTATGTAGTGAGGCTTCAGAATAGTAGTTTTGCTGAGGGAGAGTGGACCTAGGTTTAAATATATTTTTTGCACCCAGGAATCACAATCACATGTATTTCACTAACTAGAAACAAGAAAATAAAGAAAGAAAGAAAGAAAGAAAAGAAATATAAGAAAACAGTCTTTAGTATACAAACGCAACTCTGAAGAAGCAGTTTCTCAGTTAATTTATGTTGTACTCTAAACACAAAAAGGCCACAGGCTGGATTGTTGAATAAAAATGTATAAGTAATAATTATTTTTAAATTGCCAAAGTAATTCTGCAATAAAGAGGCTTATATTTTAGGCACTGTACTGTTGAATTTCAATAGTACAAGAGGAACAAGAGGAGCCCAAAGAAAAAAAATTATCTCTCTGGTTATCTGTGAACAAGTAGAGTTCAATAGTTAACCAGCCAAAAGTTAACACTAACTGTTGCTCTCACAGTGGCATTACTTGAAATGCTGCATTGATTAGTTAACCCAAGGTCTGCAACAAACAGTAGATTCTAACATCTGTTTTATAGGCAGGATTGCTTCCTCTGTTTTCAAACAAAGTCAGTGACTAAATCCTCATAAAACGTGTGTTGTAAAGAGAAACTGCTTAATCTCTTCAATTATTACTCATTACAACAGTATATCTTCATGGAAGAGAGACACTTGTAGAAGAATAACAAATTAACTTAAACTCAACAGCATCAGCTCTTCATGAGGCCCTTGTAAGAGTAATGCTTGTCTTACACTGCTAAACCTCTGGGTACAAAGGCTATGATTCCTTCAGGAAGTTTCATTTTTTTCCGATAGTTCTGCCAGTTATGCCAATAGTGTAACAACACACAACAGTTCACTTTATAGCACTTAGAGAACTGAAAGGACAACATGCAACTATGTAAGATACTCACCAAAACCATAGTGTTAACTGCTGGATATGCCTGCCACTATCAAATTCTTTACTATAGTGTATTTCCTGATAATAGGTAGGTCACCACAACTATGTCTAAAGGAAGTTTGCCTCTTACTCAGCATGTTCTCTGCACAAAATAGTCTAAGACACAGAAAGCTATGATTCAAACAATACCATGCACTGTTTCATTTTTTTTTTGCTTTAATGAATGATACCAGGACCTAGAACCATAACAAAAATGTAGCAGCTATAACATGTAAGCTATAAATAAAAGTAAATTGTTTGTAACCATGTCACTTTATAAGGTCAGATAAATCAAATAACATGAATAAAAAAAACGCAATTCAAATGCTCTGATATGTCCCCATCTCCAAAAAACTTCATGAGAGTCTGACAATTGATCACTCTGAAGATCACTTGTTAGGGCCATATTTTACCTATGAGGATCTGCAAGGGGAGGACCACAGAATAAGACATGCACATTGGAAGACTCACTTCTGCACAACAGACTTATCAAATCCGGCATATTTCTGTACCATTACTACAAAAACAGCCATAGGGATGTGGAGATACTTCTGTTAAGCATGGGAGATAACCTGGTTATTCTGAGCAGTTCCATTCAGTGATTTGTGGATGGCACCTTCATAACAAAAGGCACAATACTGTAGCAGCTCTACAGTACACATGTTCTCCTGACATTCCAGGGTACCTACAGAACAGTAGCATACGTTTTCTTCCTAATGTCGGACAAGACACTGCATGGCTATAGTGCCATATGGAATGCACTGCTGGATGCTATTGACAGATTTCAATTATCTGCTTCCTCAGAATACATTCCTTCAGATTCTGAGTTAGCAGCATTGTACAATTTTAAGACCAACTTATCTGTTAACAAAGCCAAAGGGTGCATATTTCACTTTTGTGTTTGGGTGGGGAAGGGGGCACATAGTACAGAGATATGGGCTGGCAAGATTGCATAGCTACAACAAAAAAGTTTAACAGCTTGTGAAGTACCTGATGGTTCTTTCTTTTTGGACCCAGAACATGTCCCACCAGCGTTTTTAGAATTAAAGCCACTGCTGCCTGAAGATGCTAAGGAGCTACTTGAATTTATGGACAATACTTCTGTACTGGGTTGCAATCATACTTTTGGAAAGTACATTTCACCTGCCACCTATGTATCCTCCAGAACTGCGGTATGTTTCTAATTTCTGCAGTCATTGATTGTTTCATGGTCAGATCTCTGTAGAGGTATGGTATTTGTGTGTCTAACGCCTCCTTGGTAAATGTTGATTTCTATTCGGTGTTTGCCATACTACAGAGTTAGCAAAACAGAGGCGAAACAGTGAAGGACAGGATACTTGTTAGTGTTCCTTTTACAACCACATAAAGGCTAAGTTGGTTATGAAGAAACATTTGCACATTAGTCCTGCAAAGCCAAAATAATCTATAGGCAGCCTTTGTACCCAGCAATTATAGCTATTTTGTTGTCTCTGCATATTTCTGATGTTCAGTTGTAATAAAATAAAAACATGAAATAAAAATAGCAGCCACATTATATTCATTTAACACAAATACACAGCTGATCACCAGACATCCCCGCAGCTAAGTACTCCTCTCCTATAAAGCTGTACACTGCTACTATCTGGTTGACTGCCAGAATTAAAAAAAAAAAAACAAAAACAAGCCAACAAAACATAAAAAAACTTAAATCACTCTAATGTAACTCCCTGCTCATTTACATTGCCAGCATATTAACAAGTTTTCAACATATTCTGTGTTTAATCGAATCTAAACAACACCAAAACTCTAAAACTGCAAAATTTAAAATCGCGAAGTTCAACACAGCACATTCTACACTACACATACACCAAACTACCCACACTACAAAACACACACACACACACACACACACACAAACATAACAATACAAACTAACAAACCTACACTACAAATAAGCAGGGGGGTACCTGCACCCCCCTGCTTATATATTCTAACTCCGAGATCACACCAAACAGAAAAAGACAGCAAACTCACAACCAGACATTCTACACTCCCTCATACACACACATCACATATATATAAACACCACCACATTCAACATTTAAACACTCATACTTTTACCTGCCTACCATAACCCACATGTACAACTTCCAAACACACTTACACTCACACACCTACCCGTAACCCTTATAAATTAGGCACTTACCTTAAATTGCACCTAAATCCACATAGTAAACCGAAACCATCCACACCACACATTCCACGTCACGTACCATTAAAGCATAACAGCGAATTCGAAATATTCGGATTCACAGTTATGCACTTTCGCCATTCTGAACATTCGACTTTATAGTCTCAAAATACTGAAATTCGATATTTCAGTATTTTGAGATTATAAAGTGAACCCCATGACACTGTGTCGCTGTCTGAGGAAAGCATGCTCTCTATTGCATTTATTTATTTATTATTTATTTATTTATTTATTTATTTGACATTTGTTGACCTGGTTAGTTAGACTGAGCCAAAGCACTCTTTTAGCAGAAGCCCGGGGAGAAAACCTCCATGGTTACACAATGCATGTAGAAACAAAACAAGATACCATAAATTATAAAAGTTATGAAAATGCATTAACATAATATGAGTACATAATCAACAAAACCCAGAGACCAAATGCATTCTAATATCAAATAATCAACAAGGACAATTCAGAGTGTAAGTACCAAGTTACAGGGGTAAGACATGCAGCTCAGTTGATGTAACTGAAGAGGTAACTACATATCTGTAGAATAGAAAGCTAGACATTTGATGGGACTGAGTCAAAGTACAACTTATGAGTGGAGACAGAGGAGAGAGAGAGAGTGAGTTAGGTGAGAGGGAGGTGAAGAGTAAGGGGTGGTCAGTCATGGTTGAAAGTTACAGTGACAGACTGATATACTGCTTAGGTAGTTTTAGGAGTAGTTTTGAATTTATGTGGGTGATAAATATTTCTGATATCCAAAGGAAGTTTATTCCAAGATTGGGCTGGGGAGTAGCTGTAAAGGTTTTGTCCAATTTTAGTTTTGGGCTTGTAGATTTGAAGAAGGTTTTGTTCACCACTTTTTAGGGGCCTTGGTGGGGAGTAAAGTGAAACAACTGAGGCAATATTTGGACAGAAGGAGAGTAGATGCAAAACAGAATGTATCATTTGAAGCTGAGAGAGAAGCAGATGGTAGGGAAATTCTAGCCAGTTTAACATTTTGAGAGCAAGACAGTGGTGAGAGTGGTAGCAATGATCAGCAGAGAATCTAACAACTTTATTGTAGGTGGATTCTAATTTTGTTAAAAGATTAGTCTGAATGTTAGTGAGTATTTGGGACCCATACAATAGGCTGGGGAGAAGGCAGCTGTGGGATAAGGAGATTTTGGCTTTATTCAACAATAATTTTTGTTCCTGTAAAGGAGCCCAAGTTTTTGGTGGATTTTCTTAATGTTGCTGAGAATGTACAGATCAAATTTACGATAGTCATCGATGGTGACACCTAGTAATTTATTGTGTGACTCCACGGTGATAGGAGTGTTGTTGAGGGATGAGATTGATAAGGAAGATTTCAGATGGTACATCATTTTGGGAATGAAAAGCAAGAGTTTAGTTTTCTTTTGGATTTAGAATTAGTTGGTTCATGGTGAGCCAGTTTTCAATGGATAAGAAGGATTTCTGTGTCCTTGTAGTTAAGTCAGAGAGGGAATCAGCAATAGTGATAAATGTAGTGTCATCTGCATATTGCACAACTGATGACTGTGGGCAAGATGTGAACAGTAGGTTGGTAAAGTTTTAAACAGTAATGGGCCAAGGATTGATCCTTGAGGTACACCCACCTTAACAGGTAGAACTGGGGAAGTAGCTAAGTCATTTGACTTATTGAAATCAGCCCTTGAGATAACTAGAGAAACAGGAAATAGTGGTGGTGGATAGGTTTAGTTCAGAGAGTTTGTTCAGGAGTAAGGGGTGGGAGATGGAGTCAAATGCTTTTAATACATCAAGAAATATGCTTCAGATAAGTTTGTTTTGACGTCTTAGTTGGGAGATGGTGTTAACAAAGGAAATGAGGGCAGAGGAGGTGCTATGTTTATGGCGAAAACAATGTTGAGTGGGGGGGGGTAAGTAGGTTCTCTTGCAAGAGGAAGTGAAGGATTTCTTTGTGTACACATTTCTCTAGAATTTTAGAAAGGGGAACTAGGATTGCAATAAGTCTGAAGTTGGCAAGCTCTGAGGATTTCCATCCCTTGTGGATGGGTAAGTTACAAATGTCTCCATACTTATCAACCATTCCATTACTGAATCTAAATTGTTTCCATATAGTGGGTACTTTAGATTCCGTAATGAAATGGTTCATAAGTAGGGAGATGGGGAGGGCAATAGAGTTAGCTTTTTAGAAAAAGAGTGGGGTAGATTATCAATAGAGGGGGAGTAGGGTTTTAGCTTTAGAAGCAAGGATGTAATACAGTTGGTAGACACAGTTCTCAAAGAAAAGGCCAGAGTGGGATTGGAGGGTATGGGAGGTTCAGGGGACATTTTAGTATTTGGGCTGGAGTTGGTTTGGAGTGTCAGTTTGCTAATAGTGTCAATAAAATAAGAATTTAAGTTGGTTGCAGTTTCAAGGGATGTACAGCTGGGACATGGTTGAGGGGAAGAGGGGCTACCTGGATGTAAAATTTAGTTGATGGCATGCCAGAATTTCTTTGGGTTAGTTAAGTGTGTGTGGTTGGAGGGTTGTTATAGAATTTCTTCATATCATTAAGGATGGATTTCTTAGTTAGGTTGCAAAGTTATTTATAGTGTTGGAGGTGGGGATGGAATTTAGTTTTGGACCGGAACCTCCAAGCCTTGTCTCTTTCTTGCATTAAGGAATGGGTGGTGAGAGTAAGCCAAGGGGAGGAGATGGATTTGACTCTCACCATATGCAAGGGAGCAAAGGAGCTGAGTATGTTAAGGAATATGGAATTGAATTTAGGGATACATGTCTAAGGAAGGACCAGTTAATGGCTGAGAGATGGTTGTTAAGGTTATTGGAGGCAAACCTAGACAGTTTGTGACAGATTATGAACTTGTGTGGTCTAGTATAATGTGGTGAGAATTTGAGGACTTTGACTGGGCAGTGGTCACTGAGGGCATTGGACAGAGTTTCTAGGAAGTGATATTTATGGAGGTGAGAGACTAGTATTCAGTCAGGTAGAGAGGTAGAATTAGTAGCTTTGTTGGTGTGAGTAGGGGTGGAGATTAATTGGGAGAAGCCATGTAAATTAATACAGTAGCTAGGAGTATTTGTGGAGAGGGATAGCCAATTAATGTTGACATGACCCAAGGCATTTGTTTCAGTAGGTAAGTACTGAGTGAGACAGGAGTGAATATTTTCAAGTACAGGAATATTGTCACCATGGGGTATGCAAATTGCAGCTATGGTGATTACATTGTGGGCATTGATTTTGCAATTAGCAAATAGTAGTTCATCTGATGGGGCAGATGGAGTTGAGATAGCTAGGGATGTTACGGAAAGATGGTTAGAAAACATGATAGCAACTCTTCCACCTTTCTTCCAGAATCCATCAAGTCATAAGATGTTGTATCCTGGAGGCAGGAAGTCTTTGTCAGGAATGTGGGGGTTTCAGCCATGTTTCACAGAGTGTTATGATATCACGGGAGTGAAGGGGCATCTAGGCATGGAATTTACTGACTTTGTTGACTATACTTCTGATGTTCATGGAATACAGAGAAAGGAGTTTTGTGGGAATTTTAGGTTGATGTTAGGTAAGGGAGTTGGGCATAAAGGCAAAAGTAGAGGGGATATCTGGTCCAGTGTTGGGATTGATGTCTCCAGACAAGAGGAGGATAGTGTGAGCAGGAAATGAGTTATGAGGAGGGGGGAAGTAATACTTCATCTTTCTTTTAGAGGAAAATGAGGAGTGAGGAGGAATTTTTATTCTATTCTAGGAAGATGGAGTCTTGTAGAGGTGGTTGATGAGGCTTCAGAAATGAGTGTGAGAGCTGAGGAAGATTTAAAGGATAGATAGAGGTAGGTGATGAATGGTGTTTTTGAAATGAATATTGTAGGAGGATAAATTATATACAAGGATTAGGGTAGAGGTAGAGAGTAGGAATAGAAGCAGGTTGTAGATTAGCATAGTGGAGAATGTGATAGGAGGGCAGAAACAGGTCAGGTTATAGGTGAAGAGGTATTGTCTAGGTAGATACAGAATGAATAATATTATCTAATAATTTTTACAGAGGTGGAATTAGTAGTAGAGTAGGAATAGAAGCAGGTTGTAGATTAGCATAGTGGAGAATGTGATAGGAGGGCAGAAACAGGTCAGGTTATAGGTGAAGAGGTATTGTCTAGGTAGATACAGAAAGAATAATATTATCTAATAATTTTTACAGAGGTGGAATTAGTAGTAAGTAGTAATGATTACAGAGATGGGATTAGAATGACAGATGAGGTTGTAAGCCTGGCATTGCTGAAGTATATAGTTAATTGTGTAACTATGGTGAATATGGTGGGAAAGGATGGGTAAAGTTACTAATTCTGTAGGAAGAGAAAGATAGTACAAGTAAGGGTGGTTAGCTGGGGTATGTGGTAGCAAATGAGGGAAAAGGAAGGGAGGGGTTAATGAGTCAAAAAGGGGGTGGTCAGAAAGAGAGAAGAGGAGCTGTAGAGTGACAGGTAGGAATAGGGTATAAGTAAGCTATCAAGTGGTCAGAGATAGGGGTGAGAGGTTTGATTGAGAGTGACCAATTAGAGGGTAGGGGTGGGGGCAGAGCAGATAGGGAGTGGAGATGGGGGGTTAAGTATAAAGGAAATGGATCCTGGGGTGGGTGGGAATGGGGGTAGAGCAGAGGAGCGGCGTGAGCGTGAGCAAAGTGAGGGTGAATGGACCGGCCTGAGCCAGGAGATCTTCACATGTGTCTATGGTAGACAAAAAAAAAACATTCAGTAACTGTGAGGCAAGGTAAGTATCCAGTGCTGCTAAGCAGCTTAATATGGCATAGAGGTCAGAAAATCCAGCAAGACCAGCTCAGAATCAGCAGTAAAAGGCTTAGTTGTAGGTTTAGGTTTTTTTGCAAAGAGATTGCTAAAAGTGGGAAATGAAGATAAGGCTAAATGGTGGGATAGCTTTAAGTAGATGTAACAGAAATGTGAGCAGCTATCAAGCATGGCCTTTTGCATACAAGACAAATAAACGTGCATGCTCACAGCAGCTTCTAAGAACTAATAGTAAAAAGGGTTTATTAGTTACAGTAGATTGTTAAGTCTGTGCTAGAGAACACCTACATTCATTTTGTGTACATAGACATCTTGTCCCTTGGCAGGACGATCCACGGCTTTCACAGTCTCAGTACTGTATTAGCAAGTAGACCATGTGCAGCAGAAGGAAAGTGAGTCCCGAAGATAGTTAAGGAGGGTGGAAGGAGTAATTCAGAGGCAGTCAAAATGCCGAGGTCTGCGGACAGCTACTGTTAATATTTCTGAACACAGTGTTGACACAAATGAAATTTTCAGACTATTTAGCTACATGACCAACACATGTTCATGCTTTGAAATCCTAAGGCAAGATCGTTATTAGTACACCATCACCCATCCAGATGATGTCATAAAAATAAGTCTTTTCACTGCATTCAAAACATGCTGTTTCAGTCAAGATGTGTTAGCAAAGCAGGTGGCTTAAAAGGTTAGAGTATGGATGTAGATTGTGGTTGTAGATTTGAATTTCATGTCATCCAGTCTGAGTTCAAAGATGTTAGTACCTGTATGTAATGCTGCCAAATGTGTATTCTGAGTATCTAATATTCTTCAGAAATAAATATTTAGGGAGTGTGCTGAGAAATATATATCACTGTTATTTGAGGAATACATCTTTCTTACATTCTCTTTTCTGTTTCAGGAGAAGAGGATCACAGCAGAAACCAAACCATGTGCATCAACTGGATGCACATGTTGAGGAGCAGCAGAAGGAGAGTGGTATGTGTATGCTTCACATCAACATGTATATTGATTAGAAGGCAGGAATGCCCATCATGCATCAGTAAGATAAGTGAAGTCATCACACAACAGCTGTGCTTACAACTGTGATTGAAATCTAAAAATGTTGGACTTTCATGTAATAGTGAACCAATGTTTCAGCACACAGTTTTTTCAACTGTACTCCAGAATCTGAATAATAGTTGGGTTGTTGTATCTGTCACACATATTTGGAGGTGGATGTTTTGTGGACATGTGTCAGTGTAGTGAGTGTGGAAGAGAGTTGAAGAAGAGAGTGCAGGCGGGATGGAGTGGGTGGAGAACAGTGTCACGAGTGATTTGTGACAGATGAGTACCAGTAAGAATGAAAGGGAAGGTCTTCAAGAGGGTAGTCAGATGAGCTATGTTATATGGGTTGGAGACAGTGGCACTGACAAAAAGGCAGGATTCAGAGCTGGACATGGCAGAGTTAAAGATGTTAAGATTTGCACTGGGTGTGACAAGGGTGGACAGGATTAGGAATAAGTATATTAGAGGGTCAGCCCAGGTTGGAAAGTTTGGAGACAAAGCCAGGGAGGCAAGATTACATTGGTTTGTACATGTGCTGAGGAGGGATGCAGAGTATATTGGGGAAAAGATGCTAAGGATGAAGCTGCCAGGTAACAGGAAAAGAGGAAGGCCTAAGATAAGGTTTATGGATGTGGTGAGAGAGGATATGCAGATGACTGGTGTGACAGAGCAAGATGCTGAGAACAGGAAGAAATGGAAACAGATGATCCGCTGTGGTGACCCCTAACGGGAGCAGCCAAAAGAAGAAGAAGAAGGTCAGTGCTGTGAGTGTTGCTTAAGATAACTTGTTTAGCACACTTGTATGTATAGCTGTGTTTTACACTCTGATTTTTTTGGTGTACATAGCTTGACCATTCACTGGGTGAATGGGTGTCTCCTTTGTCAGTGTTTGCACTGCTGTTAGCAGACTGTGTGGCTTGACCTTCAATTCAACATTGGTGTTTTATCTGCCTACAACTCCTTAGGTGTTAGCCTTGGCTTTGGTATTCTTTCTGCCTACAACTCCTTGGGTGTTAGTCTTGGTTTTGGTATTCTATCTGCCTGCAACTCATTGGGTGTTAGTCTTGGTTTAATGACACTTGTGCAGGTAGACATTTGATTGTAGTGGTTTGCATTCAGCACACCCTGCAGGGCAACACTAGTATTACATCTACCTCCAGCCTCTTGGATATTATTGTAGAAACACATTTCTAACGTAGGTTTACTGACACTTGTACAGATAGACGTTTGATCGCAGCAGTTCATATTCTGTAAGCATATTTACAATGTTTTTATTTTTCAGGCCAATGATTGCTAATACTTTTTGGTAGATAATGCATACAAGTTGCACACATACAATACTGTTAGTACCAAATATATTTGATTCTCATATATCACCAAGTGTGGTGATTAAACATATAACATTGTATTTACTGTTGTAATAATTATATTGGTGTGTGTTTCACAAATTATTATGCTGCCTGTCTCAAATGTTTGCCAAATGGTGTGCCTATTGTCCAAAATATTGTCATATCACATTCTCCTAATTATAACAATGGCACTTTGTTGCTGTTCATATGACCAATTTAATGCAGACAATACAGTGTCTTGATCTGAGTATTCATAAATTCTTACAAAGCTAATGACCTGGTGGGTGTGGCTAAGCCTATAGAATTGTTATAACATAATACTGACATCATTTTTTTATGTATAGGACATATAAAGTCAGGTATTTATGAGGTAACTCTGTCCATAATGGAAGTATGCTAGTCCCTGTGTAAATTGTCATCATAATCATATTCTGTTGTGCTATGATATTAAACACAAAAAGGCAGCACCAACTGATAAAAAACGACCACTGTGGGTGAAAGGAAACACTGAATTTAATATCAATAACAGATTTAGTGCTTTCATCCGCACAATGTCTGGACTTCTTCAGAATAAAGTACAACAAATTCCCAAACACTTAAAAGGACTTAAAAGACACACCCCCTTGTTCCCAATTAACTATTAAAGCAAAATGCATACATATATAACAATTGTGCAACTCACAAGAAATAAATGCACAATACAACAATATAAAATAAAACAAGAAACAAATTAATCATGACATTCAATAACTATAATGCTAACATGGATTTCAACTTTAAATAGCTCGAAATAGAGATAACATCACTGAGTCCTGGATGTCACCCAACATTGACTCTAAGTTGCCACTTTAACTCAATAAATTCTAAAATAATGTCATTGGGACCCCCCCCCCCGATGGTCATGGGCCAAACCTTCTATGACAATAAATTTAAAGGAGTGTGTAGGATACATTTTGATATGTCTGAATAGGGCATTGTGTTCATCCCTCTTGTTGATGTCATAAACATGTTGGTAAACCCGATATCTAAAATGCCTGATAGTCTTACCTATGTAAAAACAGGTACAGTCGTTGCAGACTGTGGCATACACCACCACCTTACTATCACAATTGAATTTCTTTTGCAACTTAATCATTCCGTATCCATGTATGAAAACTTCTGCACCCTCCAACATCACTTTTCATTGGATGCAGTGTCCACATTTACTCATTCTACCTTTATTGGGACTCCCCAAACTCTTTTCAATCATGGTTTTTAGACAAGCTTCTTTCCTATATACTATATTTGGCCTTTCACCTAGTTTACTGGCAATCTCCAGGTCACGTTTGAAAATAGACCAACATTTTTAAATAACAAATTTGATTTCCCTGAAATGTCCATTATAAGGCAAAACCAAAGCTTTGTTGTTATCTACATTTCCTTCATCTTGTACATCATAGCTGACTGTAGGTGCACTAGTTAAACATAAAAGGGGCTTGTAAAACCCAACCTGTCTCTTCCTCTTTACTTCATCAAATATTTCATTTAAGAAATCTTGGGGGTAACCTCTTCTACAAAACATATCAAACAGTTTTGTACATTCAAACAAAAACTGGACATCCTCACTGACCATCCTGGCAAGTCTCACACACTGCCCCTTGACAATAGATTTTTTCTGATGAATAGGGTGTCAACTCTGAAAATGCAAATATGAGTTGGAATGAGTAGGTTTCCTATACAAGTTGGGCTCATATCTCCTGTCAACCCTGTTCTTAGTCAAGGTTACATCCAAGAAGTTAACTTGGTGCGGGTCCACAGTCATGGTGAACTCCAAAAATTCAGTGGAGGTGCTGAGAAACTGGAGAAATGTCTCCAACCTGTCAACTGAATCAACCCAAAAAAATATGATGTCATCTATAAAATAATTATAGAGACACCAACAATTCTTGAATTCTGAAGTGAATAACACATTAGTTTCCCAAAAAGCCATGCCAACATTGGCAAAAGTTGGTGCGCATGCAGCGTCCATGGCAACACCATTAGTCTGTCTAAATAATTGTCCTTCAAAACTATTGAAATTATTTTTAAGGACAATTTCCATAAGTGAACTCAAGGTGATGCTTTTGTCGTTCCCTATTTTACTGTGTAATGCCAAATATTGATAGAACCAATCAATCCCTCTTTCATGTGGAATAGTGGTGTATAGATTCTTGACATCAATACTAGCAGACAACACAGTCATTGTTGTATACTCCATCCATCACCCCACTCAAGATATCCCAGGAATCCTTCAATAATGGGGGATAGTCACTGAAGATGTTTTTTAAAGCTTGGTCTATATACCAAGCTATGAAAAATGTCTTGGATCCCTTCGCGTCAATAATAGGTCTCAAAGGAGGTTCAACCAAAGATTTCTGAATCTTTGGGAGACCAAAAATTGTGGGGGTCCTGGGATGTTGCACTTTCATGTATTCTAAATCACTAAGGGTGATTTGGCCGTTAAGAAACAAATCTTCTAAGGCTAAATCATCCCTGTGAATGGCCACATTCATTTTGTTAAGAGAAATTTCCAAATAGTCAGCTGACAGAAGTAATGAAAAGATTTTGTTAATGTAATCATCCTTATTCATAACTACAGGCCCACCTCCCTTATCAGATTTCATTATTTTTTGTGCTATGATATTCATGGGACTGCTCTGCATAATAGATATTTGCTTTTCTTTTCCATTGTGTTTTGCAAGTAGTCTTGGTAGAGCATAGGACCCATGGACATTCTCCGATTAGAATATTATGATGAGTACATTCAAAGCCCCTGCCAGAGTCTTCTGAGGATGATGGTGATGATGATGATGATGATGATGACAATGATGAGGAACACGGACCCACCCTGCCCAAGGCATCATGCCTACAGCCTGGAGGGGATGATGACACAACCAGAATTGAGGCGATTATCAGGAGGAGAACCAAGAGATCATGACTGATGTATTCCAAAAACAAATGAGAGACTTGATGGGTCCTTCTTTGAGGAAATGACACGGGCTATGGGGTATTCATTCAGGACAAAATCTAATGATGTCATTCAGGAGACTGAGTCCCATCAGCTCACTCATGTTATACTGCCAGCATGGTGATTTGCCATTTCATTGAATGGACTATATATGCACTCTTATGCATGGATACCATGTATCTCTCATGCATATGAGTTATTGGCATGTGACATTTACTTCTGCTTCAGTGTGTGTGCATGACATACATTAACACATTACATTTTCCTCCCATATTCAACTGTCCATGCTGTATGGCAGTTAATCTGCAGCTAATTATGCAAGAGGTAGCTGTATGCATGTGTTTTACTGTTGTGAATGACAGACAACATATGTTGTCCATATTCCATCACTAACAGTGAGATATGCCTTGAAATTGTATTTGGCCATATCAGGTATGTGCAACAGACAGACATGTTATTCCAGATGTGTTTTGAATGACAGTTGTCATGATGACCCACTGGCATGATGGTGTTGTGTACCATGAGTTGGCAATACTGATGCCATGTGGAATAATATACAGGTATATCATGTCTATTTGCTGTCCTCCTTTTCTGACTGCATCAAACAACAATGTAGCATTAAGTACACTGTGTTACAGATAGTGCATTCTTTAATGATACATTACAATGTGTTTGTTGTATGTAGCATTTCCAAATCCATTGCTTATTGACATCAGTTTACACCTTCTGCAAATAGTTGTACACATTAACTAAATGTGCATGTGTGTGCACATAGTCATATATATACTGGCACACAATTGTACCTTTGACATATAAGCATTGTGAGTTACTGCTAATGAGCTGTAATGATGCTCACAGGAGTGTACTCTGCTCAGTAGTGAACACGGTGGTTGACATACACCTGCATTTCTGTAACTGGCATTTGCATACCAGTATATGTGTATGTGCTTGTAATTCTGAGCTTGCTCATCTATGCACATTGATATGACATTATTGCACATCACTGTGTATGTGTGTTTTATACATGTCCAGTTCTGTGGACATCATCAGCCTGTCTGCCCATTTGACATGCATTTTCCATTTGGTTAAATGTATTTTGGTTTGGCTTTTACAGTACCCTGTGTGATGTACAGATGCATCTGCATTGTGTCAACAGACCTTGTCCTGCTTTTCCATGATGTGGGCCTAGGTTGCCCACCTCCATTCAACCTTCATATTTTGCTATTATTTTTGCAGATATGTTTGTCTTTATTGCAACTAATGACCATTGCTATGTGGTAATTTGACATATGCCACTTATATGGCCATTTTACAATGCTGGACATGTGCACACAGGTTGCTGGCTAATGCCTGAAATATAACCTTGTTCACATTATTCTTGTGTGTTACCCAGTGTAGTTTTTTCACATCCATGTGCACAGCCTGCTATATTTATTATGCTGTGCTGTTACAATTTTGAACATATTATTACATGCCATTGGTGTGTGCATGTGTATCAACCTTGCTTTCATGTACATTCCATTTATGCCCCTGACAGACAGCCATACACAACTACACCTGTGTGCTGCCTTTGACATGACATATGTGTGTAACATATACACATTCTATTACACATTTGTTTCATTTGTGTCCACCTAGTTGTGTATGTAGCAACCTTTGTTACTTTTCTGCAGATCTTTTGCATGGCACTGTGCTTGGTTGTTTGCATTTTGCATGCCTGGTTGCAGGTTTGGTTCTGTTCTTTATTGAAGTTGTCTAGCATTGATAGACCCGCATTCTCTCATCTGCGATGCTGCTTGATTTACACCTGCATTGCTAATAGACTAATTGCATATGTATTTGTTTATCCAATGTGTACTGTAATCTTATTTTATTACCCTAGAACACACATGTACCATTAGTCATAAATAGATTCATAGGTTCATAGGTTCATACTAGGCTATCTGCCCAAGGGCATTTATAAGCCTAGCCAGAGTTTTGTGGCTTTCGCCACCCCTTTAGTTTGGAGGATACTATGCCCATTATTTTGCTGTGCCTCTGTCAAGCAGTGACACTGAGATAATCCCTGGGGTATATCTGCGATCTCCCATCCATTGGTCAAGATTTCTCTTGAACAAAGCCAGCGAGGTGCTCTGCCTCACATGTACCGGGATTTTGTTCCACAGCATAGGGAGTCTCTGGGTGATGAATCTGTCCCTCCAGCACGTCCTATTAATAACCGTGTCAAGGTTTAAGTCTCCTGCCCTTGTAGTTCTGAGGGATCTAGATTTTTTGAGGTGAAGCATGTTCATCAATTTTGGGTTGGACATGGCCTTGTATGTCAGGCACAGGTCACCTCTGAGCAGACGGTGGCGACTGAGTAGAGCTGAAGTTCCTTCAGTCGGGCAGCATAGGACATATTTTTGAGACCCTTTATCCTTTTGGTGAGGAACTTTTGGGGCCTTTCCAGTTGCTGCAGGTGTCGTGTCAGATACATTCGAATGGGGCATTGTACTCAATCATTGGCCTGATGAGTGATGAGTACAGGGGGACGATGACTTCCCTTGATCTAGATGTGAATCCCTTCATGATCAGGTGGGCAATGTAGAAGGTCTTCCTAACTACTTTGGCAACGTGAGTATCAAATGAAAGGTTACTGTCAACCTGGGTACCCAGATCCCTGATAACCTTTTCTGTGCTTAGTGGGTTGCCGCCTATATGGTAGCTAGGGGTAACCTTGTTTTTCCCGAAGGGTATGACTATGCATTTTTTGGCGTTTAACTTTAGGCCATGGTTCTGGCACCAGTTTTCCATTTCTATAAGACCCTTCTGAAGGATATCTGTGTCAGATGTGTTCTCAACTATGGCGCCCAGTTTGCAGTCATCTGCAAATTTTGTCAGCCATAATCCTCCTGTGTTTGCTTGTACTTCTGAAAAGTAGATGCCAAACAGGAGAGGGCCCAGGACTGAGCCCTGTGGGACACCACTTGTGACAGGCTTTGAGTCTGACATGGCACCAGCAACTCTGAACCTGTGGGTTCTGTCACTTAGCCAATTTGCAACCCATCTTGTGACGTATGGGTTTACATTTAAGCTGATGAGTTTTTCAATGATACCTGAGTGGGGTATTGTGTCGAAAGCCTTTGCCAGGTCGAGGTAGGCTGTGTGGACTGCCTTTCCCTCATCAATGGCCTTGGTGACTGTTTCGAAAAAGTCCACCAGGTTTAAAAGGCATGATCTGCCCTTGACAAAGCCAAACTGGGTCAGATCCAAAGTCTGCAAGTCTCCTATGTCTTTATTTATGAGTTCCATTATGATCCTCTCCATAGCTTTGCAGATCAAGCTTGTCAAGCTGATGGGACGGTAATTTCCCGGGTCAGTGGAGGCACCTCCTTTGTGAAGTGGGACCACAGTTGCCATACGCCACTCCTTAGGCACGTATCCTGAGGTGAGGCTAAGATTAAACAGCTGCCCTAACTGCGGGTTTAATTCCTCATTGAGTTCGTGGAGCACACATCCGGCACCATCTGGTCCCATGGATGCTGTGTTTTTTGCCTTGGAGAGAGCAGTTCTCATCTGAGCATTAGAGATGTTTGGGGGGCTATAATTCTCTGGTATAGATATCTCACCTTTTGGGGGAGTTTGCACTGAACCTGTCAGCCAGTATGTTGGCAATGTCTGTAGGTTCAGTAATTTTTACATCATTTTGAACTAATTCTGAGCATATCTGGAAGTTTCCTCCCAGGTTTCTAACATAGCTAAAGAAGGCCTTATGATTGTCCTTTGAGTCCTTAGTGACTTTTCTCTCAAAATTTGCCTTGGATGATTTTATGAGAGATCTTAGTTTTTTACTTATAATGATCAAGGGTGTTTTCCCTTTTAAGGATTTTGCTCTATCTTGTAGTAGCTTCCTCCTTTTGTTGTAGAGCTTGTTTATGGCTGGGGTCCACCAAACTGGACGCTTGCCTTTGGTACAAAGAGTCTTTGCTTTGTTTGGGATTGCCTGATCCATGCAGTCCTGTAGGTGCTGGTAGAAGGCATTTGTAAGTGATTCAGCGGCTTGAGTAATGGTTTCCGCAGTCTCGGGGGCCTTAAAAGAGATCACACTAGCCTTTAGAAGTGTGAAGTCGGCTTTTGAGAAGTTCTTCACTGTGGTCTTTTTTATCTCAGGTGGGGGCGGGATGTGGACTTCCAGTGAGATTAGTTTATGGTCTGATCTCACCAGTGAAGGGTATACTTCCGGTGTTGAACATTGTGACCCCATGTTCGTGATGATGAGATCTAGTATGTTATCTCCTCTTGTGGGGATGGTGACTAGTTGTTCCATGGCATTTGAGTTTATGAACTTTAGGAACCTTTGGGCTAGAGTGTTGGGGCTTGAGTACTGATCCCAGTCTATATTCGGGTAGTTGAAATCACCTAGTATGATGGTGTTTGGAGATACATTTATCCCCTCCAGTGTTTTCAGGAAAGCTATGTGAGGTTCCTGAGATTGAGAGGGTGGCCTGTAACATGCTACAAATTGCAGAGCAGTCTTGCCTATGGTTAATTGCACCTGGATGGTCTCCGATGCATCGTGCATTGCCACCAACCTTGAGGTGTGGGTGTTCTTGATGAATATAGACATCCCCCTCCTTTCTTGGTGTTGTCCGGATTTTGGGGCCGGAATGCATGATATGAGGTAAAGCCTGATAGTGCCGGGGTGCTCTCGGGGGCCTTGAACCAGGTCTCAGTCACAGCACAGACATCGATGTTCTCCATACTGAGAAGGGCCTCGAGTGCGTGCATCTTGAGGTTTAGACTTCTGGCATTGAGCAGCATTACCCTTAGTTTTTTTCCTTTTTTGTGTTCTAGGGTGGTAGGTTTAGAATTTGAGCCTTGCCTAAAAAAGGCACTATGGGGGTGGCAAGAGCCTTTGCCAATATCCTGAAGCCCAGGGGTGACAGGTGCAAGCCATCCCTTGCGAAGCAGCGTGGCTTGTCCAGCATGTCATCCCAGGCAGACAGTCATTGGATCCCCTTTGAATGACACCAGAGTTTAAGCCAATTATTAAAGCTGATCATCTTGTCTCTGTATTGTGGCATCATTCCTGGTGAAGGTAGGATACTGCTCAAGGTCAGGGTCATACCTGCCTGGGCTACATAATCAGAGAGCTCCTCTATGTCTCTTTTCATGTAGTCCAAGGAGGTACGTCTCAGGTCATTCACACCAGCGTGGACAATGACAGAGTCATATTTGTACCTGCTGTTGAGAGACCTGAGTGCTTGCATTATGTGGCGGATTCTAGTGCCTGACAGGCAGCTTACTGTGACCTTTTCCTTGTTCAATCTGGTGAGCGGGACGTCAGTGTGTCTGACTATGGAGTCACCAATGACGAGTGTGTCTGGCATTGTGTTTGGCCTTAAGGGCTGTGACTGTTTGGCACACTGACTATGTGGTCTATGTGTTGCATGTGTTGTGTCCTGAGGTGGCAGTTGTTTGGGTGTCTGCTTTGGTGGCCTCTGTTGTTTTGGTAGATTTTTGATCAGAGCCTCCGAATATGTCTTTGTGTATTTATGTGTATGATTTGAAGTTGTGATAGTACTATGTGAGACTGGGTTTGTGGTGTGTGTGGTTACGTTCTCCTCCTGTCTGGTCTTATGTTGAGAGAGCTCAGCCTCCAGTTTGGCTATATAGTTGCATCTCTCGTATGTAGTTGTGTTTTGTGGGAGAAGGAGAGGGTTGTCCGTGTACATGAGACAATTGTAACATTGCCTCAATATTCCCAGATTCACCAGCTGAGCAGGAGAGGACACTAGCAACTGATCCCTCGACATGCTGGAAGGAATAGACAAGGACTTTAAAAGACTCCGGGGGATGTGGGTGATCGAATGGGGTTTTTGGCTGGTGGGGTACTATGTATAATAAAAGTGCTATATCAAGTAAAAAAGTACTTTAGGAGCAGTGCTAGGCTTTACAGATAGAGAATATTCTACTTAGGAATCAAGTATGACTGCCACACAGTTTACAACATATTATAATGTGATAGTACATAAGTAGATATGTTTTTTTTCTGCATTTCACCATGGCTGGTATGTATCCCCACCCTGTTTTACACCTTTCCATTACCTGTGTTGTGCAGTGTGCCATCTGTGTAACTTGAATGTCGTTACTGTTTTTCTTTTTCCAGCCTTTGTCTGTCTTGTGTCATGGTATTTGTTCTATGGGTATGCCTGCTGTGATGTCCTTCTGCTCCTCTTTCCTTATGTTTACCTTTCCTTCTATTCTTAAAAAAATGGGGCCTGTTCCCACCAAAAAAAAAAAATTGTCCATGCTCTTCTTACTTTCCCTCAGACTTTCCTAATCCTAACATCCCTCTTGTGTATCCCTCTTCTTCACCCATACCCCATATCTTCTTTTCTGTCTCCCACTTTCCTTGGGTTTTTGCATTACTTGTGTTCCCTACTCAAGATCCAAGCCCATTGTTAGCAAGTGTTAGCTATGATTGTGGCCATGATTGCCCTTTGCCTTTAATTTTTATTAGAAAAATTACAGATTCCACTGGAATCTGTAAGTCCAAGCTGCCATATTTTATTAATACATGTGTTATGGAGATATCTGTATTTCTCTGTGAGCTTATTGGAAAGAGTGCTGTCAATATATATATATATATATATATATATATTATATATGTATAGTAAAATGGCATTGCTGCTTTGAAGCATGCATTTTATGTTAGTGGATGAATTACAGAAATATTGGTAGTTGTCTGTGACATTTCTGGGTCTGTTTCAGAAAAGGTATGTTATGAATGCCATGTGGGTTACATTGGGATAGTTGGCATTTTTCTTGGTATCATAACAGAGTCAGTTACATTCTGTAGTTGCTCTTAAACTTACTGCATGTGTATTTGCATTTAGCATTTATTATCATCGATGTCTTTTTTTAAGTTTTGAATGAAGATTTATAGAAAGAAGGAGTCCAACAATATCCAGACGTTTAGTGGCTTTCGTGGTTTATACAAACCCCAAAATTGCATTTAGATCCTTTTAGTTCCATTCAATTCAGTAATGAAAAACTAGAGGTACTGCAGAAAAAAATACTTACAGAAAAGTATATAAAATGCAGGGCTGTAACTATGAAGTCACCCATGTACTAAACCACCTACTGTCTGTGATATGACAACTAAAAAAAAAGCATTGATGGACACTGATGGATCCGTGATCCTTGGGTGCTATTATTTTTAAAGCCTTGAATGTAGAAAAGGGAACAGGAAATGGAGAGGTGGGATGGTGTTGACTAGACATCTGAGGTTTAAGCTGAATTCATTCCTAGATTTTATTTCCTGGTATGTGGATGTCATATGCAGTTTCCTGATGTATTATAATACTAAGAGGGTTGTCATTTGTCTTTGGAACTAAAAAGGTAAATTACAGAGACTGAATGTGTCAGTGTGATTAATCGGAGGGCACCTGTCATTAGTCATGATATGTATCTTAGTCCTCTGCCACCTAGTTTTTTATTCTACTTTTTTTATCAACTCGGACGATTTAAGTCTTATTCTTCATGTTTTTCTAGAGCCAGTAGTTCTGATAGACAACACACAGAAAGGATTTCTTTATAACCAGCTATAATTCAGAAATGATAGCCAACATAATGTTAATGTTTTTAGCCATCAGAAACCAATAACAGCAAGTAGTTCTAGCTCCTACAGCAGCTATAGCATTTTACCAAAAAGCTAAAGGGATTTTGTAAAAGGACAACATGCTTTCTCCATTCTCTCAGGTATGGCCATTTGTCTTAGAAGTACATTTATATTCTGCCACTGCTCCCAGCAGCATCACCTGATTAGCTCTGTCACTATTAGGAACAAAAAGACTCTGCTTTTTATTGATTTCTGTTAAAGATGAGGAACTAATATGTGCCCTCCCTCCTTTCCTATCTACAGCATAATAACTTAAGTCCATGACAACTGTTCCATGACCTTTCAAAACAGAACTGAATTGTTTTTAAGTAAACCATTTTTTTTTCTTTTCTGTAAAGAGCATTCCAAGTACATCATTGTGATCTGTACTTCTTTTTGTTAAAGTACTAGCATGATTTGGTCCTTGGCTTGAGTCTGTAGTCGGAAATGATTTTTTTTTCTTAGAATCGTGTTATTTCTTCTATTTTTTTATCATTTTGTTTGCTTCTCATTTTATTTTAGGCCCTGTTAACATGTTTTTTTTTTCTTTTAAGTTGCCAGCATGGCAATCATAGGTGTGTAAATAACCCGGAGATAGAAAATTAAGAGTTCTAGACCACCAAATTATAAATGCAGGTGTTTATGAGCAGTATTTTACAAAGCAAAGAACTATGAGAAGTGCCATCTTTCATATGTGGCACTATTGTTTTCTGCAGTTGTTATAGTTTGTTTAAATCCAGAGTGCAAGGCACAGGCTTGTTAACAGAAGTTATAATGCTTTAATGGAAGTGAGGGCTTTATTAAAAAAGTGAAGTGACTGGTTCATTTTTATATAAGTAGGGGAATTCAAGTTTGTTACTTTGTTTGATGAACTTCCGTTACATTAATTAAAAGGAAGAAAAGCGCTAACTACTTTATACACCAGTGTCTGGGGTGGTCTTCTAACAGTAAGATACTTTGTAGAAGCTATAATCCTCAGATTTAATGTACAAGTCTCAATAGTTCAGGGGAATTAGCAAGTGGTGTATTTTTTTCTTTTTTACAAAAGGATAGGCAAAAATACTGAGCAGTCTTCTTGAGAAGGATTTGAACAAAAAAAAAACAAAAAAAAAAAACAAATGACAGAATCTCCCTGTCCCAGTGCGTAGTTCTGACAGTGTCATTACTTGCTGGAAAGGATTCAATGACTGACTGCTGAGTAACTTTGCTTTTCATTTTCTAAAACAGATAGTGAATAGAATGTTTTAGACTGGATACTTTCTGTTTCAAAAATAATATTTTTAATGCCTGTTCAGTGGAAGGAAAAAAACATTGCATGCCTCAAGAGTTAGTCTTTCCTGCATGTGACAGACAGGTTAAGGATATAACAATCTGGACATTGAAATTCATGTGGAGAGGTAACTCAGCACCTAAACTGATATTGCCTTTGCCTTCTGAGGAAAACTTCTAGTTTCTAATGCATACTTTTCCTCTATGGCAAAGGTGGGGACAGATGTTATGCACAAAGTAATCTGGAAAGAAACAAGGAAGTCATAGCCTAACATGTATATACTATTGTATTTGGGATCATTTATACAGCACTGCATATCAAAGATTTCAAGATAAGAATAAGAACAGTTATGGGATAAGACTGAATCACTACACACTCCACAGTCTGAGTGGTTAATCTCATGTAAAAAATGGGAGGGAAATGCCCTACCCAATTCCAATTTAAATGCTGAGAGTTAGAGGAAGTGCATCTCAAAAGGCACCATGACCTTGGCCTTACTAAAGGGAGGTCCAAAAAAAGTTTAATAATGTTAATCATTGAGTGATTTTTTTGTGAGAACAAATTAAATGCAGTAGGATAAGGGTCACTGAATATGTGTGTGCCTTTGAAAATCAATAGTAAGAAGTATAATGTTCTAAATGAATTGCACTTATTGCGTGTGTGTGTGTGTGTGTGGGGGGGGGGGGGTTGAGGAAGGCCATGATGAATTCAAAGAAACTATGTATCATGAAAGTGGTTAAGTCCCACAGGATGGCAGAAATATATTGGAGGAAGGTGTTCAGATGAAGAAGTTGCCTGCTTTACAGATAGGACATAATTAATAATCTTTATTCTCAAACATTATTCCTAACATATGGAATAAACTACCTACCACCATCTCCTCCACCACTGCTATAGTACAATTTAAAAAATTCCTATCTACTCACTTAGAAAACACCTGGCTTTGTTCTTGCTACCCCCGCCTGGTTAACTCTATATACAGCACTTTCTATCCATATTTCCAACCCATCTTGCCTTCTTCTATAAATATATATATATATATATATATATATATATATATATCTAGTACCTCAATTTATTCCAAGCTGTTCCCTAAAATATTATTACTCTTGAGTCTGTATAATACTGTAAACCCTTTGATGTATTCACTTTTTAAATTGCTAATGTGTTATATTTTCTGGTTATTTTTGGCTTGTAACTTGTAAATACTATAATGGCCTGCAATCTGTTAATTTTCTCTTATAAAATGTTTGTCTTTTATTGCTGGAATCTTTCTCCCTGGGCCTCCGCTAAAAATGGACCTGTGTCCAGACGGACTTTCCCAGTAAACAAATGTTAAATAAAGAAAGAAAGAAAATGTCAGGATTTTTTTTTATTTTCCTACAATGTCCTTGGCAATGTTTATCTTCCAATAAAAATGATCAATATAAATCTGCAATTTCACCTGTGGGGGCTATGTGCAAAATAGTTGCCAGTTCACATCTGAAGTCACTTTATTGCCAACCTCTCATTTCTTGCAAAAATGTCTTCAAGTATTTGTTCATGAAATTTACTACATAAATACTAGCTTTTTTCCTCTTTCAACTGAGAGGATATAAAGACACACACACACACACACACACACACACACACACACACACACACACACACACACACACACACACACAAGTGGGTATACAAAGTTGTGTATGTAAATCTAAAGTCCTTTATATCCTATAAATGACAAGCATTAATCTTGTTACTTAAATGCTTTCATTACAGAATACACTGAATGTTTAACATGTTAATGTGCAAATTCAAGCTGAAAATGTGTTATGCCATACATACATTTTTTTTATTTTAATTTTAGTTATAGCATTGCATGTATATGTATATGTGTATGTGTGTCAGCTACAATTGTATGATGTTATTCAGATGGACTGGACTTGTCCATGGTCTTCCTGTGTAACATCAGAAAATAGCCATGGCTAATGTGCAGTGTACTAATATATTTGCAAAATAAATAAAACCACTACAAAACAAAAAGTTAATAACACTGCAGTGGGTAATTACTTGAATGCTTCTTGCCTGAACAGCAGTAATGCTTCAGTGCAGAGTTATGTCTTTAAAAGCAGAATACATGCATTACTGTAATGTCATTCAGTCATAAATGCTGATCTTAATAACCTGGGATAGCATTACAAGAATTGTTTACTTTTGGAAAAATACCTGCACAAATGAGACACTTGAGGAGAATGACATTCACAAAGCATAACAGCACAAAAGGGGATATGACTATTAAGTCTATTCCTGAGTAACCCTTGTTCCATATGTGACCCTAGTCCTAATCCCCATGGTTACAGCTTCTGTTTTAAGTAGATAAGTAAACAGAGCATTCCATTTTCTGCCTGTTTTTTTTCAGCAGGATTTCTTGAGAAATCTGCTGCACAGAACGCTGTATGTGTATATATATGCACCAGGATTCAATAAACTCTGTGCAGGAATAGTGCTATTCCTGCACAGAGTGAACTGTGTCCATTTCCTCATAGCCTTAACAGCAGCATGCCTTGCATATTTATGAAAGCGCGCTACTGCTAAGGCTAAGCGGACACAAACACTACTGAGTGCAGGGGGCATGTTTAAGTAGTGCTCACACATCTAACATGCCCCCTGTACTCTGAAAGTGCTGTACAGCACTTTTTAAATGCTTTTCAGCAAATAAAATAGTAAAACAGTGTCTGCACACACTGAAATAGATAGGAGATCAAGAAATAAATGCAGGGTGTGTGTGACAGGTACTGTCACAAGCCCCTTGTATTGTCAAAGTGATGTACCACACTTTCCAAGTGGTTTCAGTGTCCAGGGACACTGAAAGCAGGAAGTTTAGATAAGAAGCAATGCAGGGGGTATGTGACAGGTACTGTCCACACCTCCTGCATTGTCAAAATGCTGTACAAAACTTTCCAAGTGCTTTCAGTATTCGTAGACACTGAAAGCACGAAGTTTCGATAGGAAACAATGCAGGGTGTGTGTGACAGGAACTGTCACACTTCCCCTGCATTGTCAAAGTGCCATATGCACTTTCAAGTGCTTTCAGTGTCTGTGGACACTGAAAGCAGCTATGAAGATAGGAAGCAAGGCACTGTCACACACACACCCTGCATTGCAAAAGTGCCGTACGACCATAGCCCTCAACTGTACAAGTTTTCGCAGAATGTCCACATGTCTGCCAGTGCCTCATATTTTGGTGTGTTGCCCCAAATATTTGTCCCTATCTGGCAAATAGCAGAGGATTGGAGTCATTAAATAATGACAAACATTTGAGTTTAAGACTCCACATCCTTCAGAAAAGTCATGCTAATGTAAAACCTATTATTCAATCAACTTTCCAAGTTTGTAAGAGCAATATTTAAAATATATCCCTATTTTTCCCCTTATAATTGCCCTTACTATGACTGGCAAGGAGTATTGATACATGTGAATAAAGCGATTTTATTAATTTCTTTTTTTTTTCCATTCTAAGGTATGTTTAAGCATAGTTGAGCAGGTTTGCCCATTAGGGTTCTTTGCTCAACATTGATTAAACATCTCATAGCAGCCAAATAAAAATGTACAGCTAACATCCTAAAAGTCTTTCAGCTTTTCCCAGTTAGGGGTTGCCACAGCAGAACTCCGGTCCACTAATGATTGGCAGTGGATTTTTATATGGTGCCGAGTTGCCAGCCCAACACCCAACCTTCAAAGAAGGCACACCCATTCATGCATGCACCTACCTGCATGTCTTTAAATGTCACTTGGCCACGGAGAGGACATGCAGACTCCACACAGAAGGCGCTCCAGCTGAGAATCAAATGGGAGAACCTCTTTCTGTGAGTCAACAATGCTAACTGTTGCACCACCATGGCCTAATCCTAATGATGACATGGTGTAGTGGTTAGAGATTTGGATCTACATGTAGGTGTTCTGGGTTTGAGTACCAAGATAGGCTCTTTATTTTTACATGGGAGAGCATTGTTAAAATTATTTTTTTCACATTAAATTATGTAGTAAGTGATATTTTTCATCCAGGATAGTGTAGCTGGTCCAACATGGAAGTTTGGGTGCATATAACATGTGAAATCACCCATGTATACACAAGTGTCCCAAACAGTATCATTGACACCCCAAGGTAATGTAATGAAAGCACACAAGGGGATGTCATTTAAAGTAAATCATATACACTAAATAATATTTTAGTAATGATGAATTAATCTACAATCCTGATACTTTTTTAAAATGAAAACTGTGCAATGCTAAGCAGTGCTCAACTATCCTTAGACAGCTTAAACATTGCTTAGACATAAATTCTAAGCAGCAGTTAGCTCTGCTAAGTGGATTTGTACACTACTAAGCACCACTCAACACCTACCCCTTTAAGAATTGCTCATCACAGCTTAGTGGGTTTGTGCTCCGCTATGCTGTGCTCAACATTTTCAAAATGGTCTACTGACATCAAAGGGTAGGAATATGGCCTTATTTAAGCTGCACAGGTGGAAATACAGCCAGAAGCTGTTGTAGTTGATCTGTGCAGGTAGTATGTCAGGTGTTGGTGAAGGACCGTGCTTTCGGGCACAGCGTTGGGGCATTCAGAAGTCTAGGGTCATGGCTGGACTCCTTGCAGGAAAAACATGATGAGAGACTGCTGCAGGGCCAGTACCAGGGTTTACAATGCAAAGAGGAGGCCTGGGACCATTTTGCATGTATCTCACCAGTGCTACTGGCATCCCCCGAACTGGTGAGCAGGTACAGTATCATTATGCTGGCCTAAATTGGAGGAAGCAGGGTGCGCTCTTGACCCAGTAGATCCAAGATGCACTGGCATGGAATGCTCCAGTAGTGTGTAAGTATCAGTATTAAGTAGTTTGCACCAAAGTCTAGCCTGAGTATGTGATAGATAAGTATGCATAATGTTTGTTCTTTTCCCCTACAGCTGCAGCAGAGAGGGCTAGCAACATTGAAGCCCATGCTGACAGATTGTTAAGGTTGTGCTGACAGGCTGGTGAGTACAAATTTATCTTGCAGTATATAGTGCAAATAACTAAGAAGGAGTACATTGTTTACTGCCAGTAGGTAAAGTTTTACTTTGTTAACAGAATAAATACATTTTGTCTGACAAATATTGATCTACAGGATATGTAGTACTAAAGCACTGTGTCATGTTACTGTAATAAAGATCTATACCACAAACTGTTGTGTTTACTCCAGTATGTTGTTGTAGAAATAGAATGTATACAGGTTCTCCACAGCAAATATGGCTTTGACAGCATGCATTAACTGTGGTTGTTTTGAGAACCATCTGTTAAGAAAAACTGTAGATTGTGGGGCTGTAAAACAAGATATAAATGAAATATGAAATATATACTGCACTAACCTCTGAACCCTAAATAATAATGTGTAATGTATCACAGTGTGTCCCATGCAGCATTGCTGTCTGTTAACCTTTGCTTTCCAGATTGTATTATTTCAAAGGATTGATGCACAGTACACTAACTGTCATGCATGCATCTCAGAATTACAAGGTCAGACTGTCTAACCAAGAGAGTATTAGGCAGAAACCAGTCAAACAAAAATTAGTAGTTCCCCAGTAGCTCAGTGTGATAAGAAATAGCTTAGTTGTTAATTTTGCACACCCAGACACGGTTCGAATCCAGGGAATGGTAGTAAGATGTGTGCATATTTACACACAAGGAATCAGGAATAAATGTAGAAGCAGTCAGGTAGTGTTAAGAGATATTTTCTCCACAGGTTTTACAGGTAAAGAAATGGTAGTAGTAGTATGAAGGGTATAATAATATACTATGTACCACTGTTCCACTGTCCAACACCATGCCTGCAAATTACAGCAGGATAGGTACATACAACATGCATTCTTCCCAATATATGTCTCTCAAGTGTCACGCTGTCACAGCTAATGGTCACTGCTTCCAATAACCCTGGACACAGATAGGAAACCAGGTGAAGTATGCCAGTAACACACTCACATAACAGCAGTGTAGGGTACCCATTCTGTGCCAGATGTGTAACCCTAACATATACGAGTCCTCTCTAGTCATGTCCCCAGAGCTGTCACAGTTTGCCCCATACCATTCCAAGTTGACAGTTTAACAGGTATGTTTCTGCTACAGAAGCTATGAGCCATAGGTAGATGTGAAGTGAGGCCAGACCTGTACAGTATTGACCAGTACTGTTGTAAAAAATAGAAGCCTAAACAGTTGTTAATGGACTTTTTCTCTCTCCCACCACCCCTTATCTGCATCAGTAATTATCATTCATATACTAGGGGTATGTTGTTCTCAAAACATAATGTTGGGACTTGTGTTCTATTATTGTTCATATATCGGCTTGGTTGCATGTTAACATACCTTGTTCAAATACCATTGTTGGTGGCCTGTTGCTGTCAATGTTACTGGCATGCTGTTACAATGCATACTGTTGTTCCATTTATGCATGTGTTCTCTTTGCTATGCATCTATTACAAATCTGTTATATGTAGTTAATTAGGACACACATGCATGCTGTTATAACTAATTTTGTAATATTTTGTTCATGACTAACCAATATATTTTGTAAAACTTCAACATCATAGCATGTTTAGGAAGGCAGATCCTGGAAGATCCGCCTGTCTGTCCTCATTTGGCTGTGGCACCAGGCCCCAGCATGTCTAGGACCCAACCTGGAACTGCCTCCTCCACTGGTCCTGCACCAACTTTGGGTGGAACTGCCGGGGCCTGTCCCCCCCCCGCCGGGCATGGGCGTGGAGAGGAGATCATCACCTGCCGCCAGTTCCAGGGTATGGTGCGCAGCATCATCCACATAGACTTGGATGGAAGGCTGCACCAGATGGTGGGCCACCTGGTGCACCTCAAAGGGGAAGGCTGGCACTCCAGTCCAACCCCCAGCACAGCCAACTTTGGGGCCGTGAAGGTGCAGTGGTGACTACCCCTGGGTGGGGATCTCAGTCCCACTATATCCCTTTGGGGGCTCATGGGCTTCATCTTCCCAACCACCCTCCCCGTCAAAGGTGTTTACCCCCTCATGTGTCATATACCATCCCTGTCTGCTGTCTTGCCTGTCTTGTCAGTCTGCAAATGCATCCTATCCTACCCAACCTACCTCCACAAGCATACATACAGCCCTTCCCCAACATCCCATTCTCACCTTGAAAAATAAAGGGCATCTGTCCCACAAAAAATCATTGCCCCATACAAAGCTCTACATTTCACCCCCATGTACAGTGAAATTAATAAGCCTACCCACAAATTATTCTACAAATGTCTGTCACCAACACCCCTCCCTGTGGGGTGTCAGCCTGTAAATTCCAAATTCTACAAATTATTCACAGCTGTTGCTGCAGAAGAAATGTAGAGATAAGATCCTTTCCTACACAAATCCTGCATATCCCTAGCTCATTTTCCTAATGTTTTTCCCCCTGCTTGCCTCCATTTCACCACTTTCCTATCACCTTTTTTTTCTTTTCTTTAATTAAAATTAGCGCTGGTGTAAGCAGGAATAAGCACCGCTAAGCAAAGCTAAGAGGACTTAACCATCTATTAACATTGCATTGCTTCACACAAAACTGCACAAACCCGCTTACAACTGCTTAAAAGTGCTTTACTCACTCTGTCTCCATCAGCCTTTGGTCTGCACAGCAACAAAATAACCAGCCCTGCCAAGTCTCAAACCCAGGACACTATGCACTATAATCACAGAAATCTCCCACTACACCATCTGAGCTGTGAGCATTTGTAATGCTTTTATAAACATATCATGCATTATGGTCATTTAACATTAATAAAAAAAAATTGCTACCAAGCCTTGAACCGAGGATCCTGTGCACTACAATGGCAGCAACATACCTTTATACCATCTGAGGTATAGGAACTTGAAATGCTTTTACAAACATATCATGCACTACACACACACACACACATATGTAGATATGTGTGTGTGTGTGTGTGTGTGTGTGTGTGTGTGTGTGTGTGTGTGTGTGTGTGTGTGTGTGTGTACATATATATATATATATATATATATATATATATATATATATATATATATGTATATATGTATAAACAACATCTTACTGCAAGACATCTGCAAAAAGCCTGACAAAGTGGGGGAATAAAGGGCAAACAATAGTGACATATTTGAAATATGGCTGTTATACATGTAGAAGTCTGCTAGAGTAGCATGGTTTGAATTAACATATATTTTCTGATAGATTCCAGGTCTCAAACACAAATTATTGTTATCATTTACTGATGTCAATGCTCACATCATCCTAGTGATTTGTTAGAAACCCAGAACTGCTATAGTAACAGAACAAATATATGAGCCATGCATCTGGACAGTGTCTAGACATCTGGACAGTGGAGAGGTATGATTGCAGTCATGTAACAGAAGAGAAAAAACACTGAGAGCTGCCAACCATTTTACCCACCACCTTCTAAACTACAGTAAGACCAACACAACACTACCCCAAATCAGATCTAGGGAATTATCCATGTATTTGCAAATATATCCTGCACTACAAGGATGTAACTGTAGGGAATAGCAGCCATCTGTGAGAAATTGTCCACCCACAACCATTTGCACCACAGTCATAGCAACATACCAGTATTCTAACTGAACTCTAGAGTATAATGACTGTTTAAACAAACATATCCTGATTGGCAGTCACACACTACATTGACATATACTGCCAAAACTCACAGTCTACTGAGAATCCTATGGTGTTATGGGACATTTCTCTGTTTGCCCCTAAAAACATAAAAACTTGATAGACCACCAGCAGCTGTAGCAGCATGCACAGTTAGCTAGAAAAGGATCTATGACACTCATATCTGCTACTGTCCCTACTCAGCCCAACAAACATTTACACACTGCACTGCTACACAATCTTGACAGTCTGTTAACAATGACCAGACATACATCTCTCAATTGTACAGATTTTCACAGAATGTCCAGGGTGTGGGACCATATTTATGGCCACTGCCACATACCACTTCCAGGAGTCTGCAAAGTCACTGGGAGGATATCAGGTGTGAAGTCACTAAATAATGATATACCATACCTCTGAACCTCTTACTGCAAGATATCTGGACAAATCCTGACATACGCAGGGGACAGCTAGCTGAAAAGAGGGACATAGCTCAAATAATGGTGTTACAAACTGAAACAGTTGCTGGTGTTACATAATTTGTTGTAACATAACACCCCTGAAGGATATGATGTCTGAAACACAAATGGATGTCAACATTTACTGACCACAATCCTCACATTATCCTACTGATTTCTCAAAAAACAGAAATTGTCTGTGGAACAGACCAAACATAACGGGAAAACCTCTGGGCATTCTGCAAACATCTGGACAGTACAGAGGTATGTCAGAGACATATCACTGTTAGATGTCAAGTCACGCAGAAAATGCATGTCCAGACATACCCTGTTAATCTAGCAATCTTCTATGGTATAACAGCAATACTTACTTACAATTTGTACCCAATTGTGGAACTTTGTCCCCCATGTTGTTGGGCTGTCTCCACATTTCTTGTTCTGAGAGATATTTCCACCTAATGTCTGTGAAGCTGTAGCCCACACACCTCCATAATGTCCCCCTCACAGGCAAAGAAATAGGGCAAGGCCCACATGAAGGACTTAATTATAGCACTGTGTTGCTGAGGCTTTAGCTAATGGAAAGACAACACAGCTGCTCTGGATGCAAATAGAATGTGGGAGACACAGACTGGTGCACAGGCCATCACCTGCTCATGAGCATTACCTACAAAAGTCAAGCTGCTGCCTATGTAACACAGGTCTGAACCCATCTACACAAAGACAGACTGTGACTGCACAAACCTAAACATTTGCAGTATTCTGAGAAAACTCATCAGCACTATAACAAGTATGTCAATCACTTAAGTATGTAATGGAATGCAGAAGGGGGATGCAACAATGTGAAATATGAAGTTAAACACTAGGTCGCAACAAGACTTGCTGGACTCACATACTGCTATCCAACACCTACACCTATTCCTGCTGGCTCTGTCTGCAGTGACATAGATCACAGCTCTAGCCCCAAGTCACCCCAGCAAAGGTCAGCTCATGTATGACTACTAATGGAGTGTCTGTTGTCCAATACTGACAGTGACACTGCTAGGCCAGCTACCTGGGATGTTGTAAATATTTATATGTCACCTGCAAATGCTACTATGATACATATGCTTGTCTTACAATTGTAAGAGACTTATATAGGGTATGTGCATAGTAAACAACAGGCACAGAAGTGTGTGTTGAACTGTATGTTATATACTGAGCCGATACCTGTCAACTGTCCAGAGTTTTGCAGACTGACTACGTTTGCCTCATATTTGTAGTCAATACCTCATACAGTTGTGCATTGTCTGGAAAAATCACTGGAAACCCAGTAAAGACTAAAGTAATAACATAATAGCATACATTTAAATGTCCGATGCCATATCCTGTGGAGTAGTCCTGTGAATGTGAAACCATCTTTGCTAGAAACTAAGTGTGTTACAGCTAGATTTATATTGTGTCACTATTTTCTGACCTTTGCCCACCATTGATGTGTGCCTTTGTGCAGAAGTCTTGCTCTAACAGGAGCTAGGTATCTTAGTGTGACACCCATGTCAATGCAAGCATACCTTGTCCTGTAGGATGCTGACATTTCTGCAGTCACTGACACCTGGTTTGCAGCTGTTGAGAGCACACTAACCTTGACAAGTTACTCATCCCATCATATGTTTAGACCCCAAATGGGGGGCTGAAAGCCACAGGAGGTGGAGTTTTAAACATCATCATACACATACACACCTCCAAGTTGGCCAAACAGTATGATGCATGGGTGACATCCCGAGTGCAGTTAACTGTTGACAAAACACCTACTCAAATCATACAGTATGTGAGGGACAATTATGTCAGACAGTGTGGCCTTGCATATATACCCTTGACACAGCCAGTTAGCCTTCATATATGTCACCTGGATGTTCTGTAGGACTGAGGGCTCACACATACAGAGGAGGTTACTTGAGTACTGGTACTACGTGCCTCACAAGCTTAGCCATACTTTAACTGCAACATATTCACCTATCAGCACCTGTTGACCCTGCTGTTTCTGTTCTATTCACTCAAATTTCATACAGGTGATGAGAATATTCTTGGTACTGTGTATGACAGGTGTGGGGTATATATTCCAGACACAGGTCAGCCTGTGTCAGTCCAACCTGACAATTACCAGCATGTGTGTCTGCTAACTCAAATGGATGTCTGGCCTGTCATGCTGGCAGTGCACACAGAGTCATAGTCCTGTACATAGGGCAGTTGTTGAAGGGCTACGCACAACCTCTACCTGCACAGTCTTATGAACAATAATGGTAAATACATAACAGAAATAACACAGAGGTAATGTAGTGTTGCAGTGTATCCCACTACTATTCAAGTGGGTGACAATTGCAGGGACTGTTAGGATTGCATCTGACTCTCTCTCTCTCACACACACACACACACACACACACACACACACACACACACACACACACACACACACACAAACACACATGCACACGCAGTCGGCTGCATGGGGATATGCATTGAAGCACACATGCACATGGAAGTGACACTTCTCAGAGTATTTGTCCTACCCATCTATTTTACAATAAACAGTGCTATGACCATTGCATGCACCACAGTGGCTTGGTGTTAGAAACTGTGTAACTGAGCTTGCATGGTGGATGACATCTGTATGGGCTGTAACTAGGTTGGCAATGGGGGAGTTTACAGGGTGAAAGAGGCACACAAAATGGTATAGCCATCACATACACACGGTAAAGACAGCCACAGGGGCTGTGCATACAGAAACACATACACAGTTACCAATAGACATATTAGTAACCTTATGTATCCACTTGTATGTACTATAGTGCTATGTACACATGACATGATCTACATAGATTATATGACTGGGACATAACATACAACCTCTTACAACAAGTAATCTTGCAATGCCTTCATGGATGGTGAGATAATCTGCCAGAAATAGTGATTGGTCTCATCTACTGCTCCAACAAACCTGCACAATTGATACAGTGACAAACTTTGTAGCAGCATGATGTGTCATTCAGGTTTGGCAATGATATCAGAGGAATGCTCATTGTTAGGGGACACAGACCACTTATAGGTTGCAAACAGGTGGATATTCCATGTACAGCTGTACAGATGACGGGTATGGGCTGTATAATGTTACATGTGGATGTGAGGCAAATGCCATTAACAGGCTCTTTAAAGTAATGACATGGGTAGGGGTCAACAGGCCTTAAAATGGCATAACCTACACACACAACAACCACAGACAATATGCTTCCCACACACACTACTATAGTTGTCAGTATTGAGATTAGAACCCTTACCTATCTAATTATTTTTACTATAGTATTATGCAGTTATTGCACATGCCACAGAGTTTAGAGGCCTACAAAGTGTATACAGGTACATCTACGGTGAATGACATCAGCAGGCCTTGTAAAGTAGGGCAATGGGAAGTGTATTGGGTGGCACATGACTCAAAATGATATAATCCATATCCCTGAGGATGTGATTCTCACCCAAACACACACACACACACACACACACACACACACACACACACACACACACACACACACACACACACACACACACACACACACACACACACATACACAGAGGATATGATTCTCACAGACACACGCAAAGTATCACAGTTGCCAGTATTGAGTTTAGAACCCCTATCTATCTAGGTATGCATACTACAGTGTTCACATCTCAGAGCTTATAGGCTCTAACAGTGTCCCAAGGTACATCTAAGGTGAATTACATCAAGATCCCTTGTAAAGTATGGCAATATAGCAATAACCCATGCCTGGGTGTGGGTAATGTGGGATTTACCCATGGTTGGCGTGGTTTGGTCTCTAGGGCGAAGCCCGAGGGACCAAACAAAGACAACCGTGGGTAAATCCCGCATTACCCACACCCAGAAGTGGGTTATTGCTGTTATACTATGACATTATTTAAGAAAAGAAACAATTACTTTTCTTAAATAATGACATTGTATAATGCCTCTTTGCTGCCCTTCTGCAGCTGTCTGGCATCCGCGGCAGTTCTGATGTACTGCGCATGCCTACGCAGTACATCAGAGCTGTGGCCAAAAGCAACGGAGAAAGCAAGATCTCCATTGCTTTTTTACTGTTTTGCTATGTTAAATGGGTTTAACATAGCGAGACAGCTTTAAAATAAGCAACGGAGATGTCCGTTGCTTATTTTAAAGCTGTCTCTCTATGTTAAACCCATTTAACATAGTGAAACAGTAAAAAGCAACGGAGATCTTGCTTTCTCCCTTACTTTTTTTTTTAAACCTGTCTCGCTATGTTAAATGGGCTTAACATAGCGAGACAGCTTTAAAATAAGCAAAGGAGATCTCCGTTGCTTATTTTAAATCTGTCTCGCTATGTTAAACCCATTTAACATAGGGAGATAAGTTTAAAAAAAAGCAACGGAGAAAGCAAGATCTCCATTGCTTTTTACACACTGTGTCGCTATGTTAAAGGAGTTTAACATAGCAAGACAGCTTTAAAAAATGCAACGGAGAACTCCGTTGCTTTTTTTTAAACCTGTGTTGGTATGTTAAACTCTTTTAACATAGCGAGACAGTGTTTTAAAAAAAGACTTATACGAATGGAAAAAGTCCGGGCGACCGGACCTTTTTCCATTAGTATAAGTTGATTTACAATGTGCACGCTGTCCAATCAGCATTCACGTTTTGGAATATTAATAGGGGGTCATGGTATAATGGAAAATATACTGGGTGGGAAGGGCATCAAAATATATTACCCTACAAACACTTTCACACACACATTTGCCAGAACTGAGAATAGAACCTCTGCCTAGCTAGTTATTTGTACTATTCTGTTATATAGTTATGGCATGCACCATGGAGCTTATAGGGCTAAGGGCTGTCCAAAGGTACTTCTGAGGGGAATGACATCAGCAGGACTGCTAAAGTAGGGCTCTGGGAAGTGTTTTGGGTGGGAAAGTTCTCAAAATATGTCATCATACAAACATAAACATACACACTCATTTGCCAGATCTGAGAATAGAACCCCCTACCTATCTAGTTATTTGTACTACACTGTTACATAGCTTTTGCAAATGCCACAGAGCTCATAGGGCTGAAGGCTTTCCAAAGGTACTTCTAAGGTGAATGACATCAGCATGACTGCTAAAGTAGGGCACAGGGAAGTGTTGTGGGTGGGACAGTCCTCAAAATGCTTCATCCTACAAAGACAGACACATTTGCTGGAACTGAGAATAGAACCCAAGTCTATCTAGTTATTTGTACTATAGTGTTACACAGTTTTCTCATGCACTACAGAGCTTATAGAAGTGAAGGCTGTCCAAAGGTACTTTTAAGGTGAATGCCATCAGCAGGACTGCTAATGTATGGCACTGGAAAGCATTGTGGGTGGACAGTTCTCAAAATACTTCTTCCTACACACATACAAACACTTGTACACACACACACAAATTTGCCAGAACTGAAAATAGAACCCCTGTCTATCTGCTTATTTCTACTATACTGTTACATAGTTACTGCATGCACCACGGAGCTTATCGGGCTGTGGTTGTCCAAAGCTACTTCTAAGGTGAATGACATTGGCAGGACTGCTAAAGTAGGGCTCTGAGAAGTGTATTGGGTGGGAATGGCCTAAAGCTGTTTTACCTACAAACACATGCACACACTCTCTCACACAAACACACACTTATCAGGACTGGGAATAGAACCCCTACCTATCTAGGTATTTGTACTACAGTGTTGCACAGTTATTGCACATGCTTCAGAGATTACAGGGCTGACAGGTGTCCAATGGTACTTTTAAGGTGAATGACATCAGCAACTCTTGTGAGGTAAGGGAATGGGAAGTGTAATGAGTGGTAATAGCCTCTTAATACTTAAACCAAAAGAAACACACACACACACTCACACACACACACACACACACACACACACACACACACACACACACACACACACACACACAAAGGCAGGTAATGTGATGTTATAACCCCCACCTCAGTACAATTACACAATGGAGCTCACCTTCATGCTGACTCGTGTGACTGGTTATGACCGGTATGCCACCGTCTGCAGCAAGACACCACTCTATGCCATTCAGGGTATCCCTGTGTATGACTCACTCTGTGTGTGTGTCTCCCTGTGTCTCTCTCTATCACTGTATGTCTCTCTCTTACCCACATATATGTGTGTATGCTAGACATATTGTTCAATGTTGCCCATATATATGTCAGTGTATCACACCCAACAGACAAAGATACATCAAATGTGGGCCACCTACACTTAGCTGTGGATAATCCTATCTGATGGGTGTGTGTAGAGACAGTTAAGTTGTACATAGCTGTCTGTATGCAAAGACATATATGCACAATACAGTTACATAGTCCGATGTGGGTTCCAACATGGGCTTTGATTCTCTAAGTGTAGGAGCATGCCCTGTATGACCTTCTATAGTAAGAGTAGGACTCCAGTCCAGAGATAGTTGTACTCCAGTCAGAGGTTTTGTGTGCTACAGTCATACCTCTCAAGAGTAAACAGGAAGATGCTAGGTGTACAGGGTTTGTTTTTGCAGACATTTTCTGACATATCTGAGTCTGACATTGGAATGTATTGTGTCATTACCTAGTGACAGACATCCTCAGATCATCACAGTGCTTTACCAGAGAAATGCAAGATGTATGATGCACAGGCCAATATTATGAGCCCAACTATAGACATTCTTACCCAAAAGGACCAGTGGAGAGATGTGGCTACAGCTGTCTGACTAATGAGACTGTGTAAACAGTCCAGCAACATTGTGATATACTGGCTGAGGATTTCCTGCTTGTGTCATATTCTTTTTACCTGAAAAGTCATATTCTGGTCCATACCTCTCAAGTGTACAGTTTTTGGCAGATTGTCCAGGGGTTTGTCTGGAGGTTTCATCTAGTCTGCATAAACTTGTGTTTTTATGGCAAGTTAGTTGCAAATAATTAAAGACTGATGTTACAAAATAATAACAGACATTAATGTTTCAGACTTCATAACCTTCAGACAATTCCTGCTAATGCAAAACCTGTTATTCTACCAACTTTCTCAGTTTGTAAGAGCAATATTTACAACATGTGCCTATTATTGGGCTTTTGTCCCACTTTTATTTCTGAACTTGTCCAGATGTCTTGCTGTCAGAGGATGACAGGTATGGGTGTGGGTACAGAGTGCATTGTACTGTGCAGAAATATCCATTATATGTGTAGTATATTCCACACAGCACTGTGTGACTTCCAGGTATGTCACTGCCAGAGCAGTACAGAGTAATGTGGTGAACCACTGACAGACAGGTGTATATAGGTAGATAGGCTGATATGACATTAGTAGGGTATTGGTCTGGAAGCCCAAATAACCCACACAGATGGAAGTGTAGCCCATGTTAGACAATGTCAGCACACAAATCCCCTGTCCAGCAGGGACACAGGTGGAATCATGGGACTGAATTTTGTGTTTCTCATGCACTTATACAGGGAGCACATCACTAGGGGTATTGAGGCACTTGGCTTGGTGAGGACAGGGAGTGTATTCCACAGATGTGGGAGTGTGTGGGACACATATCTGTCACACCAACAAGCCGTACTGATATCACAGACTAGGTTGATGCTACGCCTATGGGTTGATGGAGTGGGCCTTGACATCCAGATGTGTAACAGTCCCATCAAGGCAGGGTCTGGATTCCTTTGTATGCCAGACAGGGATCACCTCAGTAGAGTCTGTATGGAATGGAGTAGAGGGACAGTGATGTTAGCCTATCTGTGTTGGGCAGGTGTTTGGGTTTGGGGTACGGCCTTAGTGTTTGCAAGACCCTGGTGTGTGGTGTCTGCATAGTCTGTGGTGTGTATGTTTGTGGAGTTGTCATGCATTTTTGCCTCTGAGGTGTCCTTTATTTGGGTTTTTGTTTTGTTGCAGAACTCCACTTACATGGGTGTGTGTTGTGCATTTGCAGGTGATGTTTACTGACTCCATACACTGCATGGCACCTATGTTACTGCACAATTTGTTCTGGTGTACATATTCTCCATTTGTCTGCCAGTGGTTCCCCTTCCCATTATGTGTGTTTCTTTGTCCTTCTGTAGTCCAGTCACAGGCTTTGCCCACAGTGGCTGCTGTTATGTATTTGTTTTTCTGATGTGAGTGGGGTAAATGCCATAACATCACACACAAGGTTGTGGACTTTACACCTCTGAGTGTACCGATTTAGCAAGTTGTCCCTCATTGCACCACTACATTTGCTGTGGTCCTCAGACAGTTTGTGTTGCTATATGTTATTATGAGGCTACATGTTGGCCTAGCTGTCAAACCATCACAGACTGACATCTGGACAGGCCCATATATGACAGTCAGACAAAGGCACACACAAGGGGACAGGGTGTTAATACTATTCTGCCAGACATAGAGAGTTGAGAGACCAGTTTGGTATTTGCTTGCTTTCTCATATGGGTATGACATCTGCTTTCCCATTGTCTGCCACCGATGTTTTGATAAGACCATTTCTTGTTTTGCAAATATTTGGCAGGCAAATGCAATGTTAGGACAAGCCAAACAGATATACAAGGCATACTTGTGCTTCTTCTGTGACAACCTGCCATTCCAGGGGTATGGATGTTGGCCAGTGACATGTTGTCAGTACTGACACAGTAAGTTGACAGCCTTTTATGACCTGGCAGTACACTGACCTTCAAGTACCTGCATCCTACTAGGCACCATACCCCCCGACTATTTAGAGCCAGACATCTGGACAGAGCCATATGTAATTTGGGGACAAAGGCCTACATATAGGGACCATTGTTAACTATTGGCCTTGCAAACCTAGAAAAGTGATACAATAACAGGTTTTGCATTAGCATGCATTTTCCTAAATGGTATGAAGTCTGAAACTGCAATCTGTCATTATTTTCTGACTTTAGTCTTTTCTGATTTGCCAGTGAATTGCCAGACACCCACAATTTCATGGCAAAGAGACCATACATATGATGTTAACCTCTGGACATTCTGCTAAATGTCTGTATAGTTGAGGGGTATGCTAGGCACTGTGTAGGCTACTCTGAGCTGTGTACTGTCCATATGTGTGGCCCCCTGTCCCTGACCTGTCCAGCTTTCCTGCAGTAACAGATACTGATGTCTGGACAGTGTGTAAAACTCCTACCATAGCTGTATTTGACATGCAGAATAGTTGGCACTGCAGTTCTTGGAACATGGACCCTGTCAACCACAGTACTGTTACCTATGCCACTAAGACATGACAGCCAGGAGTAAGTGCAGGCCACATACTGACAGTATTGATCACATATATACATAGCTCATTGACCCATGCATATTGTGGACCTTCAACTAGTTATCAATTTGATTGGGACAGCCCTGGGAATGTATGCACTGCTGCTTATACCCTAAAAACATTGCTGCTACTGCATTTCTATGGGAACATGTGTGTGTGTGTGTGTGTGTGTGTGTGTGTGTGTGTGTGTGTGTGTGTGTGTGTGTGTGTGTGTGTGTGTGTGTGTGTGTGTGTGTGTGTGTGTGTGTGTGTGTGTGTGTGTGTGTGTGTGTGTGTGTGTGTGGAGGGGGCACACCTGTCAGCTGTCCACATTTGCACAGACTGCGCTGATGTTCCTTTTACATTTTGGTTCCATTTAGCATAGTATGGTGCCTGTCTTGGAGACTACAGGCATATCACTAAAGAACACAGGTTAGATTGTAATGGCATACATTTGGGTTTCAGACCTCTCACCCTTCAGACCTGCTGTGATATGGCTGTGTAGGTCTGTATTGGGGGATTTTATCATTGTTACAATTTGTGGGCCTTTGCCAGGCATTTCTTTATGATTTTCTATGGCTGACTTGCTGGGTGAGGCTGAGGAGTGAGTATGGGACCCCCACATTGACATCCATGCATATGACCTTTGAACCCCCAGTTTGTTAGCCCCCCCTACATATACTGCATTAGGGGAACTACTGCATTCTCTGGGGAGGCCAGTACTGGGCAGACATTTCCTGTTGTCCCATATATCTGTCAGTTGTCTGCTGTTATCCTGGTAGGCCACCCCATTCCCTTGCATGCATGCAGTAATACCATAGCATTCATTTATTGTTCAGAAGAATGACTTACCTTGTGCCTGTGACAGTTGTGAGGATGGTGCTTGAGGGCTGGCTCTGTTGGATGCACACAGTACACAGCCTATACATGGTAAGATACAGGTAATGTGATGTGTGTGGCATCCATTTTACTGTGTATGTGAGTCAGAGAGAGGCGTCAGTCCCTGGGTCTCTACAGTGTCAGTGTGTGTGCTATGCATTGCCTCTTTGCCAAGGCCTGGGCATACTGGATACGCCTCCATCTCCTTACAGGAGCAGGCTCAGGGGGTTCCTCCTCCGAGTCTTCATGTGCCAGTGGGGGCCTTGGCAATGGTGGAGGCTGTGTGGGCCTTTCCTGTGATGTTCCTGCCGCAGCTGTTTCCACAAGATCATATTGTGTAGCATGGCACATACTATGAACATGTGCACACATTTGGCTGGAGAGTACCGCAGGGCACCACCAGATATGTCGGGGCAGCAGAACCGTGACTTGAGCATCCCAAACACATGCTCTATAATGTTCCTGGTTTGTGCGTGTGCCTCATTATGGCATTCTTCAATGTGTGTGTGCGCATTTCTGATGGGTGTCATCATCCACGGCTCCAGTGCATAGACAGCATCCCCCACCAGACGGCCATATGGGATGTCCCCCTGGCAAATGCCTGGTACAGCTGTGAGGCATGCCAGATATGAGAGGCGTGATAACTAATAGGGCTGCCAGCACACATATTCATGATAATGCTCTGGGCATTGCACACAACCTGGCAGTTGATGGATTGATAGCCCTTGTGGTTGACATAGACTCTACCCTCTTCACCGGATGGTGCCTTAATGTGGATGTGCATGCAGTCTATGGCATCCAGTACCTCTGGGCAGTCTGCTACATGGTGGAAATGACACATATAGCTGGTCCTCTCCTCACTGGTGCTGAGGAAATATATGTGCTCACTGGCATGTGTTAGCATGACATCCAGGAACTGGTGGAGTACCCTGGATGCAGATATCTGTGAAATCCCCATGATGTCCTCAGTAGGTATTTGGAAGGTACCTGTAGCTAGTATTCTTAAGGCTACACATATCTTGGTTTCAACTGGGATGGGTTCCCCTCTGTTGGCTCTGGGTCTGAGGTGAGGCTGGCCAAGCTCACAGAGTTGCTGAAGTAAGTACCTATCCACCACGTAGCACTCTTACATCTCCAGATTATGTAATCTCTGGTAGGTTACCCTGTGTCTGAACACTCTTCTCCTCCTCCTCAGTCTGGGATGGTTGTCAGCATTATCTTCCTCACCACCCTGAGCCTCTAGCACATACTGATGTATCAAAGTCAGAGACATTGAGGAGCTCTCTGATTATGTAGCCCAGGCAGGTATGACCCTGACCTTGAGCAGTATCCTACCTTCACCAAGAATTATGCCACAATACAGAGATAAGATGATCAGCTTTAATAATTGGCTTAAACTCTGGTGTCATTCAAAGGGGATCCAATGTCTGTCTGCCTGGGATGACATGCTGGACAAGCCACGCTGCTTCGCAAGGGATGGCTTGCACCTGTCACCCCTGGGCTTCTGGATATTGGCAAAGGCTCTTGCCACCCCCATAGTGCCTTTTTTAGGCAAGGCTCAAATTCTAAACCTACCACCCTAGAACACAAAAAAAGGAAAAAAACTAAGGGTAATGCTGCTCAATGCCAGAAGTCTCAACCTCAAGATGCACGCACTCGAGGCCCTTCTCAGTATGGAGAACATCGATGTCTGTGCTGTGACTGAAACCTGGTTCAAGGCTCCTGAGAGCACCCCAACACTATCAGGTTTTACCTCATATCATGCGTTCCGGCCCCAAAATCCAGACAAAACCAAGAAAGGAGGGGGGGTGTCCATATTCATCAAGGACACCCACACCTCAAGGTTGGTGGCAACGCACGATGCATCGGAGACCATCCAGGTGCAATTAACCATAGGCAAGACTGCTCTGCAATTTGTAGCATGTTACAGGCCACCCTCTCAAACTCAGGAACCTCACATAGCTTTCCTGAAAACACTAGAGGGGATAAATGTATCTCCAAACACCATCATACTAGGTGACTTCAACTAACCTAATATAGACTGGGATCACTACTCAAGCCCAAACACTCTAGCCCAAAGGTTCCTGGAGTTCATAAACTCAAATGCCATGGAACAACTAGTCACCATCCCCACAAGAGATGAAAACATACTTGATCTCATCATCATGAACATGGGATCAAAATGTTCAACACCGGAAGTATACCCCTCACTGGTGAGATCAGATCATAAACTAATCTCACAGGAGGTCCTCATCCCGCCCCCACCTGAGATAAAAAAGACCACAGTGAAGAACTTCTCAAAAGCCGACTTCACACTTCTAAAGACTAGTGTGGTCTCCTTTAAGGCCCCCGAGCCGGCGGAAAACATTACTCAAGCCACTGAATCACTTACAAATGCCTTCTACCAGCACCTACAGGACTGCATGGATCAGGCAATCCAAAACAAAACAAAGACTTTTTGTACCAAAGGCAAGCGTCCAGTCTGGTGGACCCCAGCCATAAACAAGCTCCACAACAAAAGGAGGAATCTACTACAAGATAGAGCAAAATCCTTAAAAGGTAAGACACCTTTGATCATTATAAGTAAAAAACTAAGAGCTCTCATAAAATCATCCAAGGCAAATTTTGAGAGAAAAATCGCTAAGGACTCAAAAGACAATCATAAGGCCTTCTTTAGCTATGTTAGAAACCTGGGAGGAAACTCCCAGATATGCTCAGAATTAGTTCAAAATGATGTGAAAATTACTGAACCTACAGACATTGCCAACATACTGGCTGACAGGTTCAGTGCAAACTTCTCCCCCCCAAAAGGAGAGATATCTATACCAGAGGATTGTAGCCCCCAAACATCTCTAACGCCCAGGTGAGAACTGCTCTCTCCAAGGCTTAAAAACACAGCATCCATGGGACCGGATGGTGTCCCCGGCTGTGTGCTCCACGAACTCAATGAGGAATTAAACCCGCAGTTAGGACAGCTGTTTAATCTTAGCCTCACCTCAGGATACGTACCCAAGGAGTGGCGCACGGCAACTGTGGTCCCACTTCACAAAGGCGGTGCCTCCACCGACCCTGGAAATTACCGTCCCATCAGCTTGACAAGCCTGATCTGCAAAGCCATGGAGAGGATCATAATGGAACTCATAAATAAAGACATAGGGAACTTGCAGACTTTGGATCAAACCCAGTTTGGCTTTGTCAAAGGCAGATCATGCCTTTTAAACTTGGTTGACTTTTTCAAACAGTCACCAAGGCCATTGATGAGGGAAAGGCAGTCCATACAGCCTACCTCGACCTGGCAAAGGCTTTCGACACAATACCCCACTCAGGTATCATTGAAAAACTCATCAGCCTAAATGTAAACCCATACATCACAAGATGGGTTGCAAACTGGCTAAGTGACAGAACCCACAGGGTCAGAGTTGCTGGCGCCATGTCAGACTCAAAGCCTGTCACAAGTGGTGTCCCACAGGACTCAGTCCTGGGCCCACTCTTGTTCGGCATCTACTTTTCTGAAGTACAAGCAAACACAGGAGGGTTATGGCTGACAAAGTTTGCAGATGACTGCAAACTGGGCGCCATAGTCGAGAACATATCTGACACAGATATCCTTCAGAAGGGTCTCGCAGAAATGGATAACTGGTGCCAGAGCCATGGCCTAAAATTAAACGCCAAAAAATGCATAGTCCTACCGTTCAGGAAAAACAAGGTTACCCCTAGCTACCATATAGGTGGCAATCCACTGAGCACAGAAGAAGTTATCAGGGATCTGGGGACCCAGGTTGACAGTAACCTTTCGTTTGACACTCACGTTGCTAAAGTAGTTAGGAAGACCTTCTACATTGCCCACCTGATCATGAAGGGATTCACATCTAGATCAAGGGAGGTCATCATCCCCCTGTACTCATCACTCATCAGACCAATGATTGAGTACAATGCCCCATTCGGAATGTATCTGACCCGACACCTGCAGCAGCTGGAAAGGCCCCAAAAGTTCCTCACCAAAAGGATAAAGGGTCTCAAAAATATGTCTTATGCTGCCCGACTGAAAGAACTCCAGCTCTATTCAGTCACTTACCGCTTGCTCAGAGGTGACCTGTGCCTGACATACAAGGCCATGTCAAACCCAGATTTGATGAACATGCTTCACCTCAAAAAATCTAGATCCCTCAGAACTAAAAGGGTGGGAGACTTAAACCTTGACACGGTTATTAATAGGACGTGCTGGAGGGACAGATTCATCACCCAGAGACTCCCTATGCTGTGGAACAAAATCCCGCTACATGTGAGGCAGAGCACCTCGCTGGCCTTGTTCAAGAGAAATGTTGACCAATGGATGGGAGATCGCAGATATACCCCAGGGATTACCTCAGTGTCACTGCTTGACAGAGGCACAGCAAAATAATGGGCATAGTTTCCTTCAAACTAAAGGGATGGCGAAAGCCACAAAACTCTGGGCTAGGCTTATAAATGCCCTTGGGCAGATAGCCTAGTATGAACCTATGAACCTATGAACCTATGTAAGTGACAGCAGCCCCTAACATTTTGTCAGTTAAAATTCCCCTGAGTGTGTACACCAGTGGTGCAGAGTTTGTAGGAAAAAACAGACTGAATGGTGTTTCCATAGTTTATATTGCCGTGCTGCCGATGCTGCTTGTGTGATTGGCTGACTATGATACATTCCACCTGCTAGCTATATTATTAGTACTTGAGTGCCTTTATTCTGCTATTTCCCTTTTTTTGTCCTTCCCATTTCTGCGCCTCGTATGCCCCACGACACTCAGCACACACCCATTGCTCAAATGTAAACACTTCTGCTAGCTCCTGTTTTTTTTTATTTCCATTGTGTTTAAGCCCTGCAGTGCACCACACAAACCTGTGCAGCTATAATAAACCGCTTTGATCAGAAAAGACCCTCCCAGGGATGTGAATATTCTCAGCATTTCTTGAACTAGCTTAGGCACACCCCCTTGCTTAGCTGTGCTGAGCTGAGCACAAATACAGGCAGCATACCTCTACTGTGCTTACACCAAACATGACACACACCCTTTTCATGTCAGCTGCTTCTCCTGCTTACACTGCAGCATTATAACTCCTACACAGTTAGGTGCAGGCGGACACAGTCTCCAATTTTGTTATTCAATAAATTTAGCTCATTTGCATACCCCACTGTCTTAGTCCCTTGTTATATCACTCCACCAGAGCCTTTCTCCTTAGCAACCAGTGTTACCTGTTATTGTTTTGGTTCTGCATGCTACCCACTATAATGGCAAAATGCAGATTTCATTTAAATTTGTCTTTTTCGATTTTTTCTTATTTTCTGCATGATCTCATTTGCGAGTTGCTGTGTTATGCTTAAATGGCAGAAATTGGCCAAAAAAAACTTTTATTTTTATACTTCTGCAACTGTTTTCCATGCCAATTGCCATATTTTTTGGCAACTGGCATGCCTAATAGTCATAATACATGCTTTATTTTGAGCTGTCATGCCCCCGTTTTGATTTTTGCAGAAATGTACCCGATTAGTAACCGAATACATTTCTGCAACAGACACTGCTCTGACACATATGCCTGCCTGCTTACTGAATCGCTAATTCACCTCATTTGCATGATTCTCACCAGCAAATGAGGTAATTGGCATTATTCAGTGGTGTACATGTCAGAATAGTGCTGGCAGGCTCATTCACACCCCCAGTCTTGTTTACTGGATTGCTCGGCGGTCATATTCAGTGCAGAAGCTGTTGCACTATTCTGACACAGAGATTTGGCTTTATTGAATGTGGCCCATGGTGTTTTACTTTTTATATCTGATATTGTCTTTTTGTTCTACACTCTTTTTTTTTTTTACTTTTGCAGTGTTGTAGGTTATGGTAGAAAGCAAATCACACATGTCTTTGTTTTGGGGGTTAGGTGATTCTTTTCTTGTTTTCTTTGCCAGATATCACTTATTTCAGGTCAATGAGTTACTTAATCCCCCATTGTTTCTTCTTTCCCCAAGGACAACACATTGCAGACTAGCTGGGAAGTGCCCTTTTACTGAGTAGGTATCATATCTACAGATGAGAAAATTCAGCCATTAAGGCAATGGATGTATGCTGAGCCATGAAGGAGAGTAATGAAGTCAGGGTGATTATACTGGCGCAAGATTTTTTTTTTTAAGTATTACCCTCTTAGTGACATATAGTGTTGATCTCACCTAGGTAGCCATGAAATGGTGCCATGAGGGAAAGGTCACCCATTTATGTGGTGACTCTTTCCTCTTTGCCACCCACGTACAACACTGTCTCTCATCATGACCCTAATATCACTATCAGGACTTGTGAAATGTCTATATCCCCAGCTGGGTCCTACACCCTCTCCACTAGAAGAGGAGAGCAGGCAATTCCCAATCATTTCTCTTCATTTTGGCCAACTCTAGCATGTACCTCAATCACTAATCAAACTAGGGTCACCTGATTCATAGTCAGGTTTTTATCCCTTTGTGCCATTGCACCTGGTTTTGTGTGAACTGTCAAAGAAGATGGAAATTGCAATGTTTGGTATGGCAAAGAAAACAGTCAGTTTGTTTTCATCATAAAATTGTCAGATCCTCATGACTGCAACATCACAAGAACAAACAATGGATATAAACTCTGTTTCCAACATTAAGGTGCTTCTAATTATTTTCAATTTCTAGAAGGTATAGAGTTGGACTACATATAAATAAGAGATGCAGGGGTGAAGTCTCCAATGTTTCCCATATCTGGGTTACAGAAGGGACCAAAATACTGCAAAGGCCTTACAACAAGAACCCCCCCCCCCCAACTCATCTAATTCACTCACTCTAGTGGTGGCTATAAGATCATATTGTGTAGGCTCACTTAAAACTAATGAATATGTTTAAACCTTTTTCAATTTACCTTTAAAATTCCCATTTAGTACTGGTATTTAGTGTTGTTTAAAAAGCAACCATAATCAGAAAAGTAGAACAAACACCATTTGTATAAAAAGAAAACCTACTAAAATTACCACTTTAGTGGCCATTATACAAAGGTAAAGATAAATCTTGACTACCAGTGCACATTTCTCTGAATCACATTTTCACATAAGAAGGATATTTCTGTATAATAAAGATGGAGTCAATTTATGAGATAACCTTCAAAGTGTTAATAGATGATAGGTGCATGCGTTTATTGGTTTATATACTGAAGTTGATTCAATAAATAATTTGGAGTCTAGCCCCTAATTACCTGAGACTAGTTTCCTCTACCTCTTAGAGACACAGGGGGCATCCTAGTGGTAATGTTTTGTTTGCTTTAAAGCAGGCTAGGGACCTGCTTTGCTTGACATGGATTTAGAGACTATTCCAAAAGTGGAGAATCCTTAAAGAGAGATACCTGTCTCACCAATAGGTTCTTCTAACATTGTGGTTATATATTTAAATCCCTTGACTGAGTTTTGGTAGTGTTACAAGTTTTACAACTGTGTAGAAGGTCAGACAGTATGGGGTCATTCTTTACCCTAAAAGATGAACAGAGGTCAGTACATAGGAGCTTATAAGAGACTTGAGAACAGACATAGGGCCTACAATTGCCCAGGTTAACTGGTGTAGGACATAATAGGATATTTCTTTGTTAGAAGGCACTGACATCTTTTGAATTAGGCTATGTGCCATAATATATAGATGTCATGGGGGCATTATATTCAATAATGGATGCAAACAGGGAGGACTAGAGAGGGATGTTGACTTCCTTAGATCTAGAGGATGCAGTCTCAGTGATTAGTCGTACTAGATAAAAGGTTGTTTTCCTGATAATTCTCATACACAGTGGTGAAAGGAAAGTTCATTCTATACAGACATGCCCAGATCTCTGTCAACTGTGTCATCAGATTTAATTGTGACATTGTCAGTGGCACATGTGTAGTGATTTTTTTTGTCAGTTATATTCTATACTTTTTGCCTTGATCAATCCAGGAAATGGAGCAGCTAAGACCATTTTAAAATATACTGGTATCAGTTAGAGAGTAATGACAATGAATGTATGGTGATCAGTGAATTTAATCAGCAAGGGACCTTTGGCATCAGTTTATTTATTTATTTACCTATTTATTTAGGATCTATACTAGCGTTTTGAATGGACTAAATAGCAAAAGCTATTTAGTTGATCCAGTACTGTCGAAATGGCAAAATAGCGAAGACACAGAACATCAAATTTTTTCCCAGGGCAAAAATTCAGTAGGCTGTTTTTGGGACTTTGCCATTTCCTCCACTAGGGTGCAATCTTGGAGTTGGTATATTTAAGTAGGGGGGGGTGGGAGGTGAAGCCCCCCACTTATCTTTGTGTTTAAGTTTGTTTTTTGTTTTTATTTTTGTGGAGCAGCAAATTTTTTCCCTGGGAAAAAATTTGCTGTTCTGTTTGTTCGATATTTTGTGGTTTAGACATTATCGGTGCGATGAAATAGCGTTCGCTTTATTTCTATATTTATTTATTATAATTGCATTTGCTGACTGGGGAAGTCCAGTTGGGCACAAAGACCCATTTTTAGAGGAAGCCCAGGGAGAAAAGCTCCAGTACATGCAGTGCAAACAAAATCTTTTAAGTTATACAATATTACAAATGTTAGGCATAATTCAATTAAAATTAATTTTACAGTGTCAGAATAGATAAGATAGTAACTATACATAAAGTAGTAAGGCTCCTTATACTAACTGTATTCTGTGCAGATATAGTTAAATAACTATGCAGTAGGATAGATATCCCAATACAAAGTATTGAGTTATTTACAAAGGGTGGAAAGCAAAAAGGTAGATTTAATTATGAGATATAAATGAAATGAGTGGTAAAAGAATTAAGAAGCACAGGTAGTAGGTGGGCTGGTTAAAGACAGAGTAATAGTTGGTAACAGAGTAGACAAGAGCAGATGTATAGTAGATGAGGAGGAAGAAGCAAAGTTATTATACTTATCCTAGAGATGTACAGTTACAGATCCAGGATGTTGACGTGTTTTCCTAGATGCGTTTTTAGCTATGGTTTCTCTAGTTCTGTCTGTTAGGTAAGATATTGTTTTGTATAGGATGCCGAGCTTTTGTTGTTTTTTTTAATAGCAGTTTGAAAGTGTAAATCAAATTTCAATTTGTTATCAATTGCGACTTCTAAGAGTTTGGTGCTTGGGATCTGTTCAATCTGGTTATTATTTAATGAAGTCATTTGGGCAAAAGGGTTGCTCTGGGAGAAGGTTTTTGTGGTTAAAAGTAGTAATTTCATTTTTGGTGGGTTAAGTAGGAGTTGTGAGTTGTCTAACCAGGATTAAACAAACACGTTTATTGTTAGCACTTTCATCTACTACAATCAGTAAACTTCTTCAGACATCAACCATTCATTCACACAAGTTTAAATAGGATATGTAACCATGGCATCACTTCCTGAGACTCTTAAAGCTGTATTCCACATGAAATTCACTTGACAATGCAAATGTTATGACTGCATCTAAAATATCTTATCTGTCTAGTGATTTTAGCTTTAATACACACTTCAGGGAACTGTATTCATACAGACCAGGGGAGGTTGGGCATTTAATCTTAGTTGCCACAATAATTCTCTCTCCTCTAACCTTAATGGCCAAGCTCTGACCCTAATGTCTTGTTGCCCTTGATCAATAACCAAATACCAAAATTCATGATCAGGGTACTCCATGACATGTCTAGACAGGGCATTGTTATGATTGGCTTTGGATATATTGTACTGATGTTCATAGATACATTGTTTTACACAACATTCCGTTTTTTTCTATATAGAAACTTGGGCATAATTGGCATTGAACCAAATATACTGCACCTTTTATTTCACATGTATATTTCCCACTGATGATAAAAATCTTGCCACCTATATTAAATGTTGTAGTAACTTTACAATAGTGGCAGTGCCCACATTTTTTCATACCCTATGTGGTATGTAAGATTTCCTTCTAGACTCCACTAGGCTTTTCAAATTCAAACCATGTTTGCAAATAATTCTAGGTGTGTCACCCATTTTCTGATTAATTCCAGTATCTTCATTTATTAAAGCCCAATTTTTAATCAAGATATTCCTAAGTGTCCTGGCATAATTTGAAAATGGGGTAATGAAGCTCAGATTATAGCTAGTATTCGACATATTATGTCCTATAGTGGGTTCCACTTCTAACCATCGAAATTTCAAAACATCGAAATTCTGATCATCGAGCCCAGAACATCAAATTTTGAAACATCGAAGGTTAGAAAAAACAAAAATCAAAAAAACAAAGAAAAATAAACTTCAAAAATTGTATGCAAGGGGGCTTCACCCCCCTGCACACACCCCCATTTTAATATTCCAACTCCAAAACCACACTACAATGAAGTAAATGGAAATCTCCCATTTAGCGCTATATGCAGAAGTGCTAAACGGGAGATTTTCCATACCCTATCTGTAGTGCCATCACACAGATGGCACATAGACACACACAGTATGCAGGGCACCTTGGTGCCCTGCAAAAACACAAACATTCTCCCACCTACACTTACCTTTTTCTTCCCCTTCAAACCTTTGACGTTTTCAAACTCGATGTTCTTGTCTCGATGAGCTGAACTTCGATGTTTTAAAAGTTTGATAGTTTGAAGGGAACCCCTATAGTGACATCCTGTACTGACTTATTTGGTGTTTGGCATCTAACAGTAACAGTGCCCTGACTTAATATTGCTGAAAAGTGCCCCATTTCCCTTTTTATGGTGACTTCCTTAATGACATCATCCACTAACATTGTTGGATATGCCCTCTTAATAAACATCTGTCTTAAACGTTCACATTCCTGATAATAATTATCATGCGAAGTCACCATTCTAGCAGCTCTATTTGCCCCTTTTATCACAGACCTTTTTTGGTAATTGGGGTGGGAGCTGCTGTAATGTAGGAAGCTGTTTGAATATGTTGGCTTTCTATAGATGTTGGCAATACATCTACCATTGACATTATCCTTGTCTAGTCTCACATCAAGATAAGGGACAGAAGACGTGATGAATGATGATGTAAAGTGTAAAATGTTTGTTAATGAAGTGATTTCATTGACATATCATTTTCCACCCTCTTGTCACCTTTAATAATGACAAAAATGTCATCCAGGTATCGTGTGTACCAATGGACGTTTTCTTTAAACATGTGGTTTGGAAACAGTAGTTCCTGCTCCCAATGAGACATAACACAGTTAGCAAAACTGCCTCCACATGGTGACTCCATTGCAACACCTGTTTTCTGAAGGTAGAAAGAATTGTCAAACAAAATAAAGTTGTTGGAAATAATAATTTCCAACAAACATTCAGTCAAATTAATTTCTTCAGAAACTACCTCTTTCTTAAATAAAAATTCTCTAGACCAAGAAAAACCTATTTCCTGGGGTATGACTCTGTATAAATCACATACGTCAATAGTAAGGAAATTATATGTTTCAACAAATTCTAAGTTATTAATAACTTCCAAAAAGTTCCATGAATTGGAACATATTTGTGATTCCCCATTCAGACAGTTTTTAAGGTTGGAGTCTACAAGCTTAGCACAGGCATATGTCAATGACCCCCTACCATCCATAGGTGGGTTACCTAGATCTTTGTGAATTTTAAGTGCTCCAAACATAACCGGATACCTAGGCACTGTCATATTTAAATAGTTAAATGTATCAATATCAGTAGTGGCTTCCAGAAATAAATCATTTATTATTGTTTTAACTCTCTGGTAAGCTACATTAACTTCATTCTTAGATACACCAATATAAGCTTTGGTTTCCAGTATATTTTTTACTCTGTTCTTGTAGTCATCATCATCCATAAAAATCAACCCCCCCTTATCTGGTTTCATTACTCTTACGCCATGTAGTTTCAAGAATTATCCATGATATTTGAACTGCTCAGGAGGTACATAGGCTTATTCAAGGCTAACCTAATGTCCATCTCACATATTTTTTTCAAAAAGGTTTAGGATAGTCTGTAATGGTAGATTAAAAATACTACTCACTCTACAGTCTTGATTAGTATAACCATTGTTGCCCAACAAAACAGTTAAATTTAACTTATGCAAGAATATCTGTAAGTCCAATAAAGTCCTAGGCAAATCCACCTGTACAGTGGGTACAAAAGATAATCCTTTACCTAAGATATCAATCAATTCACTTGGGACATCAAAAGAAGAATAGTTATAAACCTTAAAATCCCCAGTAGAATTCATCAAGATCTTATGTACTGTTCTCTCTAGGGATTCATTCCTTCAATCATCATGTTGTATATCCTCAACTAATGCCATCTCCGATTCTGTTTCTTCTGACATTGTCTAGTTGTTGTACCTCCCTGTTGTTGTGCTTGTGCATTCTTCCTGCCCCACTGAAAACCCTGGTCACCGGGTTGGTTGACATTCCTCTGCTGGTCCCGAAGATGGTTGCTACATCTCACCGATGCTTGTGCTCATCCATGGACTTGGGTATCTTCTATCTCCTTGTTTATATCCAGCTCAGAGCTCAATCTGTCATGTTGATCACCCAAGTGCATATTTTCACCATTGCATCCATTCTGAGATTCTGGGGGGTGGGGGTGGGGGTGGATAGGCCTTCCCATTATCATAGCCCAGTTGATCTCTAGATAATTTTTTTCATTTTGACTTCCCTTAATTTCACCAAAGTGCTAAAAATGCTGGTAAAACTCCAGGAAAATTCATACTTGTACCTAGGGAAGTTCTCATCCTGTTTAATGTAATTTTCTAATGCTGTCAAATCATTTCTCAGCATTACAATCTGTCCCTCATACTGTTTGATGAGCAACTCGAGGAACTCACAACCCTGTGTATCAAATAGTTGCAATAATTCCAGATGGAAAGGTGAGTTCCTTGTTAAGCCTGTAAGAAATCTCCATTGCCTAAGACATTTAGGTATATTCCTTCTATGAATACATTCCTTGAAGTATGCAATTTCAAGTTGCAATTCCCTAAGTTTAAAAAGTTTTTGGTCAAACACTTTTAAGTTTAACACAATCTTTTCTTGCCCAGTTCTGCTGTTGTCCGAACCAATATGTGGTAACACACTCCCACTATTACCATTCCGAGTAACAGGAATGCTTAACCATTCAGTTAACAGTGGAATTACTGTGTTATCACTAGCATTTCCAGCACTTGTTTGACCATTAATTCTCATCTGTTCATCACTAGTATTTTGCTTTTGTGTATTTTCACTATTATTTGTAGACATAAGCCTCCCATTCAATGGTGGTGAATACCTGGAATACATGCTGAGTGCAGCTGCTGAAACAGACGCAAAAGATAAATTCACATGCCTCAGCTGTTCAGCCCTTACACTGGCCATTGAAACAGACCCTTGGATTCAGCAAGCCCTGCACAGTGTGCAAGACTAGTGGAGGAGCTCCAGCAGGCAATATGTCTGCCGTGCGATCCAGGAATAAGCTGTAGGGATGTGCATGAGCGCTCCTGCACTAGTCCTGCACGGACTCAGCCCCTGTATGCAAATTACCCCATTTCCAGGAGAAATCCATACAAATGAGGTGAATTTGTGATCCAGGAAGCTGGAAACCAGCCATGCAGGACTAGTATAATCTGCAGAAATGTACTCCGCCAGTAACGGAGTACATTTCTGCAAACTACAAAACGGGGCCATGACAGCTCCAAATAAAGGGTGGGTATGAAGTAGAAAGCATGCCAATGGCCAAATATAAGGCCACTGGCATGGAAAACAGTTGCAAAAATAAAATAATCAACTTTTATTTTTTGTAGCCGATCTCGGTTGTTTAAGCGTAGGGCAGCGGTGCGCAAACGGGATCAGGTGGAAAATAAGGAAAAAAACCTAAAATAAGCATTCTAACCAAAATCACTATTTTGCCATTATACTCAATGGCAGGCAGAAGACAACATGGCCAGTGAACAGTGGTTGCTAAGGGGGAGGTTCAGTGTGGAATATGTAAATATGCATCAGCAGGCAATCCTATGCAAATGAGGGGAATGATACTGAATCCCAAATGTCCCCTGCATGCTAGTCAGCATCTAAGAGTGTAAGAGCAGGAATAGCTTGGTGCAAGCTTAGGAGTTAGCTGACATCATAGGGTGTGTGTGTCAGGCATACTGAAAGCAGATTGGAGTCCTGTGGCTCAGGTTTGCCCTTAGTTTAGCAGAGCTAAGCAAGGGGGTGTGTCTGAGATGGCCTAGCACTCTTTACATTGCCTAAGCGGGTATGAGCACCCATGTTTTAAAGGGAAAAAAAAGTAAACCAGGAAATAGCAGCTCTGTAGACATGTGAGCACTGTGTTTGTGCGACGCACTCCCAGGCTTAAACAGGAAGGCAATGGGAAGGGAAAACAGCAGTAGTAAGGTAATCTAGGAGAACTAGCATAGCTGGCAGGTGAAATGTATCAGAATCAGCCAATTACACAGGCAGCAGACCAGCACCACCCAGAACACTACTATAAACTATGCAAACTCCTCTCCTTCTGTTTTTTCCCACATACTGTACACCACCGGTGTATACAAGCGGGAAACTTTTAACAAACAAAACAACTAAATGATAGGAGCTGCACTAGCTATCATACAACAACATGTGGAAGAGGCTGAGGGTGGTGAGGAAGTGAATCCTGTTGACCAATCCACAGTGAGGAGACAGAGAAGAGTGTACAGATCCAGGGTAACCTACCAGGTGCTACATGAGTACAGTGAGAAGAAGGAGAAGAGTGTACAGACCCAGGGTAACCTACTAGAGGCTACATGAGCTGTAGATAGTGGAGCACTATAGGGTGGACAGGGACCTACTACAGCAAATTGTTGAGCTGTGCTGGCCACGCCTGACACACAGAACTAACAGAGGGGAACTCATCTCAGTGGATACCAAGGTATGTGTAGGCCTAAGAATACTAGCTACAGGTAGCTTCCAAAGTCCAACTGGGGATATGATGGGTATCTCACAGGCATCAGCATCCAGGGTACTCCACCATTTCCTGGATGCCATGTCAGCACATGCCAGTAAGCACATATATTTCCCCAACACCCGTGATGCATTGACCAGCAATATGCATCTCTTCCACCAAATAGCATAATACCCTGAGGTAGTGGGTGCTATGGACTGCACACACATATGCATCAAAGCACCACCCGGTGAGCGGGGTAGGGTCTACATCAACCACAAGGGATTCCCCTTCATCAACTGCCAGGTCATGTGCAATGCTCAGTGCATAATAATGAATGTGTGTGCTGTCTGCCTTGGAAGCTATCACAATTCCCACATCTGGCATCTGACACAGCTGTACCAGAGATTTGCCAATGGGGACGTCCCTTACTGTCACCTAGTGGGGGTAGCTGGTTATGCACTGAAGCCATGGCTGATGACACCCATCAGAAATGCACATGCACCTGAACAAGAACTCTATAATGAGGCACATGCACAGACCAGAATTATAATAGAGTGTGCATTTGTGATGCTCAAATCGCAGTTCCAGTGCCTGGACACATGCGGTGGAGACTTGCAATACTCACCAGCTACATGTACCCAAATTGTCATCATATGTGCCATGCTATACAATATGATCCTACGGAAACAGCTGCAGCCGGAACAGCATGGGGCAAGGCCACACAGGCCCCCACCATTGCCAAGGCCTGCACAGGCACAGAGTGACTTGGAAGAGGAACAACTTGAGCCTGCCCCAGTAGGCAGAAGGAGACATGCCAAGTATGCCCTGGCCTTGGCAAAAGAGGCAACACATAGCACATACACTGACACAGGAGGGACCTAGGGAATGACACCTCTCTCTGACTCGCACGTACAGTAAAAGGGATGCCAAACATGACACTACCTTTGCTTAACCATGTGTAGGGAGTGTACTATGTGCATCCGACATAGGCAGCCCTTCAGCACCACCCTCAATACTGGCACACTCACAAGGTAAGTCACTCAACTTACCAATTGCCGAACTTAGTAGTATGTGTTGTTACCTGTATCTATGGTATGGATGTGAGCATGCAAGGCAATCAGGTGGCTGAATGTGATGCCAGCAGATAGTAGACACCTATAATGGCAGCATGAGATTTGTAACAAATACAGGTGTCACCATAGTAGCCAGTACTACACATGGTAACAAAACCCACTGTATGAAATGTGCTGGGCCACATGTGTGTCCATACGACACACACATGCCAGTCAGGGAGGTTCACATACCCAACAACAGTCACAGCCAGCAGGACAGGTGTAGACAAACAAAAACAAAGGCTATGCTAAGGCCACTGAATACCTCACCCCCAGGCCTACACAGGCAGACTACATCAGATCAGGCAGTGGGATGTTAGTTCTGAAGGGTAGGAAGTCAGAAACAAATATGTAGTTCAATGAAACATAAGACCTGTAGTACACTGACATGCCTCTAGTCAGCATGATAGGTTAGAAAACATAATGAAATGGAGTACCTGATATACCAGTACCATCATAGCAAATGTGTACAAGTGTCAGGTGTGTTCCCCCCAATCCTGTGTAGCAATGTAGAAACAGTCAGGTGTGCCCCCCCATATCCTATGTAGACAGTAGTAAAAGTCAGGTGTGCCCCCAATCCTATGTAGAAATGTACTAACAGTCAGGTGTCGCCCCCAATCCCATGTAGACATGTAGTAACAGTCAGGTGTGCCCTCCAACACTACTTAGACATGTAGTAACAGTCAGTTGTGCCCCCCAATCCTATGTAGAAATGTAGTACCAGTCTAGTGTGGCCCCCAATCCTGTGTAGCAATGTAGAAACAGTCACATGTGCCCCCCATATTCTATGTAGACATGTAGTAACAGTCAAGTGTGCCCCCCAATCCTATGTAGAAATGTAGTAACATGTATGTGTAGGTATAATACCAGTGGAGCACAGATGCCCAGAGGTGGCCAAGGTAGTAGGATAGATTGTAGCATTTGCACAATATGCAGGTATGTGTGTGTTAGGTTGGTGTGTTTCATATTGTGTGAGAGTGGTCAGTATATAGGCATGTTGAGATATGACCTGGTGGCCATTGCCCACTACTGCTGATGACAGGGCCAAGTCCTCACAACTGCAGTGCCAAAGACAATTCCCACCAGTATAACACATGATAGCAGTAAGCCATTGTAAATGTATGGTGGTAATATGTGTCACCATCTGAAAGAACGACATGGCACGGCTGTTGGGCTACATATACAAGCAGTAAACAGGGGAAAGTACCCCAGACATACAGTATATAATGTGTAACTGTGAAATGGACACACCCTTGGAATTGTACATACAGGTATGCATTACATTACCTGGGCCTGTAGTAGGGGATACCAATGTTGTCTGCCCAAACACTTACAGATCACAAAGGTGGTAGGACTGATGTATTGGGAAACAGCTGATGTACCTACACATGCCAGCATAACTGGAATGCCCCATGCATATCTGTGCATCAGATGCAAGTAGTGTCCAAAGCACACATGCACCCAGCTCACCCAAACACCACCCACAGGTACCTCTTTGGTCGTATCCCTGCTCTTGGGAATGGGTACAATATGACCCCATCTGTATATGGCCATAGCGAAAGAATGCAACATGCAGTGCAGGTGTCCCATGCAGGTATGACCCTAGCCATAGGTAGCACCCTGCCAGTAGCCACACCACCCGATCAAGACTGATAGAAAGTATTGGCATGAACACCTAGCACACCTAGCCTGTCACCTCAGGAGAATATACTGTATGGCAGTCTGAGACTGTAGAACTGAAATAATGCAATGGCCTGCCACAGTTGGCCTGCATCAACACCAAATGGTCTACAGGCCTCTGACAAAGGCCTGTGTCTCACATGTACTGCCAATGCATGCTATGTCATGGACACTCAAATAACAACATACACTCCACATAAGCCATATGCAAGGCCATGTGGACAAACCAGAATAATATGTCCACCATGTCTCACTGCATGAACTGTGGACCAACACCAAACACAGCTGTTATGAAGTGATAACCTTAGGGAAAGTATCAGAGAATGTATGCATAATGTATGGAATAGGACAGAATAATAGAGGGGTGGGTGGGAGCATGGGCAGCATTGAATGTGCAAGGTCTGACACAAAGCTGTGTGCACACACTATCCCTGGCTGCAAACACATAAATGGGTGGCTACATACCTGCCCATGCACCACAATAGGGCAATGTCCTGACTCATGGCCCCTGCCTCTGGGTAACCTGTGTGAATCTGTACAGCTGTGAGGTATTATCACAGCAAGATAAGGCCATACTGTCATGTAGATGGATGCACAAGTATGGGATCCTCTACCAGCACTGTACCAAGGTGCTAAACTGGATACACAGACCCAGCAGCAAGTGTCTGCAGCTCCCCTTCCAGAATGGCATAACTTGCCATGAATATGTAGGCATCTGCTCACAATACCAGACACAGCTGCAGTCATCCTGTCCACCAGTACATCACTGTGAGCAAGAATGTCCACCTGCCAGTCCATGAGGAAATAAAACATCACAGTGTATAACAGTACACATGTCTGAATATCTCATCTAACACCAGTACCATGTAGCAGAAGCAGCACAGACACAGTCACCTACAGTGCACACTATCCCCTACACAGTTTGTGCCCATATTGCCAAATGATCTACTGATACCCTGCAAAAACTTGCTACCTGTAGGTGTACAACACAAAGTTCTGTACTGGAGTACAAACTACCTGGAATGGATCCACACATTCAATACAGAAGGGCATACTGGGCATACTCACACACGTAAACAAATGAAGCCCATGTCTACAAACAACAGTGGACCATACATATCTGACAATTGCAGATGTTAGTGCATACACTCCTCAGTATGCACTAGTCATCCTTTGCACACACACTGGATAGGAATACAGACATATATCCAAGGGCAACACACTATAATAAGCCAAAAGTAGACATACATAGATGTGTGGAAGTGAGTGACTCTGACAAAGAGCCAACCATCATGAGACCTGTCGCACCCAGCACATAGCCATATGGTAAATGTCACTCACTGTAGACATTAGCCACCAGTATCCATCAGCATTACAGACTATGTAGTGAAAGTCCTAGCTGTGCAAAATGACTGAACAAGACAGTAGTAATCTAGCAGCTGTATACACATACCTGCAGAATATATCCCTGCATGTGCCCGTGTGTGGTGGGTCAACCTATAGATGGATGGGTTATGGCCCATGCACACACACTGCCCTCCCCATAGCCCTACTATGACAAGTATGCTTATGTCATCCACTTTGAAATACAACTTTGGGAATGGAATAGACCAGTAATCTCTGTGGCACATCCTAAAACTGCGGAATGCTGTAGTGTGATAAGCTAGTTAAGTAGGAGTTCTAATCCTAGACATGGCATTTTTTTGTTTCTGTCTGTGTAGGGAGCAATGCTTTTTAGGATAGTCATGCTCACTACAATTCAAATGCCCTACTTTGGCAAGACTGCTGATGTCATTCACTGTGAAATACACCTTTTTGAAAGGTGTAGCCCAATAATCTATGTGGCGCATCCTATAACTGCATACTGCTGTAGTGTGAAAAACAAGTAAGGTAGGAGTTCTAATCCCAGACATGGCGCGCGTGTGTGTCTATGTTTGGAACAATGCTTTTAGGCTAGTCACACTCACTACTATTCAAATGCCCTACTTTGGGAAGGCTATTGATGTCATTCACTGTGAAATACACCTTCAGAAAAGGTGTAGCTCAGTAATCTCCATGGCATGTTCTATAACTGCATACTGCTCTAGTGTGATAAACTAATTAGTTAGGAGCTCTAATCCCAGACATGACAACTGTGTGTGTGTCTCTGTAGGAAGCAATGCTTTTAGGCTTTTACTATGAAATACATCTTTGGGAAAAGTGTAGCCCTGTAATCTCAGTGGCACGTCTTATAACAGTGTAATAGTGTAGTGTGATATAGTACTGTGGTAAGGGTTCTATTCCCACACATGGCAAGTGTGGATGTTTGTGTATGTGTTTCTATGTCTGTGTAGGGAGCAATGCTTTTTAGGCTAGTCACACTCACTACAATTCAAATGCCCTACTTTGACAAGCCTTCCGATGTCATTCACAGTGAAATACACCTTTGGGCAATGAGTACTCCAGTAATCTCCATGGTGTGTCCTATAACTGCGTAGTGCTGCAGTGTAATAAACTATGTAGGTAGGAGTTTTAATCCCAGACATGTGTGTGTCTGTGTTCGTCATTCGTATGCTGTGGGGAGGTGGGTGTGAGTGTGTAACAACTGGACTCATTGTGGAGTGGGTTTTGCAAACTTGTTATATGGTGGCCCTAGTATATGTCACAATGTCCACCTTACAGGAATAACAGATGTGAAATAGCTAAGAGGCTGGTGTGCCAATCCATACCCCTACATGTGATATCAAGGCCTGGCGAACAAGGTTAGCAGCCCTTGTACTACCCAGAGAACCCTCTCAACCCATGTATCATACACAAACACACTTGTCTAGGCAACAAACGCTATGTTGGTAGGACCCTGCATATTGCCCACAGATAGAAACCATGGTGTGATTGCAGTAGACTACAGAGGGCAGGGCAGCTTGTCCATCAGTCCAATAAGCACATACATGCAGACAGTGCACCTTCACTATGTTCCCCACTGGACACCTGCAACACCTGTGATGCCATCAAATGTGACCCACAAAGGACATGCCATGCCTTAAACACATGCCCTGTATGGACAGATGCCACTGACCCCAGGGACTACCTGTATCATGCTATCAATGTAGGTGCAGAGTCAACCTGCTGTCCATTACCAGTTCCCACCACATGAGACCAGGACTGGCACATCTGATGATAACAAACTGTGTACACAACATGAGCCAGCCACTCCAGGTACAGTTCTTCATGTCACTGTACATGCATGTGGGACATGTGCACATCCCAGTCACCGTCTATGTCATGGACTAAAGAACACATACATGGCAAGCAGTGCACAGCAATGTCCACACACAATAGTTACCCAGGTGACTGGATGGTGAATAAGATACCCATCTGTGTCGGCCAGTCCAGACACTAGACTCCTTAGCCCCACTGCAGACCATTGTTAGTGTGGCCTGATTCCAAGGTGTTCCCATCACCTAGCCTTGTATAGCCATATGGCACAGTCAACCATTACACACCCTTGAAGCAATGCACCCATGCATGTCAGTACTGGCACCCTGTGTTTGTGGGTGTGTGGTGTAGGATGCTTATAACTACATTCACAAACTCTACAACCCCCATTGGCATACTGAAGCATGCTGTCTAATGTCAGACACCTACACTTATCCTTTGCCCATATAACCTCCAGATAACCTGTGTGGTGCATGTGATACCTGCGCAGTACTGTATTGTGGCAAGCTAACTAATGAGGAGTTGTATTCCTGACCCTGCCAAGTGTGTCAATGTCTGTGGGTCCCTGAGAGAGTGTGGCTGTGTTAACGCTGACACCTGTTCATGTGGACAGGCATGTGTACTACACCTATCGTATAGCTACCATATTACTGTTGCAGATGTCACTCACCATCACATATACATTTGGAGAGCTCCTCAACATGTAACCTATGTGGTGCATCCAATAACTGCATAAACATGTGATAGCAATACATAGTCAGTCAGGGGGTTGATACCCTGTACTGGTAGGTGTGTGACACAAACATGCTTAGGTTTTACTCTACCACCCCTCCCTGAGTTATCTTTGCCTCTGTCTGTCTCTCTCACTCCCTCTCTGGTGGATGTGGAGACTTACACCTGCTTTGCTAAGGCAGCAGCATGTGTTTTCTAAGTGATGCTCATGATCAGCTGATGGCCTTTGCATGAATTGCAGCCCTCCTCTAGCTGATTGCATGTGGAACAGCTGTGGTATCATTCCCATAGACAATTGCATGGAAACACACTCCAATATCTAAGAACATCATGTTGGTGTTGGGCCTTTTCATTCACTGTGAGCAGGACCTAGATCTGTTGTTTGGCAAACAGTATCACAGATGGATTGAGGATTTACCTCTAACAACATACACTGTGGAAACAGGCCAACACACAGGAAAGCCTGACATGACTACAGAATGTAAATGTTGCTATTCTGCATTTGGAGTAATGTTGGTTTAACAGGGTGTGTGTGGATATGGCTGTTCTATATGTTTTAATACCTGTCATGACAGTGTTATGCTTCAGATGAAACCCCCATCTATAGGGTCATCTGCAGACTGGGCAGTGTGTGGTGCCTTTTGTTTCTTGTGTTACCAACAGAGCACCTGTCTGTGAACTGCAGAAGCATAGTGTGAGGATTGCAGACAGTACATGGTGACAGACATGAGAGTTACTGATCTCATATCCCTCATAGGACATATGCTGCAACAAACCCTGTTACAACAGTAAATGTATGAGGTTATCACAGCAGCATGTCAATATTGGCCCTGTGTTTGTGCCTCCAGCTACAACTCTGTCAACCTGTGTACATATGTAATGCAGTAAGAGGTGCATATATCCTGTACACAAAATATATTGACATCATATCTGATAGGCCAGTGGGATATCAGACTATAACACGTTATGAATAGTAGGGGTTCTATTTGAGGACATAACCTGGGCATACTGTGGTTGTGTGACCAGTACTGAGATCTGTGTACTTATGGTGATTATCGACAGTGTGTGTATTGTGAATATGTACCTTGACCTGTGTACAGACTGTGGTAAATGTCATTATTCTTGGTCCTGTTCTATCTGATGTTACATGCTGCTTCACTGCATGTTACCCTATCAGCTTACATGTTTGTAGGAAAAGCACACACATGTCCCATATCACAGACAGGCATTGGACCCCACTGTGTAGTGGCCCAGTATATGTAGGGTTAGTGTGTGAGTGGCACATATGAGGATGGTGTTGATCAGATAGTCTATATACTGTAGTATTACGCTAGCTACCATATGTGGCTGTGGCTGTGTTCACATTGGTTGTGGTTATGCACTTTCACACAGGTGTCTGTTATTCTGTGCTGTGACATGCCTGTAGAGCCTGCTATATATGCAGGTACATGTGTATTCCCCCATAAGAAATATAGGCCAGTGTTTTGGCAGACTGCCTGTAGCCTGCACAGTGCTTTGTTATATGCCTAGGAGCTTAGTGTACTTACCCAGTGTGATATTATGTCCAGCTACTTGCCAGATGTACTGCTGCCAGGCCACCATAACAATCATGTATGTCAGACAAAATAGTAGGATGCAGTACAGATATATGCCACTAACTAGTGGGTAGTATGTGGCCATGGCACCGCTGTACCAGCGGTTTGTATGTGTCAGGACAGACAGGGGTGTGTGAATGCATAACCTATGGGGCAAATGTATACCAGTATTTACGTGTTATACCCATCTACATGGCTTTTAACATCCACATTGTCAGGCTTGGTCTACATGTCTTGCACTAAGGTGTTCTGCGTATACCTCTGGACTGACCAGAGTTTGTCAGAAAGTCCACATTTATTGGCCACATCTCTGCTGTAGTCAACAGCATCATTACTGTGCTAGCAGTGGTACTGTACTATGATGTCCTTAGGATGTCTGTCAGTAGCCAATGGTGCACATGTTAAAACAGATGTGACCTCCCACACACCTGTCTGTGAAGACAACCTCTATCACAGTAGCAATAGTCTACATGTATATCTGCACTACATACCTGACATCCCCTTGCACTAAGAGGTTGGGACTATTGGGGCTGAGTTAGGGCTTCACTCCATGTTCAGGACATATGGTGGACATATATGTATATATAATTATCAATATATCTATATAGATATATACACATATACATATCAACATACATAGATGTATATGTATTCATATATATATATATATATATATATATATATATATATATATATATATACATATAAAACACTCAGATATATACATATATACAGCAATATATGTTTACACATACACAGATAGAGATACATATGCACATATACTTATGGATAGCTACATATCCATTTACAGTAATATGTATATCAGAAAAGATATGTATGCACATATAGTTATAGATATCTACAGATATATCTGCATAAATAGGCATATCTGTACACATAGGATGTGCATGCCTATATAGCCATATATACATATATATATATATATATATATATATATATATATATATATATATATATATATACAAATATATATGTACATATGAAGAGATGTACACATGGCTATGTATATATATATATATATATATATATATATATATATATATATATATATATATATATATATATATATATATATATATATATATATATATATATTGCACTATACAGATCTGTATACAGGCATATGCATGAATATACATGTGTATGCACATGTAGATATATATCAGCCTATTATATGTATTTATCCAAATTCCTGTCATGTGTAAACCTCACAGTTGTGTATACTCTCCCAGATGTATTTCACTGTATGTATCTGTTATGTGTACATTATGTGAAAACAACATATGTGATGCAACAGTCATATTAATAACAAGTCCTACATAACTGTGTTAGTAAAGGCAAATTTTCAATACTAATCAATATGTGTATTGACAGATATATTGGGAAAACAACAGTTGTATTTACAGTGGTCATGGCATAGTGGTTGTGGTGTGACTTTAGTGTATAGGGTCCTGGGTTCAAGACCTGCATGGCCTGTTCATTTTGTTGCTGGGCAGAACAAGGGCTGTTGGATACACAGTGGTTAAGGCAGTTTTGAGCAGCTTTAAGTGCATTTGCCCAAGTTTACATGAAGCTAAGCAGTGCTAAGCTACGGGTAAACGTACGGGCACTTACACAGTGTAGGGTTCACTTACCAGTGCGTAAATCAGCTTAGCTGTTATATTAGAGCAATGTTGATACCTGCTAAGCATGGTGTAGCCCTGGTAACCAGTTCACACCATGCAGTCTGATAACATAGCAGGGTAATGAAATCTATAATAAGTGTATGTAATGCCATATACAATACATGCACCTATGTGCTCTCATTACAGTAGCAAGGAGTGTGAGTGTTATGTCTGGGACACAGATGTATATGAGGCCTGTGCAGCACTGTTATCCATGTGACTTTTTTACATATAGGGGTAGTAGCCCAGGGTACGTGCTGCTACACTGGCATGTAGTGTATGATGGTGGTACTACTGTTGACAGTGCCTACCCATGCAAGAGTAGAGTGCTAAATGTAGTACTGACAATAGGCACTCCTGCAGGCATAGCTGAACTCTGAGACCTCCCTGTTGTATCCCTGGTGTGTGAGCTGTGTCACAATATATAACCCTTACTGGGTAATGATCCGACATGTGGAATGTAACTGTAGACTACCATCTGTACAGCACATGATAGTGAGGTCTCCTGACAAGTAGCTATGACATACATATTGTTGTCAGACATATATCTGTCAACACTTTCATCCTACGGCATAGCTACTTGCCAAGCTGATGACTGTCAGTCCCTGTACAGATGTGCAGATGGCAGGTATCCCACTGGGATATGTACAGGTATCCTAACCTTGATTGACACTGACATGTCTGCCCAGCTGTGTAAGAACTGGCACATATTGGAGATAACACCCTGTATGCACCACATGCCACGGGTGCTTCCACTACACTACCACAGTCAACTCAACATGATTGGGTAAAGGTCTCCATCACAGACACTAACCATGTGTTGTAATGCATGCTGCATGCAGGTCAACTTAATACCACAGTGGCCATGTGCAGGAGGCACCTGGTGGAATGGCTGATGCATGTCATTTCCACCTTGAGGGTCACCACAGTAGTGTCTGTTGATGACTTGCCTGCTGCCAAATGTCAGGTGGCAGGATACCACTGTATACGCAACCCCTACAGAACCCATCTCTCCTTGGACAATAGCTAGATACACAGGTATGACCACCTGCAGAGATGCACCCCAGTACTGACACATGTGTATGTGTGCACGGAGTATAGCAGTGTCTGTGTGCTAGCACACCTGTACATGGGAATTCCATGAGGGTATTCACAACCACCACAATACCCATTACTTTAGCCAGTTGTGGCTGCTGCTGTATGGGACATTACATGTACCCTGTTAAGCTCCTCTCCATACTGGCTTCACAAGCCTTGCATTACCATCACAACAGTGTTGTACAATTGGGTTGATAGGCATGGGATACCCATTGTGTTCTAGCAAGTGTGTGTATGTGTGCATGTCCGTTTATCTGTAGGTTACAGCATTCCAAGGCCACATACTCCATTTACAGTACCCATTGCCACATGGTAGTACAAATAGTGTTGTTGCTGCCCATGAGTGAGGCATGACAATGTAACACCCTGCTATGCATGTGGCATGTGCATTAGATGTAGTATCACAATCACCCTGTAGTACCACTGTTGGGATCTACAATGGGTTGTATTATATTCATGGCCAATGTGTGATGGTGGGTATATCAGAGTGTCATCATGGGTGTCAGGGTACAATATCCACTCGGGTATGTGGGTGCTGTGTACACTGTCATTACACCGGGGTACACCTGTTATATGTCCCATGTACCACGTTATGCTTACCACTATCACTATCAACCACACAGGTAACTGATACCACATTCCAGGCCAGTTATGCATGTGCTGTGTGCAGCCTTCCTGTAATAAATTGGACACACAGTCAAGTCAGTTAGCAGAGATTGGCCCTGGTCACTCGGATGTGTGGCTGCCTGTTATGTGTCTGTTAATATGTATATGAAGGTATGTCTCACTATGTATTGTCCATGTACACCCATTACATCCCCCATTAGCATACTGTACATGTCTGGGGATGTTCTGCATGTAACATGTAACCTGGGACACACCTCACCCTAAACACTGTGTGGTGTGTGTAATGCAAGCCACACACTTCAGTATCACTACATACCTAGGTAGCGGTCTAGTCCCAGTGTTGCCAAGTAACAGTGTGCGTGTATGTGGATGGATCTACATCAAGTTGCAGAGTATACACACCTCAACAGGTCACCTGTCCATGTGGCACAGGCAATAACTGTTATACTAACCTGTGACATGTGTTCAATTGTACCCCAGATATGTCACAGCCATGGTGTTACCACAGTGCCATACCCCATTGTGGAAAATGAATGCAGACCATCCTCATGCTGACACATGTACACCTACTACACAAATGGATAACATTATATAGACCACAATCAACCAGTGTTACTAACAGCTATAATGCATCATTGCTAGATGGTTACACTACCTGACATATATGCATTACACTTTACTCCTTACATGTTACACTGCAGTACTGTTGTACACTGTAGTACAGTCACTGTGTGCATCAGAACCATATTAGCTTGTCCCTGCATTGATGGTATGGATGACAGGGATGTGGCACAGGTATTGTCATATGCACAGGGTGTGTTGTTGGTTCGCCAGAGGGTGAGGGTGGGCCATACATTTGACACCATGTGTGTGAGTGAGGGGTGTACGGAGGTGAACTGGGCATGGTGAGGTGGTGTGTATAGGTATGGGGATGCCCTGGGTGTGTTTTTGTATAGTGTGTGGATATGCATGCACACAGTTCTGCCATGTGGCTGCCCTACACAAGTGTTTATGGACAGCTGCAGACCATACCCGGCAGGGTGTACAGTTCACTGTTTCTGGCCATGGACACATGGACTGTGCCTGCCAGGGGTTCCATGGGCACATCCAAGTACAGGCCTCGATATGCTACTCTCACCTGACAATGACAAATGTCTGCTGGTACCAGGTCCCCTCATGGGACTGGCCAGGACCACGTGCTAATGGCCTGCTGTGGTGCAGTGTGGACAGTGCCCCCCGCACTGCCAAAGCTGGTACTGCCACTACGGGAGCCCTTTGCTGCCCTAGCACGTCTACATTGACTGGCAGCTGTTGGTGCTGCTGACCTACGTCCATGCAGCTGTCACTGCACCCCCACTACATGTTCAAGCACAGACATACCACTGTTGATGAGGGCCATCATCTCACCAGACCATCTATCCATAAACTCGGTATAAGCATGGATGGCACCAGACAGTTCACGGAAGTTATCGCTTGCAGATATGAGCACAGCCCTCTGCAGCCTCAGGCCCTGTCTACTGTAATGTTCCATACGTGGCTGTGCTGCCATGACAGCCTGAAACACGCATCTGCTGGAACCAGATATGTTGGCTCTGCCTGGGGCATGATGTCCAGTGGGCCTACCATGAACATCCTGGGATATCTGCCTATGTGGTGCCCTGCTGGACATCTGGCTATGCCTCCTGCGACCAGACACATTAGGCATGGTTACCACACTTTCCTGTGCACTGCCACCAAATTGTAGCTGTCCCTCCGCTATGGCCACTGGTGATGGGGTATGTATAGGCACTGAAACTGTGTGCAGGTTTGGGGTGGCTAAAAGGGGGATGTCAAATGATGGCACTGTTTGGGCCCCTGACAACCCCACCTGTGCCTCAATAGTACTATCATCATCTTTGGTGTCTGTATGGACACCAACATCAGATTGTATGCAGGAGGGACCATGACCCACCTCGCCACCTGTGGGGGAAAACAATAAACACACTTTAAAACATGTACAGCATTGCCTAACAGTGCACACACACACACACACACACACACACACACACACACACACACACACACACACACACACACACACACACTCCACTGTAATACCTCCCTGTCTGTGACTTTACAGATAGTCGCATGTATATTTCCATCTGTTCCCCATCCTGCATCACACTTGGTAACATACTCACATTGATACCACTCATTAACATATCAGTCCTCTAAATGCCTAGACAAGCGATCACAACACAAGACCTGTTAATACATTACCAGCCTGACCTGTGTGTAGTGGTTTTAGATGGCCTCACTGCTGTCATTCAGTGTTCACCCTGTGTATGTACGGACATCATGAGCATGGCCCCTATATCTGTGGGCTACTATGTTCACTCCATAATATCACACACTGGTGTGTCATGTGTATTTAATGCTCAGTACATGCCAGATATGCTGCTCAATCAACCTATCATGTGACAACTGTAATATATGGATACACTCCCTGGTGTTGACTAGTACTTCCCCAATGCATGTGTAGTGCTAAATACGTGGGTTGTAGGTCACCTCTCTGCTGAATGCGATATTAAGGGTATACCTGGTGCCTACCTTCCATCTCAATGCCTGTTCCATGCTACAGACCTTATTATACTATCAGTTGTCCTGTGATTACATACATGACAAGTATTCTTGGTGTGTCATGTAGCAGTCCATGTCCATTTACTGCACAATCCCAAAGGGAGGTACTGCTGTATGAACACCCCACAACCACACATGTGCATACATGGCCACCCACACAAACACACATACATATGCACACATACATACTACATGCATCACCCTCCCTCCACTTCACCAGAGTGACCCTACAGACAAACTAACTACCCACCAGGATGCACACACACACACACACACACACACACACACACACACACACACACACACACACACACACACACACATAGGTGAGGTTGCACAATGATAGTACACACAGTCCTCCTATTACTCATCTGCCAACATGCATAACATACGGTATACAACAGCATGCAGTGCGGCTATAGCCAATCCATGCTAGCAACAGTATACATATTTGTGATACATGTACTGTGTCACTAGGTGATGCCCCTTCCTCTGGATACCAATGCACCCATGCACATAGTATTGCTGTGCACCTGTTCTGCACCCTGACATCTACTGTGCACCACACCTCACAGGTGTACAACCCATTGCTGAATGTGTACTACTGTCTCAGTTATGTCAGCTTTAATGCTGACAGCCCCTATGTTTTTCAGCAAAACATATCTGGGATAATATGTGGACAAATGTCATTTGTGAATGTTTGATGTCTGATTTACAGCTCCCAACATCAGCGGACCATGTATGACCAATCCAGTACTCTTACACTGACAACCATCAGAGCATACCATGCCTTAGGGGGGTGTACACACCCTTATTGATATGACGCACCCATCCTTGATCTGCCATGGGACCACATCACCGCATATCTTAACAGTATATGAGCCCGATATGTGACATATGTCCTGTGCTTTCACATGCAGTGTCTATGGAATGTGTTAGGTGTGCGGATGCTGACTGTGATGCATACATCCATGTGGGCATATGTGTGCACACCCTTATCATGATGGTTTGTCGCACCTCTTATGTGTACTACAGCAGTCACTACTCCTGGCAGGGGTATACTAGTATGGGCCATCTGCACTTGCCAGTGTATGTTCAATCTGCCCTACACATGCCCCCTAATCTGCATGATTGCAAGGTCTACTCATGTGCACATCCATTGGTGTTCACACACTGCCATCACTATTGCTGTGGGGTAGGGTTATGTCTGCCACAGTTCCTGAACCTATGTGCAGATACAGCCATTCTTAGCATCCTTAGGATCCCTGTTGCAGTGCTCTGGTGTGACATGCTGACACCTCCCCTCCTTCAGCCTTTTTGCCGATGCATGACATATAAGGCCTACACATGTGTGTCACTTTGCAGTGTCCCATACACTGAGCAGCACATGTTACAGCCTAGTCCCAGGTGATAATGTGGACCACAGTAATGCCTTATGCCATAGTGTAACTCTGCAGCAGTTGGCATTGTCCTACAGGTATACACACTGGTGTTGCATTGTATGTGGGTGTTGTTCCAAGCATGTATCTACTGTAGGCCATGTCTTCCACCATTATGTTACTTCCTGTGGACACATTCCTCAATGACAGGATGTTAGTTATCATGCAGGTGTCTGACATACCCTTCCAATACCCCATCATGGTCACCCTGTGATGCCATGCATTTAACAGCAACAATACGTGCACATGTACAGCATGCATTCTGGGTAGGTGTGTTAGATGTGTGCAAGAAATATACCATCATCATTACATGCTCGGTGTATTGGCAAGCATTTACATAAACCATACTCACCAGCTACAGGCTGCTGTCTTGTTGGTATCCTGGAGGGACCTACATAAGAGGGTGAGAGATGCAAAGTCAGTGGCCACACCTGTGGCATTGCTACAGGGTGGGTGAAGCATTATAATACATCAACAGTACATATACACAATACTACCACATATGCACATCTGTTTATCACTATTATGCAGCAACAAAATATATCTATGACATGTCAGATATGCATGATCTACCTGTACCGATGCAGATGTTTATGCAACAGTGGCCTACTGATGTGTCCTGTGGCCTTACCTGCATGCTCCTTGACTGGACTGTGGATGGCACACACTTCCACAAAGGTATCTGGCAGTTGGTGGCTGGGTGGACAGGCAGGTGCTACAAGTCTGACCAGGAGCTCCTCCACACTTGTCAGGGGGGATGGAGGGCATGGCCCCCCTTGTGGCAAGGTGATCCCCCTGGACTGCAACAGCATGCCGATGGGCATTGTGAAGCAGGTTAGAACAATGATGCTGGACCTGCTCATAACTGAGGTTGTACAGTCTGACATAATTGAACCTGTGGACTAAGTCGTTCCACAAGACGGCCCACTCCTGCTGATCATGGGCAGCCCAGCCAAACAAGATTGTGCAGTGTTGTATGAGCTCATTCAGCAGAATTTCATTTTCAGCCACTGTGTATGCTGGCAGCCTTCCATGGAACATTGTGCCTGAAAGACATAAAGATAGACACAGGTCTGAGCAAATCATGCAGCAAAGTTACCACAGTTCTTAATACACATCACTGTCATCCCCCATATCAGTGACAACAAACTGTACACACAACTCAATAGGTATGGCTACAGCATACCTACCAGTGGGTCAGATATTGTACTGCACCATGCTTTGTGCAATGTGTTTGTAGCCATGTTCCCTGTGTGGACACTATTATTGCTGGCCTGTTACAGACTATTCATCTGCATTCCATTGTCAGGGCCACAATGGTTCCATATATGCCTGTGGTATGCTTGCTATGTGCTTGCTGCATATCTGACATTCTGTGTTATTGGGGTTATCTATGCATGCTGTTGGATATGTTCCGGGATTGTGTAGATTATTACTACTGCATATGTTCTATAACAGTGACACAATAGCATGTATATGTACTATTGGCCAGCAGAATCACCGCGCCAAACTCATCTGCCAATGTTACCAGGTCACATCACATGTGTGACCCACCTTGGGGCCTCCTCACGCACTGGTCCAGCAATACCGTCAGGTGGAACCAACTCAGGGGATTTTGCACCCCCCCAGGGGCGAACATGGGCATGTTCATGTCCCCTGAGGTCAGGTTCAGGGTCTGTTCCATAATGGGCTCCACAGAAACATGTGGGATGTGCTACATCACCTTGAGGCACCCAGTACACATTCACAGGGCCCACATGCTCCTCTTGCTCAGCCTCCAGGCCAGGCACCTTTGTGACATGGACTGTTGTTGTGAGTAACAGTGGGTGGGAGGCTTGTTCCATTGTGTCCATATTGGGGCCCATGGGGCATCCACTTCACAGACCACACACCCCATCCAAGGTGTTTACCCTCCACATGTGTCACATACTACCCCTGTAGGCTGTCCTCTATATCTGCTAACCCTGACCACCTCCACAACTATACCTGTCATACTCCCCCATATTCCCTTTCCATACTTCACAGACAAGGGCAATGTGGTCCCAACAAGGGGTTCACATGTGACATACCCGTCCATGTTGCACACACTGACAACTGTAGATATCTGTGTGTATTGCTATGTGTGCTGTTTCCTTGCACATAGCATGCAGCACTGTGATAGTAATATAGGGGACATGTATTTACAAACATATATATATATATTTGTGTCTGTGTTTGTATATATGTAGACATGTGCATATAGGTATATATCTATATATGTGTAAATATATATTATGTATATATGTGGTCATATATATGTCTACACATGGGTATCTGCATATTTGCAGACATATATGTATATATATATATATATATATATATATATATATATATATATATATATATATATACATATATATATATATATATATATATATATATATATATATGTGTGTGTGTATATACATATATATATATATATATATATATATATATGTGTGTGTGTGTATATATATATATATATATATATATATATATATATATATATATATATATATATATATATATGTGTGTGTATATATATCTATATATATATATATATAGGTATAGGTATATATATATATATATATATATATATATATATATATATATATATATATATATCTATATATATATACATATATGTATGTACACATATGCTTACTTATATGTGGGGTACATTCAGACATCAGGTCCATAATCTCACAGCAGCTTCCTGCACAGCTGCACTGTTCTGCCTTGCTACAGCACAGACAGGTGCCACATATGGGCACAGCCTGACATTAAGGGGTATATGTAGGGCCAGATTTAAGGTAACACTATTACATACATATGGCATTTTTGCATGCTACAATACAGGTTAAACTGAGTATCCTGCAAGAGGTGGGTTGTGGAACCCATGTGTCCATCATTATGGCATTACTTCCACCACCAGCTATTGACCACGTAATATACATACTTCCCATTACACAACACACACTATGATGGCTTACATCCTATCAGTCAGTGCTGCTCTGCACAGTTGACAGGTATGACCCACTACCCACAGGGATGGACTCTATTATCCTTAGCAGTTGTTCAGCTGAACATCATTACAACAACACCTGAAGGCACATATAAATCATTCCAAATCATCTATCCCATTATTATGGACCAAGTACTAGGGTAAATTACATACATATAAACTTCACATACCTGTTCTGGGAATGCAGTCTCTTCTGGATAGTGTGTTTTTTTGTTTGTTTGTTTGTTTTTCTGTGGCTTACACGCAAACTCTCTCTCTCTCTCACTCTCAGTCTCTCTCCAGTAAATGGAATGAGCTGTTTTGCATAGATTGCAGCATGGAATTTGTAGGTGATGCACATGATCAGGTGATGGCTTCTGCACCAGTCAGTGTCCTCCACTTGCTACCTGCATGCAGCATGCTGTGTAGTACTTCCAATTACCACTGTTGTGGCAACCAGCTACTATAAATCTCAACAGCATGTGGGCATGGTCCCTTTACCTTTCCTGTATGATGGACATGCGTCCTGCGTGTGGGCAGCAGTATTACAGACAGCAGGTAGCAATACCTCTTACAGGAGAACCTGCACAGTCAGGCCAGCTACATATTTGTAGGAGGTTCCAAAACTACAGACGCATTGTAAGTAGTGTTGTATGCATTGTATAACACAGATGTTACGGGGTTTGTGTGTACATACTAGTTTAACTTGGAATGCAGTCTGTCTGCATAGCTTCCAACTGTGGGCCTATCCACTTGATGGCCAGAGGTGTGCCTATTATATTTTGTCTGTCCACCACACAGGTCATGTGTCAGATATATCACTGGCAGTGTGTGTGATGAGTGCGATCAGTGCATGGCTACATCCATTTTTGTTTCTTACTTCATATTTCTGACTAAGGGTATGTTGCAGACTATCCTGTAACACCAGTGACTTCCTTAGTGTATGACAACTGTTTTACACATATGGGCCTGTGTTCCAGCCTCTGTCCTCCACCTACATACCAGGCTTTGTACATATGACATGCTGTCAGGGTTTGTTCTGTAGTGGTCTGTGAGTATGTCATGCTGCCATTCCTGCCATCAGTCCACTGCTGTTGTGTCTTCCAGACATACTGAGGGGTTGGGTCCATATTTGTGTGGGCTTCGCCTACACAATACATGTGTGCCCTTATGCACTCCAGAGGCCAGTGTGTGTAACAGTGGTATATGGCCCTGTATTACTGAGTCAAGGAGGGATGCACCATAACTAACCTAGGCTGTTACAACATGTGGGGGTATCAGGGGTAAGCTGCCTTAAGGTATCTGGATGTACATTACCATACAATTCACCTTGGGTAAATGCAGGCCCATTACCTCCTGCCATAAAGACTGTTCTGTTTGTCAGAGTGATTGTGATGGTGTCATTTATGCCTTGTTATGTAACTGATACATACCATTGTGTCAACTGAGGTCTTTACCCCTTAGGGATTCTGTACAGAGTGTAGATAGAGGCTGCTGGAGTATACATCTGCATTACTTACTGTTGATTGATTGGTATCCCTTGGCCGAGTCTATTTTTACTCTTGTACTACTTGAAGGCTTCCACCTGGACAGCAACATATGTAAACCTTTCCAGACTACTGTATTAATATAACTGTTTCACAGTTGCATTACTCTGTTTATATGTATGTCAATGTCTAAACAGCTATATGACAAGGCATCTACAACTGTAATAGTACACAAATAAAGCTTTCCCATATATGCAAACCTGTGTGTGGTGTTATATCCCTTGACCTCTCCGTGGGTATATGTTGCAGGCAAAAATTGTCATTTGTATGGGTAGCTCATACAGTGTCCAGTTGGTAAGGTGGAAACTAGGCATAGTGGCTGTTCCATATTGTGTGTACCTTCTACATATGTACCTTCCTATACATATCTGTGTGTGTGTGTAGTTACATATATATATATATATATATATATATATATATATATATATATATGTATATATGTGTGTGTGTGTGTGTGTATATATGTGTATATATATATATATATATATATATATATATATATATATATATATATATATATATATATATATATGGATATCTGTATCTGCATATATGTATCTGTGTATATGTTTCCTAGGGATGTTGATTGCTTCCACATTGTACATTCCCTATGGCAGCCAGACTGTACTGCATGATATGTTACTGATACCAGCCTGACATCATACAGGTGGGATGGAGTACTGTTAACATCTTGTGCCCATGTTGTGTCAGGTCCTGTATATGGGATCTGCAACAGTTGGTAGTGTATAGCAGGGCAGATATGTTTGGCTTTGGGGGGGGGTATCCATACGTACAAGACATATGTTGTTTGGGCCCCTTCAACCCCATTAACAGTGCATATGGACATATATGTTTTTGTTATGTTCCCATTTTTATCTACGGATGTATGTCTGTATATGCACACACACACACATAATATATATATATATATATATATATATATATATATATATATATACATTAATATATATATGTAAGCATATATATATATATATATATATATATATATATATATATATATATATATATATATATATAGATATGTATATATCTATTTAGATATAAATATATATACACACACCCACACACACACACACACACACACACACACACACACATACACACACACACACACACACACACACACACACACACACACACACACACACACACACACACACACACACACACACACACACACACACACACACACACACACACACACACACACACATCTACATGTTTAAATGCATTTCCTGTACTGTTGAATGACTGTGCTGGATGATATGTTTGTGAAAACAGCAATGTTATATATGTCTTACATGGCTTAGTGGTAAATCACTTTGGCTATGGTGTGCAAGGTCCTTGGTTTGAGCCTTGTAGAGGTTGTCTGTTTTGTTCATGGGCAGAGCAAGGGCTGTTGGATACAGAGTGATTAAGGCACTTTTAAGTGGGTTTGCATGGGTTTGCGGGTTAGCACTGCTAACTTCCAGTTACAGTTTTTTATACTTAGCTTCTACATTGCTTAACCTGTGTAGGCATTGCTTACCCCACACAAACAAGCTTAAACCCGCTTACAGCTGCTTAAAAGTGCTTACTCCCGCTTACCCCTGAGCTAATTTCTTTAAAAGAAAAGAAAAAAGGGCTGATAGGAAAGTGGTGAAAAAGGGGCACAAAGAGGGAAATACAGTGGGGAAAATAGCTAGGGATGTGCAGGAGGGTGTAGGGAAAGTCCATAGAGCTGCCCATTTTTCTACAGCAACAGCTGTGCATATACACTGAATTTGGAGGTAGATTTGGGCACTCAAACCCCTGAGATGGAGTAAGGACAACAATAATATGTTGTGATGCCAATTAGATCAGATTACATGTGTCCAGTGGACATGTGTGTGAAATGGACAGCTATGTATGGGGCGAGAATTTTTGTAGGGAACAGAGTGCCCTTTTTTTCAGGTGATAGTGGGATGTTGGGGAGGGATAGTAGGTATATTTGGGGGGGTAGGTTGGGTAGGTTAAAAGACAAGACAAACAAGACACATAAAGTGGCAGTATATGACACATGTGGGGGGTAAACACCTTGATGGGGAGGGGTGTTTGGAAATCGGAAGCCCATGAGCCCCCTCGTGGAAACAGTGGGACTGAGATCCCCATCCATGGGCAGTCACCACTGTACCTTCACAGTCCCGGAGGTGGCTGTGCTGGGGGCTGAGTCAGTGAGCCAGGCCAACTCTCTTGTCATGACATGTGGCCCTCAAGCTGGTGTAGAAGATCTCCAACCTGCTGATCGAGCTCTCTACACACCACGACCCGGACCTGGTGACAGTTGACAGTTTCCTGTCCACGCCCGCTCCCAGGGGGGGTGAGACCCATCCCCTGAGGTGGTTCCACCCAAAGGTGGTGCAAAACCAACAGATGAGGAGGTCCCAGGTTGAGCCGTAGATGTGCTGGTGCCCAGTGCCACAGCCAGCTTAGGTAGGATAGGTGGGTCTGCTGGGACCCATATTCCCATATGTGCTATGGTGTTTATGGTGTATCAACATATGTTGGTTAGTAATAGTCAACACATTCCAGGATTGGGTATAACAGCATGCATAGATATTCCCATTAACCCAGTCACCAGATATGGAACAGTTGCATAGCAAACGGAACACATACATATATGGGACCACAGTGGTAATAACACCAGCATGCAGGTACATTGATGGCACCATGCCACCAATGGTGGAGAATTGCAATATAGCACATGCATAGAAACCAATAGGACATATGTCCCAACATAACAGTGGAGTCATCACGTACCAGTTGAGGTGGGTATTTATTGTACTGTTGGAGATATGGTGGGGGAGGAGAAATATGTCAATTAACAACTAGTATATTCCTGTTGTTCGCAATACTTTCATGGTCAGTCCTGTTATCTGTAACTTATAAGTATTACTACACTACCCTATCGCCTTAGTTTGGATAGCGATATGGCTGTCGACATCTATATACATGAACTGGTTTTGCCTGTAGTCTACACCTCTTACCTAGTATACCTGTGGGGGAATTGTTTGTTAACACTAACTGTTTTACACATACTCCCAGATTCCAGGTTGATGTTATGCACGTATGTGTCCATCTCTTTTTGCACAGACTCTGGCCATGTCTTGACCACATGCAGGTGAACCGGGACATATGTAGACTATTGCCCTCTTCAACCTTTAGTGACTTACAACACTCTTATGCAGGATTTTATACACAGTTATTTTATGTAGCACAGTTTGGGTGACAGTGATCGGTGATACCTTATTATTCAGAGCAACTGCAACACTCACAATTCCATACAATACCAGAGTAAACAGTACCAGTACAGGATATCAAGCTTTTATTTCTTGGCACAGTATTCATATCTGACCTACCTGTGGGAGCAATGTTTGTTAGCACTACCTGACTGTTGCCACACAATGTACCAGATTTCACATTAGTAGTATGCACATACATCTCACTCTGTTACTGTACACACTCTGGTCACAGCTTGACAACATGGGGGTGTAAATGGGACATACATGGCTTATTACTCCCATAATATTTTGGGGGGGGTTGCTAGTGTGACAGGTTTGTTATCATAGATGTGACAATCAGTTGTATTTCCTGTTTGCTGCCTAAACATCTGGGATCATCCCACTGATTTCCCAGGGAGACAAGCAGCAGATATGGGCTGATATACTGGACATTCTGGACTTATCTGTACAGTTGTGGGGTATGATTCTGTAAGCAGCCTACTTCCACTCCCAGGATTCAGACCATGGCTGTGTCTGCTAAAACCGAAACACTGTCCATCACAGTTGTGTGTGCTATATAGATATTGCTGTATAACTCCTATCTTATTTCTGTCTTATAATTCTCCTGTGGTTTTACATTCTGACCTTGTATTACAACACTCTTATACAGGATTTCCTAGACAGTTATATTATGTAGCACAGTGTGGGTAACGGTGATGAGTAATACCTTATTATTCAGAACAACTGCATCAGTCACAATGCCATACAATACCAGAGTAAACAGTACCAGTACAGGGAATCATTCTTTTATTTCTGGGCACAGTGTTCATATCTGACAGACCTGTGGGAGCAATGTTTGTTAGCACTACCTGAATGTTGCCACACAAAGTACAAGATTCCACATTACTATTATGTACATACATCTCACTCTGTTACTGTACACACTCTGGTCACAGCTGGACAGCATGTGGGTGTAAATGGGACATATGTGGCTTATTACTCTCATAAGATTTTGCGGAGTTGCTAGTGTAACAGCTTTGTTCTTATAGATGTGTGACAATCAGTTGTATTTCCTGTTTGCTGCCTATACGTCTGGGATCATCCCTCTGATATCCCAGGGGGACAGGGTGACAGGCAGAAGATGTGGGCCAATTTACTGGACATTCTGGACATATCTGTAGATTTGTGGGGTATGATTCTGTATGCAGACTACTACCACTCCCAGGATTTGAACCATGGCTGTGTGTGCTAACAATACAACATTTCACTTCTCAGTTGCATGTGCTATTCAGACTGTGTTGTCTGTCTTTTCACTGTTTTCTGTCTATGTGTCTCTCAGTTGTACTAAGTGACGTCTAGGGATTACACCAGTCATATACAGACATTCCTCCACATTCTATTTATGTTTCAGTGTGGGTAACAGAGTGCTTAATACAACAGTACTTTTAGGAGATTGCAAATCTACATTACCATTAGATACCAGAGTATACACATGCAGTCTAGCAGTTAGACCTTTATTGTCAGGCTATTATGCTTTTATTTACATACAAACTATATGAGACTTTTCCTGCTTTATTCTTAGGTGTATGCAGTACTTGTCTTAAACAATACAGGTGTTATACTGACAATTAATTTACTAATACTTTTAGATTTATTTCATATGACAGTACATGCAAGAGTTTTACTGACCTGCCTCGCATTGCAACCTCCCCAGGCGACATCCATGGACCTCCTCATTCACGGCCCACTCTCTTGCCACTGTGAAGGATATAAGAGGAATATTTAGCCATACCTATCCATAATATACATGAGCTGGCAATTATTAAACAGATAGTTACACACACCTGGGACAACCCACTGATCCAAGAGATTCCCCTTTCACCGCTTCAGGTCGGCATAGTGATGCCTGATCTGCTCACCAGTTTGGGGTATGCCAGTGGCATTGGTGAGGTCACAGGTGAGATGGTCCCAGGCTTCCACCTTATATTGGGAACCCTGATACTGGCTCTGCAGCAGTCTCTGCTCATGGTCTTTGACATGGTGTCCTGCCATGACTCTGGACTCCTGGATGTCCCAGCACTGCACCTGGAAGTGCACTCCCTCTCCCCATTCTGCCATGGTGCCTACAAGGGGAAGCTACAACCAGTTATGACATGTATTCCCACCTGTTGGGTTTAAATAGGGCCTATTTCCCACACTTTGCCATGACTGGCCAGTTTTGAAAAGGCTAAGCTATGGGCAAACCTGCTTACCTAAAGTTGGCATTGTTTAAAGGGTTATACCACTGGGTACATTGAGTTAGCTGGTCTATGCATTGCTTATACTTCCTAAGCTGGCCTGTGCAATGCTTAGCATTGCTTAAATTTGACTTTGTATTATATTTGCTTTTTGACATTGATTTATTATTCATTACATCATATATATATATATATATATATATATATATATATATATATATATATATATATATATGTCTGGTATTTATGATTCATGTGTACATACACTGTATGTGGTACTTGTGTTTAATAGGGGACTTCAACACTCTATTACATTTACACCTCACATCTGGGCTTACTTCAGTACTCCAGTGCACATATTTATGTTATGTAGTAGGTTATAGCAATGACTGCATACTGATTCCTTTCACATGTTCAGTTTGATTTTATTATGGTGAGGGTTTGTTTGGTGATACCTCAGCATTATGTATTGCTGTGATGGCTTGGTGGTTAACTACTGCGTCTGTAGTATATAGGGTCCTGGGTTCAAGACCTGCAAGACCATTCATTTTGTTGCTGAGCAGAACAGCGACTGTTGGATACAGAGTGATTAAGGCACTTTTAAGCACTTGTAAGTGGGTTTGCAATGGTTTGCACAAGGGTAAGCACTGCTAACCTCCAGTTAAATATGCTTACAGAGAGTTAGCTTCCATATTGCTTCATCTGTGTGCGCATTGCTTACCCCAGTGCAAACAGGCTTAAACCCACTTACTAGTACTTACATATGCTTACTCCCGCTTACTACTGCTTAATAGTGCTTACACTTGCTTACTATTGCTTAATCCCGATTTCCATTGCACTGATTTAGACAGTAATGTCTAATGGTTCTTGGGAAGGTGAGGATTTGGAAGCTGTATGGAGTTATTCCTTACACATTTTACCTTCCATTTGTATCCATGTTTCCTGTGTACATATACTGTATGGGGTACATGAGATTATCTGTGGACTTAGCAACATTATGACACTGACACCTCACATCTGCATTTATTGCAGTACTCCAGTTCACAAATATATGTTATTTAGTAGGTTATACAACTAAAATATTGGTCATAACGTGATTTGACATGGAAAATGGTATATGCTGCAGTGGGACTCGAACCGGGAATGCCTGCTCATAAGGCAAATGCTCTTCCCACTACACAAATGCTATACTGCTTCAGTTGCATATATCTTTCTTTTTATCCTCTTCAGCCATTTAAGCTCCATTAACTGTACCTAGGCGATGGGCAAACCCACACACCTACGGTTAGATTTAATCAGTTTTATAAAAAAAATAAAATGGTATCTTTATATTGTTTGTGTTTACTATTACTGTTGTACACATGGAGAGATGTTGCTGGGGGTATGCGGATACCTATGAGAAGTCTCGCTCATTCTTTTGGGCTTTCTGCTGTTCTTCATTGTGAGGGCATGTATATTCTGAGAGCTCTGCTCTCAGACACGCCCCCTGCACTCTTACATGCTCCATGTAAGATTAGGAGCTCAGGCAGTGTGCCTTCATTAATATGCATGGCACGCTGCTGTCCTGCTCCTCATCTGCTTCCATGCAGGACTAAGCTAATCCTGCAAGGAAGAATAGTAAATCCGGGGTAGAATGCTCTGTGAAGTTTACAGTATGTATTTTCTTTGTTAAATCAACCACTATCCCTGTCAGTTGTTGAATGAGAGCAGTCAACTCAGCAATAGAACCGTTACTGTTGTTTAAGGGTTCACTGGATCCATTTTGCAAAAATAGCAATGCAGATGCTGGAACTTCTTCACTTATCTTTACAAAGGCAACTAAAACCAACTAAATATTACAATGAACTTAAAAAACAAAAAAAGATGATGATAGTTCCAACAAACACATTTATTGTTAGCGCTTTCACCTACTGCAATCAGTGAACTTCTTCAGACATCAACCATTCATTCACACAAGTTTAAATAGCATATGTAACCATGACATCACTTCCTGAGATTCTTAAAGCTGCATTCCACATAAAATTCACTTGTCAATGCAAATGTTATGACTGCATCTAAAATATCTAATAAAAAATTCACTATTGTGATTGTAAAAAATATGCACACACACACACACACACACACACACACACACACACACACACATGCGCACATACACACACACACACACACACACACACACACACACACACACACACACACACACACACACACACACACACACACACACACACACATACCACAGTTATTATCTGTCTAGTGATTTTAACTTTAATGCACTCGTCATGGAACTGTATTAATTTATACCCAGGGGAACTTGGGCATTTAATCTTAGTTGCCACAATAATTCTCTCTCCTCTAACCTTAATGACCAATCCCCCCCTAATGTCTTGTTGCACTTGATCAATAAACAAATACCGAAATTCATGATCAGAGTACTCCATAACATGTCTAGCCGGGGCAGTGTTATAATTGTCTTTGGATATATCATACTGATGTTCATAGATGCATTGTTTTACACAACGTTCAGTTTTTTTCTATATAGAAACTTGGGCATAATTGGCATTGAGCCAAATATACCACACCTTTTATTTCACATGTATATTTCCCATTGATGACTCGGAACATATTTCTGATTCCCCATTCAGATATTTCTTAAGCTTGGAGTCTACAAGTTAGCACACGCATAGGTGAATGACCACCTACCATCCACAATGGTTTGGAGGGGTGGATTACCTAGATCTTTGTCAATTTTTGGTGCTCCAAACATAACCGGATACCTAGGCACTGTCATATTTAAATAGCTAAATGTACCAATATCAATAGTGACTTCTAGAAATAAATCATTTACTATTGTTTTACCTCTCTGGTTAGCTATATTTACTTCATTCTTAGATGCGCCAATATAAGCTTCAGTTTCCAGTATGTTTTTTACTCCATTCTTGTAGTCATGATCATCCATAAAAATGAACCCACCCCCTTATCTGGTTTCATTACTCTTATGCCATGTAGTTTCAAGAATTCTAGAGCTTCTCTATCACTTTCCATGATATTTGAACTGGTCAGGGGTTACATAGGTTTATTTAAGGCTGCCCTAATGTTCAACTCACATATTTTTTCAAAAAGGCTTAGGGTAGTCTGTATTGTTGGATTAGAAATACTACTCACTCTACAGTCTTGGTTAGTATAACCATTGTTGCCCAACAAAACAGTCAAATTTAACTTACGCATGAATATCCATAAGTCCAATAAAGTCCTGGGCAAATCCGCCCATACAGTGGGTAAAAAAGATAATCCTTTTGCTAAGATATCAGTCAATTCACTTGGGATATCAAAAGAAGAATAGTTATAAATCTTAAAACCCCCAGTAGAATTCATCAAGATCTTAGGTACTGTTCTCTCTGAGGATTCATTCCTTCAGTCATCATGTTGTATATCCTCAACTAATGCCGTCTCCGATTCTGTTTCTTCTGACATCATATGGTTGTTGTACCTCCTTGTTGTTGCTCTTGCCCATTCTTCCTGCCCCTCTGAAAACCCTGGTCACCGGGTTGGTTAACACTCCTCTGCTGGTCCCTAAGACGGGCGCTATATATCACTGAAGCTTCTGCTCCTCCCTGCACTTGGGTATCTTCCATCTCCTCATTTATATCCGCCTCAGAGCTTGATCTGTCATCTTGATCACCCAGGTGCATATTTTCACTGTTGTATCCATTCTGAGATATACTAACCAAGACTGTAGAGTGAGTAGTATTTCTAATCCACCAATACAGACTACCCTAAGCCTTTTTGAAAAAATATGTGAGTCGAATGTAGGAAACATTTACAAAATATTTGTAGTATCTGTTGTTTGTGATGTAAGTTTGCCAGTTTATAGACTGGTGATTGAAACTGCCTAGTTTAAGTAAGCATCATGGGTAACTAGTGATGTAGAAGGTGTTCAAGATATTAAGGAGTTCAAAGTGAATTTTGCATTTGTCACAAAACAATGGCTGTGCAACTATAGCCATTAAATAAGAAGTTATGCAAATCAAGATGTATTTAAGATTTCAAGCACATCTTGCGAGGTGCACATTTCTTATGAGGCTAGTAAATGACAGAGTATTAATTCCCCATTATCCCAAAAGAAGAAAGCATATAATAGTATGATGTAACAATCTTGCTTGGATGCTGCAGAAATGATAGATTTGCAATGTGATATAACAAGCAAAATCAATTTTACTGCAACACAAAGGTACAGGAAGACAAAGAAGAAGAAGAAAAAACTTGCTATATGCATAAAGCAATTGGGCCCAGATCCTACACAGCAGCAGAAAATATGTAATGTGGTACATCTAGAAGATCTGGTGTCACAACAAGTAGAAAATAGCAAAAATGTGAGAATTAGTTTCATAGTTTCATAGTTTCATAGTTTAGTACTAGGCTATCTGCCCTGAGGCATTTGCAAGCCTAGCCCTAGAGATGTGGCTTTCACCACCCCATGTAGTGGTACTACGGTGTATAGAATAAATTTAGAATACTGTGCCTTTGTCTAGTAGTGACACATTGAAGACCCCCTTACTTATTAAAATTAGTTTACTGTGCCTCTGTTAAGTAGCGATACAGGGGTGACCCCCGGGGTAAACCTACAATCTCCCATCCACTCTTCAAGATTTCTCTTGAAGAGAGTCAGTGAGTGGCTCTGCCTAACATGGACTGGGATTTTGTTCCAGAGTATGGGAAGCCTCTGAGTTATGAATCTGTCCCTCCAGCATGTTCTATTCATGTTTGTACTGAGGTTTAAATCTTTGGCTCTCGTGGTTCTTATGGATTTTGATTTTTTGAGGTGGAGCATGTCCATCAATTCCTGGTTGGACATGGCCTTGTATGTCAGGCACAGATCACCTCTGAGCAGGCGGTATGCTACTGAATAGAGCTGGAGTTTCTTTAGCCTGGCAGCATATGACATATTTTGGAAACCCTTGATCCTCTTGTTGAGGTACTTCTGGGGTCTCTCCAGCTGTTGTAAGTGCCGGGTGAGGTACATACCAAATGGGGCATTGTACTCAATCATGGGCCTGATAAGGGAGGAGTACAGGGGCACGATGACCTCCTTTGATCTGGATGTGAATCCCTTCATGATAAGGTGGGCAAAGTAGAAAGTCTTTCTAACCACTTTGGCAATGTGGGTGTCAAATGAGAGGTCACTATCAACTTGGGTCCCCAGGTCTCTGATTACTTTTTCGGTACTCAGTGGGTTACTGTCTATGTGATAATTTGTGGGTATTTTATTTTTCCCAAAGGGGATGACTATACATTTCTTGGCATTCAGTTTAAGGCCGTGATTCCGGCACCAGTTGTCTGTTTCGGTGAGGCCTTTCTGTAGGATGTATGTGTCAGCTGGTGTATCGACTATGGCGCCTAGTTTGCAGTCATCTGCAAACGTTGTCAGTGACAACCCTCCCATGTTTGCTTTCACATCTGAGAAGTAAATGCCGAACAAGAGGGGTCCCAGGACAGAGCCCTGTGGGACACCACTTCTGACTGGCTTTGAGTCTCACATGGCTCCTGCAATCTTGACTTTATGGGTTCTGTTCTTTAGCCAGTTTGCAACCCATCTTGTGACATATGGATTTACTTTTAAGCTGTTTAGCTTTTCTATGATCCCCGAGTGGGGTATTATGTCGAAGGCTTTAGCCAAGTCCAGGTAGGCTGTATGGATTGCCTTGCCCTCATCAATGGCTCTAGTGACTGTTTTGAAAACGTCAACCAGGTTCAAAAGGCAGGATCTGCCTTTTACAAAGCTGAACTGGGTGGGATTAAGTGTCTGTAGGTCTTCAATGTCGTTGTTTATGAGTTCCATAATAATTCTTTCCATAGCTTTGCAAACCAGGCTGGTCAAGCTTATGGGGCGGTAGTTCCCAGGGTCTGTAGTGGAGCCTCCCTTGTGGAGTGGTACCACTGTTGCTATACGCCAGTGTTCAGGTACATATCCTGTAGTAAGGCTAAGGTTAAATAACATTTTTACATGTGGGTTTAGCTCCTCTTGGAGTTCATGTATCACGCAGCCGAGGATACCATCAGGTCCCATAGATGCTGTGTTTTTGGCTTTGTTGAGGGCGGTTCTCACCTGGACATCAGAGATGACAGGGAGGTTACATTCAGCTGGGATGAGTATTTCTTCTTTTGAAGGTGAGGGAGGGGAGAAATTTGCACTGAACCTGTCTGCTAGAATGTTGGCAATATCTGTGGGTTCGGTAAATTTTTTGTCGTTGTGTACTAACTCTGAGCATATCTGAGTGTTTCTGCCCAGGTTTCTAACATAACTGAAGAATGCCTTGTGGTTATCTTTAGTGTCCTTGGTGATTTTTCTCTCAAAGTTGGCCTTGGATATTTTTATGAGAGAGCATAGCTTTCTACTAGTGCTGATCAGAGATGCCTTCCCTTTATGGGATTTTGCTCTGTCTTGCAGTAGCTTCCTTCTTTTGTTATACAAATTTGTTTATGGCTGGGGTCCACCAGACAGGACGCTTTCCTTTGGTGGAGAAGGTCTTGGTTTTATTTGGGATTGCACGATCCATGCATTCTTGGAGATGTCCGTAGAAAGCATTTGTGTAGGATTCAGCATTGTGGGATGTGGTTTCCATTGGCCCTGAGGGCTTAAATGATACCATCTCAGTCTTGAGAAGTGTAAAGTCAGCTTTTGAGAAGTTTCTCACTGTAATCTTTTGTGCTGGGGGTGGAGGTGGTAAATGTATATCCAGGGTGATTAGTTTGTGGTCAGATCTCACCAGTGAGGGCAATACTTCCGGCGTGGAGCATTTTTTCCCCATGTTTGTGATGATCAGGTCTAGTATATTATCTCCCCTTGTGGGAGAGCTGACTAGCTGTTCCATTGCATTTGAGTTTCTGAATTCCAGGAACCTTTGGGCTAGGGTGTTAGGACTAGAATAGTGCACCCAGTCTATGTTAGGGTAGTTGAAGTCTCCCAATATGATAGTATTTGGTAAGGCATTCATATCTTCCAATGTCTTCAGGAAGGCTGAGTGGGGTTCTTGAGATTGGGAGGTTGGTCTGTAACATGCAACCAGTTGTATAGCCATTTTGCCTATGGTTAGCTGCACCTGGATGGTCTCCGATGCTTAATGAGTTGCCACTAACCTAGAGGTGTGGGTATCCTTGATGAATATGGACACTCCCCCTCCCTTTGTGGTTTGGCCTGGGTTTTGGGGCCGAAAAGCATGATACGAGGTAGAGCCTGGTAGTGCTGGGGTGCTCTCAAGAGCCTTGAACCAGGTCTCGGTTACAGCACAGACATCGATGTTCTCCATACTGAGGAGTGCTTCAAGAGCCTGCATCTTGAGATTTAGACTTCTGGCGTTGAGCAGCATTACCCTTAATTTTTTTCCATTTTTGTTTTCTAAGGAGGTGGGTTCGTCTTTTGAGCCTTGCCTAAAAAAGGCACTATGGGGGTAGCAAGAGCCTTAGCCAATATCCGGAAGCCCAGTGGTGACAGGTGCAAGCCGTTCTTTGCGAAACAGCGTGGCTTGTCCAGCATGTCATCCCATGCAGACAGACATTGGATTCCCCTAGAATGACACCAGTAATTTAGCCAATTATTAAAGATGATCATCTTGTCTTTGTATTGTGGCATCATTCTTGTTGAGGGCAGGATGCTGCTCAGGGTCAGGGTCATACCAGCCTGGGCTACATAATCAGAGAGCTCCTCAATGTCTCTTTTCATGTAGTCCCAGGAGGTACGTCTCAGGTCATTCACGCCGGCATGGACAATGACGGAGTCATATTTGTACATGCTTTTGAGTGACCTGAGTGCGTGTGTTATATGGCGGATCCTAGCCCCCGATAGGCAGCTTACCATTACCCTCTCCTTGCTCAGCCTGGTAAGTGGGACGTCACTGTGTCTGACTACAGAGTTGGCTGTGATTTACTGACACACCAATTTATTGAAGTATGTGTTGTATTTGTTATGTTTTGAGGTGGTGAATTTTTGGGTGTCTGCTTTGGGAGCCTCTGTTGTTTTGGTAAGTTTTTTAATAGAGCCTCCGAGTATGTTTTTGTGTTATTATGTGCTTGATTTGCAGTTGGGGTAGGTCTATGTGTGACTGGGTTTGTTGTGTGTGTGGTTATCTTCTCCTCCTGTCTGGTCTTGCCAGTCCTGAGTTGAGAGAGTTCAGCCTCCAGTTTGGCTATATAGTTGCATCTCTCACATGTATTTGTGTTTGTTGGGAGGAGGAGAGGGTTGTCTGTGTACATGAGACAATTATATCATTGTCTCAAGATTCCCAGATTAACCAGCTGAGCAGGAGAAGATGCTAGCAATCTACCACTCGACATGCTAGAATATTATAAGAGAGTGCTGTGCCTTTAAGGGAAGTGGTTGGGGTGGTAGGCGGACGTAGTGCTACTTGAGTTTGAGAGTGCTTGCGTAGAAGAGTAGCTTAGAGAACAAGTGCTATGCTTATAATATAACGAGTAGACTGGTTATTCTAAGAGTACAGCTTTCTAAGGGAAAATTTGAAGAGCAGACTTGGCGGAGCCAGGAAAAGTTTAACCCTGTTTAACCGGCGCAGCGCTATGCTGTCAGCAAAAGCCACGCTAATGCGGATTTTAAACAGGGAACTTGAAAAGAGCTAGAAATGGTCCAAAACAACCAATTACTACAGCTCTTGTGCTGAGGTCACTTCCTTCAGGGACAGATAGGCTGCTCAAGGCTCCCCACTCCCACTGGTGAGCAAAGAAACTTCCTTCTTATCCAAGTAAGGTAATGGACAACACAGGAACTACACCACAGCCCAGAATACAGCAAAGCCTGCAAACTGGTCTAAACTAGTCAAGGAGAGGTGGGAAAACAAGGATTATTTTTTTGTTTTTAGATAGAAAACACGCAGAAATACAGAAGGCAGAATTAGCACAAAAAATGCAGAAAATTGCAAACCATCACAATTAAACAAGAACTAGAGCAAAACTGTAACAAAGGGTTTAATGCAAACAACATAACCACACAAACAACCTGAAGTGAAATGAGTTCACAACAGTCTCAGAGTTTATCTCATTAAAAAAATGTTTGTATAGTATAGGAGTATATAACACAGGAACACACAATGCAAAATCTATGCAACAAAGCACAGTGCTTTAATATGGTATCCCCTGTGGAGCTAAGTGCAAAGAGAACAAACCAATATAATGATAGCAGCTCAGTACAACAAATGGAGATCAGCTATATCATGCAGCCAACATAATGTAGCAAATCAAGAATAAGCCTCTTGGACCTACAAACTAATGCCTTGCAGTACATTGAGTAAGAAAGCAATACAGACATTTTCTAGTGTAATGCATGGTGCAACCCAAGTCAAATAAACAAACACAAATACTTCCTGGTGCAATCTATGGCAGCTATACACAGCCCTGCAAAACTAATACAAGCAGCAGTAATTTTGCACAACCACAAGCATAGCTTTACTGGTCCTGTGTGCCTGAGGTATACAATTTACCAAAGATAAGACATCAAACAAGAGCTCCCATCTGTTGTTACCTAACAATACAGCTATCATCCCAGATGCAGTTTGCACAGAACTTGATAACAGCAATAGAACTGATTTCAAGGTCAATTCCAGAGGTAGTAATCGAATCAAGTAGGACTGTGGTACAAATCAAAGAAACCCAGGCAAATGGAATGCAAAGGCATGCAATGTCTCACAATGTAAAAAACAAGTTCAAAAGCAAATAAAGAGTTAAAACACTTGCTGTTTAAACAACGTATAGTAACCAGATTACTTAAACATTAGCAATTTCCTTTAATCTGTCTAGAAAAAAAATACAGAAATTCTAAATGAAGTAGTCTCAAACTCATCCATACCTATTGTGTGATCCATGTAGTACAATATTGATGCCTTCTGTGATAACCATGCCAACAGCATTTATGAGTGCTCTTTAAAATATACATATCCTGCTCAGCTGAGCAGTTGAGATGTGCAGTTGTGGTTGCTAAGTATCATACCTGTGCATTTTTAATTACCTGAACTAAAAAGTTATATTTGCCACTGGAAAAAAGGAAAAAAAATGTGTTTCTGCTTGCCTGATAGATATAGTATATGGTTGATGCCCCTATGCCCATAAAAATCCAAACCACATGTAGAGGCAGACATGAGTAGCAATACCGTTATACAAAATATTACTAGTGATGTACTTGCTGAAATCAATCTGTCCCTGTTATTTTTTTTTTTTGCCTTTTTCACAGAAAATGCCTTCCCACTGCTCAGTGGCTGTGCTGAGCAAGGTGCCTATGGTCACCTCTACTCACTGGCTATGCTGAACAAGGTTCTTCTGGCCACCTCTACTCACTGACTGTGCTGAACAATGTGTCTATGGCCACCTCTGCTCAGTGGCTGTGCTGAACAAGGTTCCTATTGTCAGCTCTGCTTAGTGGCTGTGCTGAACAAAGTGCCTGTGGCCATTCTACCTGGAGCTGCACAAGATGTTAACACAAGACTGTGCAGCTCTGGATGGAACCAGATTGTATTAATCATAACATTTGAGTTTCCTGCTAAATGGCATGCTCCACTAGCAGTAAAAGTTGACAATAAAATCAATCCAAAAAGTCTCATACAGTTTACTCTAGCAGGAAAACAATCTTACTTTATTAATGAAGTTTATCTGCTAACATGACCTGTATGTCGAGATTACTTTATTTCTTCAGTTGTATAATTACGGTGAACTGCATGTATTTATTAGTATACACACATGATGCTATTATTATGATACTGAAATATAGTATTGGTTATGGAGATGTAACATGTACCTGTTTACATTTGTTTAGCTGGGTAGGACACTGATCAAACTAAACACTGAACTCCCAGTTACTGATCGACAATAAAGAAGCATGTTATAGGAAGAAGGAGATCCTGTCATTAATTTCAGCAGAAACATGCATTTGGATTATTATTTGACAAATGTTAAAGAAACAATGATGATGGATTATCAGTCCTCAGATGGAAACAGGTAAAAATGAAAGAAAATAACTGGATCCTACCTAGATGAGGGTCATGAATAAGTACATATGTGTACAGATTGCAGGTTATGATGTCAAAGATTATTTGATCCCAGCAATGATATAATACACCACAGTAACTGATTACAACAGCTTTGACCAGTCAAATTTATATATATATATATATATATATATATATATATATATATATATATATATTATTTATTTATTTTTTTTTGAAGAGCTACTATGTATCTGTTATTGTTATTGATGGCGCAGTGGTGCAGCGGTTAAGATTGTCACCTCACAGCAAGAGGTTCTCCGGTTCGATTTTCAGCTGGAGTGCCTTCTGTGTGGAGTCTGCATGTCCTTCCTGCAGTCGTGTGATGTTAAAGACATGCAGGTAGATGCATGCATGAATGGGTGTGCCTTCCTTGAAGGTTGGGCATCAGGCTGGTACCTCAGCAGCGTAAATATCCACTGCCAATCATTAGCAAACCGGAGTTCCGCTGTGGCGACCCCTAACCGGGAAAAGCCGAAAGACATTACTTACATTTTACTATGTATCTGTTATTGTGATAATTACTGAACAATTGCCAGAAGATTTATCTTTTCACATTGCTTATCACCTTCTTAGGTCCATTCTTCTGGTCTTCTAATGACAATATGTTCTTGTTTGATGATTCTGCTTGTTGCATTACAGTAAAATCTGGATTTCAGACTGCTGGACACAGGATGTACTCCCTGATATTGTTTCCGCCAAGGCTCAAATGATTGTCCAGTACTGCTTGATTGTGTATGATTAGCAGTGTAGAATAAAGCTGCTCAAGATGGCTTTTGATATCTCGTGTAAAACTACCACTGTTTTGCAGAAATTTGTATTTCAGTAGCAATATGCAGACATACATAAATATGTTTATACAAATATGTCTGTGACTGTCTTTCTTAGTAGCATTTGGGAGTACTGTTTGACAAGCTAAGTCAACACACTGACAGACCTAAATGAGTGTGTCAGTAAGTGAGAAAGTGTAATTTTTATGACAAATTATAAATGTCTGCTAAATTATTATTTTTGTTATTGACTTAAGACAGTTGATAGTACTTCATGATATCTTTTGAAATATTTACATAATACTGGAATTTTTTTCAAACAGAACTAATGTTGAGTGCCATTCCTTAGATATTTGTACTTCTTTAGCAATTATATTGACAAATTTGCATAAATATTACCTCTATGGAAATATGCTAGGCACTATCCATGTATTACATGGAAACATTATGTTATTATGTTATTATGTTATGTTATATTATGTTATTATGTTGTTACATGAAACAACATTTCACAGGAGATCTCAGCACACACGCCAGGAATGATTAATAACCCAAATGCAGTAGTAAGTGAGAAAGTGTGGGCATTTTTATAGCAAAGAATGCATTTTTCATATTAATATTTCTGGTAATGACCTGACACAAAAAGAATGCGTGTGGTACTTCACTGCTTCAAATGAAAGCTTGCATAATGTTGCAAAAGTTGTTACTGATATCTGCTGCCTACCTATCACCACTTTGCAGATATTTATACCTGTTTAGTAATAAAATATGCATAACTATCATATTTCTGACTACAGCTCAGGTGTTGACCACCTGGACAAAGTAAAGAAGAATATTTTACATTCCCAAGGTGGCACAGTGGTGCAACAGGTAGCATTATCACCTCACAGCAAAGGGTTCAGTGGTGTGAGTCTTGATTGGGCTACCTTTTGTGGAAAGTCTTCATGCCCTCCCCATATTTATGTAGGTTTTATCTAAGTGCTCTGGTTTCATTGCACATTTTAAAGATATGCAGTAGGTGTGTAACTGTGGTATGGAAGAATAACCAGCGATGATCACTGCTGATGTGACACCCCAACCTCATATGCAAAATGGGAAAAAGTGGGTTGGGGATTGATGGATTTCAAATGCCCAATCAGTCCACAGGTCAGGGAAGGCTCCTCAACCAAATGAGTTACTCAGTAATAGTAAAAATATGAGTTATTTTTATGCAATATTATGAATATATGCTACATTAGTAATTATATTAATATCTGTACTGTACTGTAGTAACTACAGAGGGATTAAATTGATCAGTCACAGCATAGAGTTATGGAAAGAGTAGTGGAAGCTAGGTTAAGAAGGGAGGTGATGATTAGTGATTGGCAGTATGGTTTCATGCCAGGAAAGAGCACTACAGATGCGATGTTTGCTCTGAGAGTGTTGATGGAGAAGTACAGATAAGGTCAGAAGGAGTTGCACTGTGTCTTTGTGGATTTAGAGAAAGCATATGACAGGGTGCTTAGAGAGGAGTCGTGGTATTGTATGAGGACGTTGGGAGTGTCAGAGAAGTATGTAAGAGTGGTACAGGATATGTACGAGTGTAGTGTGACAGCAGTGAGGTCTGTGGTGGGAGTGACGGATGCGTTTAAGGTGGAGGTGGGATTACATCAAGGATCAGCTCTAAACCCTTTCTTATTTGCAATGGGTATGGACAAGTTGACAGACGAGATCAGACAGGAGTCCCTGTGGACTATGATGCTTGCAGTTGACGTGATCTGTAGTGAGAGTAGGGAACAGGTGGAGGAGACCCTGGAGAGGTGGAGATATGTTTTAGAGAGAAGAGGAATGAAGGTCAGCAGGACTAAGACAGAATATATGTGTGTGATTGAGAGGGAAGATAGAGGAATAGTGAGGATGCAAGGAGTAGAGGTGGTAAAGGTGGATGAGTTTAAGTACTTGGGATCAACAGTTCAAAGTAATGGTGAGTGTGGAAGAGAGGTGAAGAAGAGAGTATAGGCAGGATGGAGTGGGTGGAGAAGAGTGTCAGGAGTGATTTGTGACAGACAAGTACCAGTAAGAGTGAAAGGGAAAGTACAAGAGGGTAGTGAGACCAGCTGTGTTATATGGGTTGGAGACAGTGGCACTGACAAAAAGGCAGGAGTCAGAGCTTGACGTGGCTGAGTTAGAGATGTTAAGATTTGCACTGGGTGTGACAAGGATAGACAGGATTAGGAAAAAGTATATTAGAGGGTCAGCCCAGGTTGGGAGGTTTGGAGACAAAGCCAGAGAGGTAAGATTATGTTGGTTTGGACATGTGCTGAGGAGGGATGCAGAGTATATTGAGAAAAAGATGCTAAGGATGAAGCTGCCAGGTAACAGGAAAAGAGGAAGGCCTAAGATAAGGTTTATGAATGTGGTGAGAGAGGACATGCAGGTGGTTGGTGTGACAGAGCAAGATGCAGAGGATAGGAAGAAATGGAAACAGTTGATCCGTTGTGGCAACCTCTAACGGGAGCAGATGAAAGAAGAAGAAGAAGAAATAATTATATTAATAGTTTGAACTAGAAGATGTTTATATTGTACTCTGTTGTATAAAAAAAATTATACAATAAAAGAAAATTACTATGGAAAACATGCATGCAGGTTGGATACAGCTGTCAGAGTGCCCATTTTAAATCCAGCATTAAAAACAGGAAGAAATCTGGCTAGCTTTAGCTATTAAAATGGGAATTTACAGCTAGCTGTGAATATCTTTCACTCTCCCGATGAGAAAATCTTTGCTACTTAAACAGATAATTGCCAGGAGTTTGAGAGTCAACAAGCATCCTGACATAAACAGTAAGATGCTTATGGAGTCCTTTGTCTTAAAGAAAAAAAATGTAAAAACCTACACACACAACGTATAGATGTATGGACCATGTGAAGTAACAATGCACATGCAGGACCGGCTACAGCAGAATAAATACCAAGACCAATATACTATCTCTATAACTCAATTAGAATTAGAGTACTTGTAAACAAATTCACACTAGTAGTCAACTTAATCATTTGTCACACAGTGAACAGGAAAAATGATAGAGAAGGGCAAACATCTAATGCACTGACACCAGACAGAAAGGGCTCCTTAGAAGAAATCTGAAGATGAACTCAGGAAGTTAAAACAGGGAGCAGTAAAACTGTACAGCAACCATCTTCCTCTTATTTCTGCAGTAATATGCATGTTGGCACTTTACTATCTGTTTAATACTTATTTTAATACATGCATAATTGAGGAGACTGTATTTTTACACATACTTTGCTTTACACATGCTACATTTTCAGGTGTGTTTAGCCTGTGGGTGTTTAACAATAGAAGTGTCTCAAGTTATTTATTTAAAAAATTATGTGGTAAGATATTTATTTAAACAGTTTAATTAATAGCTCAATACACTTATTTTGCTAAATATTGTCACTGAATATTTAAAGTTGAATTACAAATAGAAGAAAAGTGTAGATAACTACTTTTCTACTGCAAAATGGAAGAGCACACAAATAAAGCCCAATAAATAAATAAATAAATACAACTACACAATTATCAAACAAAGGTAATACAATTGTATAATAGTAATGTCCCATGGCTTCACCCTTGTGATCAAACCATGCCAACCATGAGTAAATCAAGAATTACCCACACCCAGCCACAGGTTATTGCTAAAAGCTTGAAAAACCTTATCTAACTGGCTGTAGTCCCTCTATTAAATATTTAAACATGTATACAAATCATAATTGTACAAATATTTCAAAATGTAGTAACACCTACAGAACTGCTTTGCCTCAAGCTGAATTTCACAATAGCAAAATCAAAAGTCACACTGATAGTGGGGCTCTACAGTGAAAAGAGAGACATATCAACAATTGCTGCATAATTATAGTAACAAAAGTATTATCAAATTACTTGTTCAATATAAAATAACTTGTATGTCTGTCTGACATAAATATCACCATTACTTAGAGGAATTGTGCTGAAAAACTTTTATGTTTCAAATTTCCTTCTAATTTTGCAGTGCTTGATATCTGTCTATCTTATCTATCTATCTATCTATCTATCTATCTATCTATCTATCTATCTATCTATCTGTGTAAACAGGTACTTCCAGGACAGAACACATAGCTAATTAGCATAGGCCTCTCCCCTGGAATTGTTCATTAGAATTTAGCATATCCTCAGAGACAGCCCACCATGGTGCAACATGTCTTCATGATGCAGCACTGTAGAATTGTCTCTAAATATGGAAAGGGTACCGTAAGATGTATACACCATGCATACTTTGTGGGAACCTTTCTGAATTCAGTCTAAAATATGTGTGTGCATGTGTGTGTGTGTTTGTGTGTGTGTGTGTGTGTGTGTGTGTGTGTGTGTGTGTGTGTGTGCGTGTGTGCGTGTGTGTGTGCGTGTGTGCGTGTGTGCGTGTGTGTGTGTACATCATCAACCCCATTCTTCCTGTTTTTTACACTGGGTCATAGTGACCCATCAGTTGTTATATCTCTCGATTCAATGTCACTCTCTGACCTTCTCTGACAATCATGTCTGACTATCACAGGTTTTATCTCACACAATCCATCCATCTCTTTGCTGGGCACCCTAATTTACTCTTTCATTCTCCATATGTCCCAAATTCCTCACCAGATCGTCTTCTGCTTTCCTGCACATGCCCAAACCACTGTAATCTGTTCACTTTGATCTTGTCTATAATTGGAGCTACTTGAGTTTCAGCTCTGATGTCCTTATTTCTTCATCTGTCCCATGTTGTGCATCCTACCATCAATCGCAGGTACTTCATCTCCATCACCTCTAGCTTCCTCAGTTGCTCTGCCTTCAATGCCCAGGTTTCTGGATCATACAGTAGCATTGATCATACCACTGTTTTATGCACCTTACTTTTCTGCATCTTTGGCATTCTTCTGTCACACAATACCCCTGATGCTCTGTTTCAGTTGGCTGTAACCCATATGATTCTAGCTTTGACTTCCCATCTCTTCAACCACTCCAGCTAGATACTTGAAGATGTTAACCTCTTCCACAATTTTCCCTTATATTTCAGTGCTCATCTTCTTCAACTTTTCCCCATTTTTTGCAATTAAAAATTTCTTATCTGTATTCAGTTTCACTCTGTGTGCCTACAGTTCTGCATTACATTCATCTCCCCTTTGCTGAAGTTCTTGTTCAGAGATTGCCTGAAATGCCACATCTTTCAGTTGCAGTGGCAGTGGCACAACAATAAGTGCAATCACCTTTATTACTAAAGGTTGTGGGTTCTGTGCCCATACCAGGAAGATGGGTTGCTGATGGTACATCATAGAATAAGAAGGGTGCTACCCCCCCTTAAGTGCATCCTACTTCAGATAAGACATTAAACCAAGGACCCATCTTCCTGAGTTGGTGGTAGCTCAGGTGGATACAAAAGATCCCATGGCACCTATCAGAAAGTGTAGGTTCCTAAAATGAACACAACTTAAATGAAACATTATTTACAGGTACATATGTACACAGTCCTATACTACCATCATTACTATTCTTCCAAAACTAACCCAACACCTTCTTCCACAACCATAATCCCATTTTTTGCAATATATTGGCCAAATTCTATTTCCCATTAAACAAAATTTTATTCAGTCTTTCATTCCAAATAACTCATATTATAGAAAATAAATTCTTATCTACACTTCTCACAAATTCTTTCTTTTTGTTTTTATATTAACCATACATAATCATATTCATAAGTATATTGTTTGCATGATTAATACTCTCAAAATATTTTCTTCACACATTTTTTTCAGAGTTTAACCACTCTTGCAGTTCAGTAGAACATGATCTATTGTCTCTTTCTCCCCACAAAAAGCACACTCTTTCAACTTTCTTTTTATATGGCATATCCCCCTTTCCTGATAATGTATTACATGTTTCCAAAAGAAATCCTGTCACTCTACTATCTTGGTATATCACTTTTCCCTTAGTTTAATATAATTGATCACTTCTTCTGGTAAATTTTCCCATAGACTTGTATAATAACATTGTTTCATTACATTATTATACCACATCCTTCTATTCTTCTCTATACTATTAATTTACATTTTTTGTGTTAGTATTGTTTATTGATAATTTGTAATTTCTTCATTTATGTAATATTTAATTCTTTTTCTTATTTTCATAATTTCCCCATTTTTTGCACTTATATTTAAATATTTTCACTATTAATTACTCATCTCTTCATTTACCCACTGTAATACTCTATACAAGTTTAAAGATGCAGAATAAATAACTTGATTTAATAACCCTAATTCTCCTTCATTTTCAAAAATATGCAAAACATCTCTTTTCACTTGGTTTAATCTACAACCTCATATGAAAGAAAACACTAATTGCATAATCTTTTTCATATTTTTCTGGGATCATATAAACATTTAACATATATTCTATTTTCTCAGAAAAACAGAATTCACCAGATAAATCTTTTTTTAGTGCTAATCTTTAAGTCCTCCACATGAGACATATCTCTTTAATTTATTTTATCAAACCCTCCCATTGACTCATAACTACATTACTTTTCCAAAATTTCATTTCTAATAAGGAGAATTCATTTATTCATTAAAGACTATACTCATGCAGTTTTCACATCACCCCAAACCCTTACTTTTATCTTTATTCACAGTCATTTCAGTTTCCCTTAAACATCCATTCAAACAAACCAACACCTCCCTTATCCATATTTTTCTTCTTAGTAACCACTATTATATCATCTGCATATGTTAGAACTACTGTAATCACCACTTCGTTTTGCATCACACATCTAGCATCTTTCACTTTATAAGCTACTTCACTTACTACTGTATTCATTAGTAATGCAAACAATATCTCACTCGTGGGACATCCTTGCCTTATACTTTTGCCTTATAGTCTTAGTGAATGGGTGACTGAGTAAAAAAATATGCATGGATTGTATTTAATCCATGCATATTTCTTTCCTCAGTCACCCATTCATTAACACTCTTACTCTAATTATTTTTATATGCTGACATGCACACTTTTCTAAGTCTGTTACCTATTCCATACTTTTCCAAAACTTCCCACAAAGGTCCATATTCTTCTGTGTCAAATGCCATACTAATGACACCTATTGTAAGTTTCACATCTTTCCTTTTACTTGTAATATCATCCAAAATTTCTTAAACCACCAATAATAGTTCTAGCATTCCTTCCCTTTAATATCATAGATATTTCCTTCCATATTGTCCTTCATCCTTCCTTCCATTCTCCAATGTATTATTCTCAGAAAAAAATGTATGATCTGCATTATTTAATGTTGTAGGTCTCCATTTTTTATTTAATTCTTTTCATCTTTCTTCCATATAAATTTTAATATCCCACAATATAACGCTTCATAAATAAACCTTTCTTTCAGCCATCCATTCAAAACATTTTGCAAAACACTCCCCCGGATTCACAAATCCTCCATGTAAGACTAAATAAGTCTTACTCGGAGGCTGCAGTTGAACGGTATGACATCAGCATGCCATGCATATTCATGAGGGCATGCTGACTCAACAGCAAGTCTAACATGGACCGTGCAGGAAAGCAGGGGGCATGTCCGACTGCCGAGCAGTCTAAAGGTCCATGCCCCTAATAGTGTCCGAAATGCCAAATGTCAACACACAAGAGCGAGTCCGCTCAAATGTTTATGTACACAACACCACACTCCCTGACACTGCAAACCCCCAACACAGTTATAAAAAGTAAAACATTTAATTTTTTTTTCTAATTCCCGATATAGCTGCCCGTATTTGCACGTGTGTGCGAGGGTGTGCCCTTTGCTTAGCTGCAGTTAGCAATCCCGACATGGAAGAGCATAAGAAGGAAAGTTTATGCAAATTACATCAAATAGCAATAGCGTAATGGTAGAGCGTGCGCACAAAGAGGAGGCATTCACAGTCTGAGTCCCACCACTCCCCTTCCTATTTATGTTCTAAAGTAGTATATGAAATAATTCCCGACATATATGATTAAACTTTTACTAAAAAACATTGAAATGGCCTATGTATCAGTGAACAAAATATATATTTATAAAGGATCCTGACATATAATTGCCTGCAGTTAAGCAGCACTTTACCCAGCGCAATATAGTTGCCTGCAGTTAAGCAGTGCTTTACCCAGCACAATATAGTTGCCCGCAGTTAAGCAGTGCTTGATCCAGCGCAGTAGAGTTGCCCATAGCTAAATAGCACTTTACCCAGTGCAATCAGTTTGAGCTGAGGTGCGCATCGCGCCAACCAGCGCATTGTAGGGCAACATTGAGCAAAGTTGCTTAAATACAGCCACACCCTCTAGCCTGTCTGGACAGTAGTAAAATAAAATGAATGACAAGGTTCAAACCCAGGACTCTGTGCACCATAATCAAAGTACTGAACCACTAAGCTATGACAGCTTAGGATAAACAGCCACTGTTAACATACATATACTTATAATGGGAGAATAACCATTACTAAGCAGGTCTGCAGTCAGCCGAGAATTTTCAAAAATGGCCAATCACAAAAAAGTGCGGGAAATGCGGCATATTTAAGCCCCATAGGCGGGAATACTCACCATAACTGATTATAGCTCCCATCTGCAGTTAGAATGGCTGGTGCTGGAGAGGGTACACGCTTCCAAGCACAACATTGGGGCATCTAGGAATCGAAATACATGGTTTGGCTCCTTGTCCACCATCATGAGTCAAGACTCCTGCAGGGATAGTTCCAAGGGATGGAGTACTAGGCAGAGGCTTGGAACCGGTTAGCTCATGACCTCATCAGTGTCACAGGCATTCCTCGGACTGGTGAGCAGGTCCATCACCACCATGCAGACCTGAAGAGATGGAAGTAGGACCTACTGAACCAATGGATACAGGAGGCCCGTGGGATGCAAGATGCCCCACAACTGAGTAGGTAGCCATGGAATGCAGTATGTAAGAAATGATAATTGATTCTGTATAATGGATAGGTATGTCTCAAAATCCCTTCATTTACTTCACAGCTGCAGGTGACCATGCTGCGAATCAGCAAGCCTATGCAGATAGGCTACTAAGGCTGTGCCACCAGGCAGGTTAGTGATTATTCTGCATGTATTGTTATATAAAATAGGTGAGAGAGCCTGAAAGAAAGTGTTGTAATCCAATAATACAGCCATAAAATGCCCTGAATAAGTCCTCTGCATGTACTGTTATATAAAATAAGTCAGAGAGCCAGAAAAAGAGTGTAGTAACCCATGAAGAAATGTAAAATATGTCCGGAATAATACCTCTGCAGGTACTGTCATATAAAATAAGTGAGCGAGCCTGAAAAAGAGTGTTCTAACCTATTAATAAAGGTATAATATGTCTTGAATATGTCTTCCATATGCACTGTAATATCAAATAAAGGAAAGAGCCTGTGGAAAAGTGTGTAATGTAATTAATAAAGGTATAAAACCTGGAGTGTGTCTGTGTCACTTACTTTGAAATGTTGTTGTACCCTTGCATTATACAAATAGTACTGTTTTAATAAGTGCTGGAAGCCCACAGTTGGGCAGTCCCATCTAAAGTGGGTGATGGAAGTGCTAGTAGCTGTGAAACATATATACAGTCCTCAACAGTCAGTTACTGGCTGGCATGCATAAGTAAATCTGGCACATGAGTAGCTTGTTAATTTGTTCCCCAGAAATGTGAGTGTGCTACAAGAAATGCAGGATTCTGTACAAATTGAACTGAAAATGTCTTGTGAACACATCCATATATGTAGATAAAGAAATATAAATAAAATCAAGAAATATGTAGCAGTAACATCTGCATCTTGGACAGTTAGATTGTCAGATATAGGTCAGGTATATAATGAACTAGCCAAACCCATTACACAACCTAATGCATGCTGGCAAGTGTAATAATACATGTAGGGGATATACACCTGCAGTCACTAGGAATGTAGTGTAGACTAAAAGTACTTATAAGATGTTAATTGAGGTTTCTTTCTACACCCTACTGTATGTGCATAAACCATGCAATTCCACACCTCAATGGGTATGTGTAATCTCAAGCATTTGTTGGGACATATGTCCTATTGTTCTATAAATATCTGCATTCACTTTGATGCATGTGCCCTGTTCAAACACCACCATCATGGTGGCCTGTTGCTACCAATCATCCCTGCATGCTGTTGGAATGTCCACTGTTGTTCAATATATGCATGTGTTATGGTTGCTGTTCAACTGTTGGAACCCCGGTGTGTTGGGTTAATGGGAATATTACTGCATGCAGTTGCAACTAATTTGGAATGCTGTTGTTTATGTTGTAATTAAACACACCTAATCACAGAATGTATGGGAAGGCCGGTCCCAGTGGACCCACCTGTCCCTCCTCAGCTGGCGAGTGCACCTGGCACCAGCAGGTCCATTGCCCAGCCCGGGCTCCCCTCCTCCGTTGGTCCTATACCACCTTTGGGTGGAAGCGCTGCAGGGGATAGGGCTCGTCCCCCCCATGCAAGCATGGGCGGAGAAGGGCCACCTGTCACCCTTCAAAGGGTCTGGGTTGTGGTGTGTAGGGAGATCCAGCGTTCAGTTGCTGATCCCCTATGCCAGCTCGAGGAGAGAGTGACGCATCTCATGGGTAAGCTTGCCCATCCTACGCAGCCCCCAGCACAGCCACCCTTGGGGCTGTGAAGGTGCAGTGGTGACTGCCCATGGGTGGGGATCTCAGTTCCACTGTTACCATCTGTGGGCTCATGGGCTTGCGATTTCCAAACATCCGTCCCCTTCTGTTGTGTTCACCCACCCCATGTGTCATACACCACCCCTGTATGCGTCTTGTTTGTCTTGGCTGTTTACCTTCCCATCCTACCTCCCCAAACATGCCTATTTCCTCTACCTCACTTTCCACTCTCACCTGAAAAAAAAAAAGGGCAATCTGTACCCACAAAAAAAATTACGCCCCATACATAGCTGCCCATTTCGTACACATGTCCGCTGGACATGTAAACTGATAATTATAACTGGCAGTACAACGTACTTTGTTGTCCTCACCCCTCTCCCAGGGGTGGAAGGTTTCAAGTGTCACTCCAAATTTATTGCATATGCACAGCTGTTTCTGGTAAAGAAATGGGCAACTATGGACCTTTCCTACACCCGTCTTGCACATCCTGAGCTTGTTCTCCTACTATCTTTTCCTCTTTGTGCACCCTTTTTCACCATTTTCCTATCTCCCCATTTTCTTTTCTTTCAAAGAAATTAGCGCGGGGGGTTAGCGGGAGTAAGAACTTTTAAGCAGTAGTAAGCAGGTTTAGGCGAGTGTGCGCATGTGTGCGCTTAGCAAAGCATCGCTAAGCATCGCGCAAACCCACCCAAACCCACTTACAACTACTTAAAAGTGCCTTAGTCACTCTATGCCAGAGCCCTTATTCCGCTCAGCAGCAAAATAAAACACCTCTGTCAGTCTCGAAACCCAGACCTTGGACACACTAGACTGCATGAAGTACCACTAAGCCACAGCAGATATACAATAACTTGGTGCTGAAATAAATATATCATGCATTACAATGAGGGAATGGAAAGGGAAAATAGGAATGGCATAACACAAATCCTGTTCTGTGGGTCTTTACCAGCAGTTGTTGTGGAATTGCATGACATGACTGTGAAAAGAGAACCAGCCATTCTAGCAGGGAATAATGTTACAGTAGCACCTTACAAACCCCACACAGTATCAGACCAGGATAAACACTGGCATAGTTGAATAGGGCAGAGGCCAGACTTCCCAACTGTGACTGCTTTACAGGGATGTCCCTGATTCATAAACAAATGTTAGCTGTGCCCCTCTGAATCACTCTGAAAAGTACTAACATTAGGCAGAAAAGTGGGGAATCACACTTGATGAATAATGTCAATAAGTGAGAGTAGACACTGCTTGCACATCAGAAAAGGTGTAGTAATATATATGCTCTGATTCCCAAGAAAGTCTCAACTGAAATATGTTTGTAATATATTACAGGTGTATCTGAATTATATATGTACCTTTCCCTGAGGCTGTTCAAATATATACCTGAGAGTATCTGAGGCCTGTCAGAGGCAGAAACACACAGGCATATCAGCATTTCTGCTGTTACACACTTTGCAAATAGCTTTGGAAGGAGTTCCACAAGCATTCCCTTATGTAGTACAACACAGAAATATCACAGGATGTAGCCATGTACTGCTAGCAACCAACTGTGACAATGCCATTGTTCCAGTGCTGAAAAGACTGGTGTGGTGCACAGACAAAGAATAATAGGCTAACCTCTGGCTACCATCTGGATATGTCCACAGGTGGGAGCTACGCAGACAGACTACTTGCCTTGAGTGACTAACAGGTACACAGCAACCCTGTATGTTCAGCAAGATAAACATCACACAATAATAAATAATGCTCTTTGCAGTTCTGCACTCCTACCCAAAAGTACGACATACCTGTGTATTCAGGCAAAACCAAGGGTGTAGGTAGGCATACTCAGTACTGAAATATGTCCAGTTGTCTTGAGCAGCCTGTGCTAATGTCAACACAAACAAACCACAAACTGTTCAGAAGTGAGTAACTTAATAATTACAGTATAGTAATTCACAAACAGTGCATGTGCTAGAGGAATACATTGCAATAACTACATTTGTATGGCAGTTAATTGTCTAATTCAAAAAGAAAGTACATACTCCCATGTATCCTGTTTGTAACATTTGGAGGTGTGAGTAAAGGTCTACACTGAGAACTGTGCACTGGAAGCAGCAACATTCTGGTTTGAGTGCAACATGCATATCACTGGCTACAACCCTAGCTTCAGATATGAGACATATATCAACCTTCTGACTGACACAACGGTGTCCAGAGCAAACAAGCATGGGCCCCACCTTGGAAAGCTGAAAGGGCTATGCCTACCTAACCTAGCATTTTAGAAGTGGGCTGCAATCACAGTGAGTACTGCAGTTACCACACAGCAGGCTGCATGCAATTACTTAATGGTGGGCACCAATTGGTGCAGAGGCTGTCACATGCACATGTGCAGATACCTAGAAAAGCAGGCTGTACCTGCTCTCCACACATGCAATAATATCATTGCAGGAACAGAGAGATAGAGAGCAAGAGCAAGAGAGAGAGACAGAGGCAGAGACAGAGACACAGACAAAAGAGACAGAAACAGACAGAGAAACCCCCCCCAAAAAACAACCAAAACAAAAAAAAAAAAAAAAAAAAAAAAAAAAAACAGTAACAACAGACAGAGCAGAGAAATACAAAGGTAACTCATATGTATTTGCCGGCATGTAGTAGATGTTCATGAAGAGTACTCTACACACTGCAATTCATCCATATGTGGCAGCAGTATGTATCTATATGTATCTGCACATGTGCATAGGGCAAGGGACACATTGCAACTGTTAGTGAAGGGTGGACATATATATGTTGTTGAAGGTTGTTATGTGCAGATATCTATGTAGGGCGTAGTGTCTGGCATAGAAAACAGCATACAGTGCTGATATATGTCATATGGTGGTTAAACGCTGTGGACTGATTTGTCAGATCTGCTGTGTTACAGCCAGTGAGGCCTGCTAAAGCTACATGGGCTGAGGACACCAAAATGCATTCTGCACAACACTGTGCAATATTATTACATAACTGTATATCTCACAACTGTTGCATAATTGATATCCCCACCATGAAAGGTGGACTGTACATGTGCCTATATGTACATCTATATGTACAGCAATGGATGTTTAGATGTATGTGTGTGTGTATATATATATATATATATATATATATATATATAGAGAGAGAGAGAGAGAGAGAGAGACATGGGGTCATATGTACCACAACAAGTGTGAGAGAGAGAGAGAGACATGGGGTCATATGTACCACAACAGGTGTGTGGTGACCAAGGCATGGACTGAAGACCAGTGTTGATACTGCAGTGCCATCCCTCCTTTCCAAAACACTGTACCCATTAACTACCAGATAGGTGGAAATCTACCTAACACTGAAGGTGTGATAAGGGAACATGGGACACAGGTGGACAGTAGCCTCCCCTTTGATAATCACAGTGCCACACTAGTCTTGTAATCTGTCTATGTGGTATGTGTCATCACAACAGGTGTGTCATCTAGGGAAATATAGGTCAGTGTTACCCTCTACTCATCACAATGCCCCGTGTGGTATGTACCTCACATGACAACTACAGCAAGTGGAAAGGCCACAGACATACCTCACAAAGAGTAATACTGGCCTCAAACAGATGCCCTATGCAGACTGACTCACAAGACCACAGCTAGACTGTGTTGCATACCGCCCACATAGAGGTGACCTCTGCTGGACATACAGAAGTATGTCACACCCATAGCTGTTTGACAACCACCATGTCAGCATATCACAATCCCTCCAGGCTACACTCTCTAGGGCCTTACACCTTGTCAGCTCACTAAACAGCACATGCTGGAGGGATAGGTTCCTATCTCAGAGATATGCCATACTCTGGAATAAACCACCTAGTAATAGCAAACAAGGCTCCTCATTAGCAGTTGTCATAAATACCCCTGATGATTGTTTGGGAGATAGGTAATACCCCGGGAATCACCTCTGTGGTTCTGGTTGACAGAGGCAAGTGAAATCAAATTACATGTGTGTCAAAGGCCAGGGTAGCAAATGGCTAGGCTGCTCTAGGCCCTAAGGTCAATAGCGTATTACCTACCTATGACACGATGCACACAAACATGTACTCAATGCAATACCTGCTATGTGAGGTTGAATGAGTGTAATGCTGAATGTGTGCAAGGACTGTAAAGGTGTGATAGCTTAGTGTGAATTTGTATCTGACATGGTAGTTTGTGTCCTAGCTGTGAGGCCAGCAAAAGATGTGTATGTTATTGCTAGGCAAACATAGCAGTATGGCATACATTGTGACTTAATTCCTTGTTGATGCCTGCAGTGTCCCATTGTAGGCTAAAGCAATACATGTATGCTTAGTGAGTGGTACTGCTGGTGAATCCAACTCCCATATGAACTGTAGTATTACCTGAAGCTGTAGGCCTAAACAGCACAGTATGGTGTATGTTCACATTGTTTGGAAACACTCTCTTGTGTGTTTCCTGTAGTCTGCACAGATTACATATCTCAGGCATAAGGTTCTGTAAGTAGTGGGACACAGTACTGTATGGTACACAGGTAAAGCTCATCTGGGTTGGCATACATTGGTGTGTTGTAGGTTTGTCTGATGTGTGTGTAATTATGCCTGTACCATGCCCGCAATCATATGTGTGTTACAGGGTATAAGTGTGTATCTAGCAACATATATACTCTGTTACAGCAGTATGCCACCTATATTAACAACTGTGCACATATGTTAGGCAGGGGTATGGCATCAATGACTAGGGTGGTTTACTGGTACTACTGTAACTGTACTTTACATTCATTGCAATGGATGACATCTTTCTTCGTGCATTAGTGTGATATATACCCCTGTGGTGAGATTGTGCATTGTGTCACAAACAGTGTGCCGGGTACTGTTGTATAGTGGTTTGATATATAGAGTGTGCCAGGCACTGTCAGTCAGTTGTGGCCTGAGCACCAATATGTGATATTGAACGTGTGTATCCTCTGACAGACAAATGGATGCTATATATGGCAGTTAAGTGATATCTGTAGTTAAGGGTGTAAAGTGTACCACAGGACTCGCTCACACATATTGTTTATTTCTCTTTCAGGCTGATGGCCCAGCAACATAATCCCTGTTACACAGCAGCGGAGGAACAGGAAATCCACCACAGCCTGGTGCAGCACTACTCTCTGCCGTTTTCCAGAAGCAGCCAGCACCAGCATGAGCGGACTGCACTGTGGCAAGATCTTGTTCGTCGGGTAAATGACATAGGCATGCATAACCGGACATATGAGCAGGTACGCCATTACTGCAGTGATTTAATTTGACATGTCCGGTGGCATGCGTCTGATATCCATAGACAACAGCTTGCCACAGGTGGTGGGGTGGCCATTCATCCCCCCTGACCAGAGTGGAGGAGCTGCTCCTAAGCATGGTGGCTCCTGGCCAACAACAGCAACTGCCACAGACATGTGTCATCATGGAGGCCGGAGCCACCCAGCATGTTGACATGGAGCATGCCGGTAACATGCCCTATCTGTAGACTACAGTTACCTGCATTGTTAGATTATGCATATGTGAGATGTGTACTGTGTGTTTAGCAGTTGTGCTGCCTAGTGTTGTGCAATACTGATATTTGGAATATTATCTGTACACCTATGACTGTCGGCTGTTGTTCTACTGTAGTTTAGCAAATCCACAGTAGCAATGCCAAAGTTGTGGCCACTGACGAACTGTCTCATATTCTTGTAAGTCCCTCTGGTGTGACAGCAGGGCAGACGATCCATGCTGATGAGTGTGTTATAACTTCAATATTGGTAATGAAATGTGCATGTCATAGGTGAGGTGTAGGCCATGTACACATAACACACCTATGCATAATGCATGCTGTGCATGTTTGCTGTAAGACGTTACACATCTCAGTAATGTCAGTAGCTGCCTCAATCACATGCAATACACAGAGCATCAGACACACGTGTGGCAACACCGTACTGCACATTGGATAGGCATAGTTGATACAGCTGTACACAACATAACACGTTTGTCATACGCAGTACAGCTCAACATGCTATACATGGCATAACCACAGACCCGCTGTAAGGTCACACTTCAGTATCCCCCATGTCATCCACACAGCACACATGATATACCTGAGGGATAGAGGCCTATCATGGGGCTGTGCAAAACTCTTCAACACATAACACAGTCATGTTAGGCAATGCTCCCTGTTGGGCACCTCACACACTCATGTACAAAGTGGCTGTGTAATTGTGAATGTAGCCACGGCACTGCAGTTCAGGTACAGCATGCTAGGCGGTGGTCTGTCACACATTAGTAGCCTTGAATGTCCACATGATGCATGATGATGATGGCTCATGGTACTACACCCCATCCAGTTAGCAGTCATTGCTTTGCACCTCAATATTGTGTGTGTGCAAACATATGCACCTATACACAATATGCATAGCATGTTGTGTGTGTGTAAACATATGCAACTATACACAATATGCATAGCAGTCGCCATCTGTACAAAGTGACACATATATGTCCTGGAATGCTATTGGGTGTATAGGTCACATGACACACATTGGGTATGTGTGGTGTTTAATGTTGCAGTCGTGTAGCATGCCATGTCATGGCTGGCACCGACATATCTGCAATATGTCCCACACTCACCATAACCACTGTACAATGGCCATGTTGAGCATTGGTATTCCATCACATATACATGCACCACTCATCCTGTGTGTGTACATAGCATGCATGTGCTACACCTGTGCCCACTATTATCTGCTACAGACACAGACACTGTAATCAGACATGGAAATCTATGTTACACACAGATAACACATGCACCCATGGTATGTATACCTGTGACTGATGGTGCACAGGACATTGCAGAGCTGATAATACTTGCACAGCAATGTTGTGTCCTTGTGCACATTGTGTTCCAGGGTGTAGCCAATCACTGACCAACTACACACATGCATCAAAGCCATGTATACTGTTATTAACTAGGGCTGTCTACACTCGCACTGCATGGTCTTGAGCAACACATATTCTGCATGCTGACACGTGTGAGCTGATTGTTTGCCTTGTGATACTGTCACCCACCTTCAACCACTATTGAGTATGTGTTGGATTGCTGGTGTGTGTGTGTATCTGCTGTAGTGAGGAGTGTATTTGTGTGCATGTGTGCATGTGTTCATGTGTTCATGTGTTTATGTGTGCATGTGTGCATATGTGCATGTGTTCATGTGTTCATGTGTACATGTGTTCATGTGTGCATGTGTGCATGTGTTCATGTGTGCATATGTGCATGTGTTAATTTGTGATAACATCATGTACAGATTGTAAAGTGTGTTTCCTGTCTTCCTCTCACAGATGCTGAGGTTGGGTTGGCTGAATGCAGCAGGGAACCTGAAGTCACTGCTACAAATAGTGGAGATGATGATACATGTATTGTGGCACAGGCAGATTTGACAGGGTATGTCGTTGGTCCGCCAATCGACAGTACACAGCTTTCCACCCCATCTATGTGCACACTCATGCTGCCAATAAATCCCTCATCACCAATGGCCTTAGCTGAGGGACAGCATACAGTTGGCATTGACCAAGATAGTATGGTATCCATGGCACATGCATCCCCTCACAGCAGCCATACCCAGATTCCTGGAATGGTACCACATAGGCGGATGTCCAGGGGTTCTTGTGGGAGCACCGCTGGTCATAATGCCCCTGGCAGATGTGCCCCCCACAGGTCTTACAACCTCAAGTATGTTCCGGGCTGTAATGCAGGCACAGGCACATATGGAATGGTATACCAGACAGGGACTAAGGGTGCAGAGGGCCCATTGCACCGCTATCAATGACAGTATCCCTGACCTTGCCAGTGCCATCCGTAATTACACCGAGGTCATTGATAGATGTTGGGGGAAGATTAATTTTGCTATGCCCTTTTATGAGGTTAGTATACTGTGCCTCTGCCTAACAGTGACACAGAAGTGATACCTGAGGTAAACCTACGATCTCCCATCCACTCATCAAGATTCATCTTGAAGAGAGTCAATGAGTGACTCTGCCTAACCTGGACTGGGATTTTATTCCAGAGTGAAGGGAGCCTCTGGGTTATGAATCTGTCCCTCCAGCATGTCCTATTTATTTCAGTGCTGAGGTTCAAGTCTCTCGAGTGCATAGCTCGATGGGATTTGGATTTTCTGAGGTGCAGCATGTCCATTAATTTCGGGTTGGACATGGCTTTATACGTCAGGCACAGATCGCCTCTGAGCAGGCGGTATGCCACTGAGTAGAGCTGGAGTTTCTTTAACCACCTCTGAGCAGGCGGTATGCCACTGAGTAGAGCTGGAGTTTCTTTAACTGGGCAGCATATGGCATCTGTTTGAGCCCTTTGATCCTCTTGGTGAGGTACTTTTGGGGTCTTTCTAGTTGCTGCAGGTGTCTGGTAAGGTACATCCCAAAAGGGGAATTGTACTCAATTATGGGCCTGATGAGGGATGAGTAAAGAGGCACAATGACCTCCCCTTATCTAGATGTGAATCCCTTCATGATTAGGTGGGCTATATAAAATGTTTTTCTAACCACTTTGGCCACGTGGTTGTCAAATGAGAAATTGCTATCAACTTAGGTCCCCAGGTCCCTAATTACTTCTTCTGTACTTAATGGATTACCACCTATGTGGTAATTTGTGGGCAATTTATTTTTGCCAAAGGGGATGACTATACACTTTTTGGCGTTTAGCTTGAGGCCATGGCTCTGGCACCAGTTGTCTGTTTCTATGAGGCCCTTTTGGAAGATGCTTATGTCGGCTGGAGAGACGATTATGGTGCCCAGTTTGTAGTCATCTGCGAATTTGGTCAGCCACAGTCCTTCCGTGTTGGCCTGTACCTCTGAGAAATATATACCGAACAAGAGAGGTCCCAGGACTGAGCCTTGTGGGACAAAACTTGTAACTGGTTTGGAGTCTGACATGGCTCCAGCAATTCTAACCATGTGGGTTCTGTCCTTGAGCCAGTTTGCAACCCATCTAGTGACATAGGTGTTTATATTTAAGCTGGTGAGCTTATCTATAATGCCCGAGTGGGGTATTGTATCAAAGGCTTTTGTGAGGTCCAGGTAGGCTATGTGGACCACCTTCCCCTCGTCAATGGCCTTGGTGACTGTTTCAAAGAAATCAACCAGGTTTAAGAGGCAGAATCTGCCCTTAACAAAGCTGAACTGGGTAGGATACAGTGTCTGTAGGTCCCCAATATCTTTATTTATGAGGTCCATGATAATCCTTTCCATAGCTTTGCAGGCCAAGCTAGTCAGGCTTATAGGGCGCTAGTTTCCAGGATCCATTGAGGCACCACCTTTGTGGAGAGGGGCCACTGTTGCTGTATGCCACTCTTTGGGTACATATCCTGTAGTAAGGCTGAGATTGAACAGTAGTTTTATGTTTGGGTTTAGCTCTTCTTGGAGTTCATGTAGGACGTAGCCCAGGACACCGTCTGGTCCCATTGATGCTGTGTTTTTTGCTTTGGAGAGGGCGGCTCTTACCTGAGCATCTGAGATGTCAGGGAGGCAGCACTCTGCTGGGATAGATATTTTCCCTTTTGGTGGGGAGGGGGGGAGAAGTTTGCGCTGAACCTGTCAGCTAGGATGTTGGCAATGTCTGTGGGGTTTTGGTGTATTTTTTCTCATTTTGGACTAATTCTGAGCATATCTGGGAATTCCCACCCAGGTTCCTAACAAAACTAAAGAAAGCCTTGTGATTATCCTTAGTGTCCTGTGCAATTTTTCTCTTGAAGCTGGCTTTAGACGATTTTATAAGTGCCCGTAGTTTTTTGCTAATACTGATCAGAGATGCCTTCCCTTTTTGGGATTTTGCTCTGTCTTGTAGTAGCTTCCTCCTTCTATTGTATAGTTTGTTTATGGCTGGGGTCCACCAGACAGGACGTCTGCCTTTGAAGGATTGGGTCTTGGTTTTATTTGGGATTGCATGATCCATGCATTCCTGAAGGTGTTCATAGAATGCGTTTATAAAGGATTCTGCTGTCTGGGCCATATTTTCCACAGGCCCTGGGGCTTTGAAGGATTCCACCTCGGTTTTGAGGAGAGTGAAATTTGCTTTAGAGAAGTTTTCCACTGTGGTTTTCTGGGCAGGGGGTGGCGTTGGGATGTGAATATCCAGTGAGATTAGTTTATGGTCTGATCTTACCAGTGAGGGATACACTTTTGGTCTGGAGTATAGAGTCCCCATGTTGGTGATGATCAGGTCCAATATGTTTTCCCCTCTTGTGGGAGTGGTAACAAGTTGTTCCATAGCATTTGAGTTTATAAATTCTAGGAATCTTTGGGCTAGGATGTTGGAGCTTGAGTAATGCTCCCAGTCTATGTTTGGGTAGTTGAAGCCACCCAATATAATGGTGTTTGGAGAGACCTTCATATTTTCCAGTGTTTTCAGGAAGGCCGAGTGGGGTTCCTGGGTTTGGGAGGGTGGGCTGTAGCAGGCTATAAACTGGAAGGCAGTTTTTCCCACTGTTAGTTGCACATGGATAGTCTCTGATGATTTGTGCTGTGCCACTAACCTGGAGGTGTGGGTATCTTTGACGTATATTGATACTCCCCCTCCTTTTGTGGTTCGGTCCAAGTTTGGGGGCTGAAAAGCATGGTATGAGTTATAACCTGGTTGTGCTGGGGTGCTCTTGGGACCCTTAAATTAGGTTTCTGTTACTGCACAGATATCGATGTTCTCCATGCTAAGGAGAGTTTTGAATGCATGCATCTTGAGGTTTAGACTTCTGGCATTGAGTAGCATTACTCTTAGTTTCTTATCCCTTGTGATACCTATGGAGGTGGGATTGTCTTTTGAGCCTTGCCTAAAAATGGCACTATGGGGGTAGCAAGAGCCTTTGCCAATACCCGAAAGCCCAGGGGGTGACAGGTGCAAGCTGTCCCTAGCGAAGCATTGTGGCTTGTTGAGCATGCCATCCCAGGCTGACAGGCATTGGAACCCCTTTGAATGACACCAATACTTAAGCCAATTGTTGAAATTGATCATCTTGTCTTCATATTGTGGCATCATTCTTGGTGAGGGTAAGATGCTACTCAAGGTCAGGGTCAAACCGGCCTGGGCTACATGCTCAGAGAGCTCCTCTATGTCTCTTTTCATGTAATCCAGGGAGGTACATCTCAGGTCATTCACAACAGCATGGACAATGACTGAGTCATATTTGTACTTGCCTTGGAGTGACCTGAGTGCTTGTGTTATGTGGCGGATCCTAGCGCCCGACAGGCAGCTCACCGTGACCATCTCCTTGTTCAGCCTGGTGAGCGGGACGTCAGTGTGCCTGACGATAGAGTCACCTATTACAAGTGTATCAGGTGTGTTGTTTAGCCTTAATGGCTGTGACTGTTCGGCACACTGGCTTTGTGAGCTATGTGTTGCACGTGTTTTGTTTTGGGGTAGCGGTTGCTTGGGTGTCTGCTTTGGAGGTCTCTGCTGCTTAGGCAAATTTTTATTTAGAGCCTCCGAGTATGTTTTTGTGTGTTTATGTGTTTGGTTTGCTGTCGTGGTAGGTCTATGTGAGACTGGAATTGTAGTGAGTGTGGTTTCCTTCTCCTCCTGACTCATTATGCCAGTACTGAGTTGAGAGAGCTTAGCCTCCAGTTTGGCTATATGGTTGCATCTCTAACATGTGTTGGAATTTGTTGGGAGGAGGAGAGGGCTGTCTGTGTACATGAGGCAGTTGTAACATTGCCTCAAGATTCCCAGATTCACCAGCTGGACCAGAGAGGAGATTGACAGCTGACCTTTGGACATGCTAGAATAGTATTGGGAATTCCTTTATAATTGAAAAAAGGGCCATTGGGGAACAAGGTACCCAAGGGGAGTTTGTGAGGGTGTAGTGTTTTTAATATTTTAGTGCTGACTTATATAATTGCTTTAGTGAGCAAGTGTCAGGTAACTTAAATGCAATGCGTTACAGGTAACTTAAATGCAAAAATGACAAACAGTAACTTTCTTTCAAGAGAAACAAGGAAATAAGTACAGTAAGCAATGCAGATATCACTAGGGATCCAGAGAAGCGCTGAAAAGCCGCATTTTAGGTGGAATTAGCGTTTCAGGGAAATAACAAGCAAACAAACAACAAGCATACAAACAAAGCTAGATTCAGCAGGCCTGGATCTAGTCTATGCTACAGCAAACAAGGTGTACCAATTTCAGTAAGAAACAGTTCAAATATGCAGGCACTATAAACCTTTAACCAGAAATTCCCAGCTCAGAAGGGTAGAGTCCAGCCTCTCCTCCCACAAGAGTGCAGACCACAAACCTTGTTAATGTAAAATAACTGGCCTGAAGCCCAAGTGCTTAAACCAGTACTAATACACTTTTAGAATAACAGACACTGAGCCCTCAATCAGCATTTCCCAACTTAGAAGGATGTAAGCTACCTGTCCTGCCACCACAATGCAGGCCACAAACCTTGCTAATGTAAAACAACTGGTCTGAACCCCAAGTGCTTAATCCAAAAGACGTAGAATGATAGCTACACTTTAATCAAATTACTACCAAGCAGTAATAAATACAATTGAATACTTTAAAGAATGCCTGGATTAGTGCTCAAGTTATGCAAACAAAGCTAGATTCAGCAGGCCTGGATCTAGTCTATGCTACAGCAAACAAGGTGTACCAATTTCATTAAGAAGCAGTTCAAATATGCAGGCACTACAAGCCTTTAACCAGAAATTCCCAGCTCAGAAGGGCAGAGTCCAGCCTCTCCTCCCACAAGAGTGCAGACCACAAGCCCTCTTAATGTAAAATAACTGGCCAGAAGCCCAAGTGCTTAAACCAGAATTAATACACTTTTAGAATAACAGACACTGAGCCCTCACTCAGCAGTTCCCAACTTAGAAGGATGTACGCTACCTGTTCTGCCACTACAGTGCAGACCACAAACCTTCTTAGTGTAAAACAACTGGTCTGAAGCCCAAGTGCTTAAACTAAAAGGCTTAGAATGAGTTACACCAAGCAGTAATAAATACAATTGAGTACTTTTAAGATGACGCAAAAGCAAAATAAAGTAGGAAGAAACACAAATACAGTAAAAGCAGATAAAGTGTTTTTTTTTTTTTTTTTTTTGAGTGAGCAAATGAGATGTGCCCAGGAGTTACAGGACAGAAACAAGTGCAAATGCAGGTCTTCAAATTAGAAAGTTGAGAGAGATGGAAGCCCACCCAAATGGCCAATACCTACAAATTCTGGGCCAGAACCACTCCCTATGTGGTAGACAGGTTACCTAATGCTTACCATTCCCACTGATAAGCTAGAAGGCTTCCCTCCAACACAGAAAGGCTTGGGGGGCTCAGAAGCTTACAAACAGTCCTGGATACAGCAAATCTGTATCTGGAACACTAATTACAGGAAAGGTAGGAAACAGGCTTACATTTTTTTTTCAGAAAAGTAGCAAAAACAGTAGTAAAAAACACTTCACATGCAGTGCAAGCTGGCACACTTGAGTATGTAGCAATATTAGTCCACACACAGTTTGAAAAAAATGTAATTAAATTAAAAAGGACTAAAAGCAAGTGCAGAAAGGGTTTATTAGGTAGAATGCGGTAAAGAGATTGGACTGGGGTAGTGTGCTAGATCAAATCTACAGTGGGGCAGGCACTGCAAAAGCCACCAAATTTAAACTACAACCAAGAACAGGGAGGGGTGAGGAAGATAGTTTCAACAGAGATGTGAGGAATCAAAGTGCAAATTTTAAAACCAAAAAAATATATACTGATCTCTGTATATTTGCACAACAGTAAGACAGCAGATATCTAAGCAACAATTTAGCTCTATAATACAGAATAATACAGAAAAATATACTCAGCTCTATATATTTGCAGATAGTCTTGTAAGGCTGTCTCTCAGTACACAGGTTCCAATTTAAATGCAGGCTGTTATTAACAGGTCAAATTAAGGGAACTTTGAGTTAAGCAACACACAAGCTATAAAAACAGTTATATCAGCTGAAGACAAGGCAGAAAATGGGGGTGGGGGTGGGAAGACAGTTTCAACAGAGATGTGAGGAATCACAGTGCAAATTTTAAAACCAAAAAAATATATACTGATCTCTGTATATTTGTAGAACACAAGTAGGTGAGTTCAACAAACCACAGAAGCCAAGGTGTAATCCAAAAAATCGTCGTTTACTGAAAACTTGTTAGCGCTTTCGTGTAATGGTATCCAAACACTTCTTCAGACAAGTTTTTTACATATACACAATTAATGTAAGTTGGGATATTGGCTATTTACCTATCCATGTATTCTATCTATCTATGTATTTATTTACTTACTCATAACAGGGATTTATTTTCATTTTTATTTTTATTTTTATTTTTATTTTTATTTCCATTCTTACTTTTATTTTATTTTTTATTTTTTATTTTATTTTTACAAACAATTCTTGTAAAAAAGGAATAAATTAACAAAAGTAATAATACAAGTTGACTTGCAATGGTTAGAAAATGAGAACATCGCTGTTTAAGCAGTAAGGTACATTTACATGGTACCAATTAAATGTAATTTCAACCTAGGTTTTTAATTTAATCTAATTAAAACAATGAAGTAATAGTACTAGTTTTTAAAACGTATTTCTAATACAGTATTACTTTTTATTAGGGCAGTATCTAACTAATTGAGAAATTGGTTTAATTGTTTTTATTGATTGAATAAATGTGTTAATAGATATGTATATTTAAATGGAGGTTACAAATGTAAAAAACTTGTCTGAAGAAGTGTTTGGATACCATTACACGAAAGCGCTAACAAGTTTTCAGTAAACGACGATTTTTTGGATTACACCTTGGCTTCTGTGGTTTGTTGAACTCACCTACTTTTGTTTCTTTTGTAGTTTTTAACTCCTAGGAGTTAATTTTTGGTGAATATTTGTAGAACAGTAAGACAACAGATATCTAAGCAACAATTTAGCTCTATAATACAGAATAATACACAAAAATATACTCAGCTCTATATATTTGCAGATAGTCTTGTAAGGCTGTCTCTCAGTACACAGGTTCCAATTTAAATGCAGGCTGCTAGATGCCCTCCACAATGTGTTTTCCATGAGCCAGGACCATGCGGAATGGTTGAGATATTGACACGGATGTATGCCAGCAACATCAACGGCTGGCAGTCGTCGCAGATGACCCACAGATCACAGACACTCCCGTAGTGGTAGTAACATCCCCAGCAATGCTGGGACTGGCCTGTCAATTGAATGTCCTAGTAGACCACGTGCACGTGGCTCTGGCCAGTCCCAGCAGTGACATGGGTCCAGTCGACATACCTCTGCCTCTGATGATAGTACCCAGTCAGGCTTGGTACCAGATACTGTCTGTAGCACCCCTGCCAGGCACAGGTACCATGTCTATGCCCAGAGACAATGATCTGTACAGCCTGGCAGGTACAGTCTTTGGCTGTCATACAAACTCCCGTATATGGCAGCCACATGGTGGAGCTGTGTGCATGCAGACACACACACATAAACCAAACACTTAGGGCTCACACATACACACACACATTACATCAACATTGGCCCATGCTGTACTGTTGTCCCTCACACACACACACACACACACACACACACACACACACACACACACACACACACACACACACACACACACACACACACACATGTCGATTGGATGGGTCAATGTCGGGCTCTGGCAAACCAACAACACACCCTGTGCATATGATGAAACCTGTGCCACCTCCTGTCATCTGTAACATTGATGCAGGAACAGGCTAATATGGTGCTGATGCACAGGGTGACATTATAGCAGTGTAGCAATGTTAGCATGTTGTCAACAGGAAAGTGTAATGATATCCTTGTAGGTATATCTGAGCAGGCATGATGCATCACAGCTATGATTGTCAATGTAGTATTGTTTACACCAGTGTTAAGTCTGAGTATGTATTGCCCACCCATGGGCCACTTGGCTGAAGTGTATACTGTTGCCAGCATGTGTTAGTGAGTGGACAGTACGTGTGTGATGTGTGCAGTACAGATTAGCAGGTGTACATCTGTAAATATGGTGGGGGGTGCACTGTCTGCATGTACGTGCATGGTGGACACATGGGACATGTGACATACCCTGTATTACACAGTGTTAACATCTCATAGTATCTCTTGGTGGCCAGTATGCATTCTACTACAGATATGTTCTAACATGGGTACACATGTGTGTATGACATGGTTTGACACTATGCTGTGGGTGATACTGTTACTATCTGTCAATGTTTTGCATTTTGGTAGTATACACAACCTCAACAGCTTGACTATAACCAATCATTAGATGATGTCCTGACAACTGACACACTGCTGTAGGGAACTCAGTAACAGTTGGATCCTTCCGGTACTATACTATAACAGTAACCAGTGGTATTGACCGCCACCCATTCCTGGGACCACACCTGTTTGGTATATAGCCCTCTTAGATACACGCAAACACACTAGGGATATGTCCATCCACATCTGGAAATGCATGCATTGGCCTACAATGCATTGTCTGGATGGGACACATATCCTACACAAGGGTGTCATACTGACAGATACCTGTTGTCCAACTCATGCTGTATAGCTCTAAGCCAGCTATAGTATAGTCATCCACATTTACTATACATACTATCCCGACAGTACCATATAGGTGGTAGCCCCCAACATGTATGTCGGGTACCAATGTGCACATACAGCCAAATGTTATGTCATCTGTCCTTTGGTATCCACATATCCAAAGATATTGTGGAGTCCCTCGGTGTATCACATAAGAAATTAGGGGCCTGTATGCATATTCACAAAGCTGTTATACACCTATAATGACTGTCCATTATTGCCAGACTTTTGTTGTGTATGAACATGTCTGACATATACTCAAGGCATGTACCCTCACTCGCACTAGTCTATAGTAACTGTTATGGGTGCGTGTGACACAGATGTCCTTGGCCACAGATCACTACCATGGCTGGCCTTGTCACATACATACATATGTGACCTATGATCTGAGAAGCAGCAGCACAATCTGTCAAAGGTAACAAATGTATTCATGTAGTATGCAGGCTTCACACCTATGTACTAATTGAGGTCACATGTGCATATATTTGTTTGCCACACAGATACCTGATGTGTGCAATGCACATACTGTTTTACTCCTGATATGTCATACCATAGTAAAAGCAAAATCTACATCGCATTGACCAACAGTGTCACACACTCAGCAATTGCAGGATTCAAACCCTACCTAAATATGTTATGACACTAGAGACATATGCATTAACATGACGCGCTATATGTTTTACTGCAGTTTTTATTTCCACTGCTATATTTGTAGGATGCTGACATCATCAGACTTGCCAAAGAGGAATAAACCTCTTTTAAGGTGTTTCCCTAATCTCCAAAAAGGGAATTCCTCTCAAAGGAAGTCACACCCCCACACATACACTCAGCAATTGCAGGGTTGAAACTCCTACCTAACTATGTCATGATACTAAAGAGATACGCATTGACATGACATGCTATATGCTTTACTGGGTTGTTTCTTTTCTCCTGCTATATTTGTAGGATGCTGACATCATCAGACTTTCCAAAGAGGAATGTACATCTTTTAATGTGTTTTCCCAGTCTCCAAAAAGGGCACTCCTCTCAAAGGAAATCACACACACACACAATCAGCAATTGCAGGATTCAAACCCCTACCTAACTATGCTATGATACTAGAGAGATACACATTAACACGACACACTATATGCTTTACTGGGTGGTTTCTTTCCTCCTGCTATATTTGTAGAATCCTGACATCATCAGATTGGACATGGTAATGTGTGTACACTTTGTTTTATGCAATCCCAGGAATGAACCATGTGGGTCAGCAGGTGTTAACAGCTTGAACAGGACCCCACCATTCTTAGCTTGTGTGATCTATCTGTGGACAAATTGCCATTCCTTCATATGACAATACAATCAAACTACATTACCACACAAAAACATACTTGGAGGCTCTAAATAAACTCTGCCTAAGCAGCAGAGACCTCCAAAGCAGACACACAAACAATATCCACATATCACATAGTTCACAAAGTCAGTGTGCCACACAGTCACTGCCCTTAGGGCTAAACAACACATGTAATACACTTGTAATAGGTGACACTTATTGTCAGACACACTGACGTCCCACTCACCAGGCTGAACAAGGAGATGGTCACTTTGAGCTGTCTGTCAGGTGCCAGGATCCGCCACATAGCACATGCACTCAGGTCACTCCAAAGCAAGTACAGAAATGGCTCCATCATTGTCCATGCTGGTGCGAATAACCTCTGATGTTCCTCCCTGGACTACATGACAAGAGACATAGAGGAGCTCTCTGATCATGTAGCCCAGGCCAGTATGAGACTCAACTTGTGTAGCATCTTACCCTCACCAAGACTGATGTCACAGTATACAGACAAACTGATCACTTTTAAAAGTTGGCTAACATATTGGTGTCATTCAAAGGGGATCCAGTGTCTGTCAGCGTGGGATGACATGCTCGGCATGCCACGTAGCTTCGCTATGGACAGCTTGCACCTGTCACCCCTGGACTAACACTGGCTAAGGCTCTTGCCACCCCCATAGTGCCTTTTTTAAGCAAGGCTCAAAAGACAAACCCACCTCCATAGATGTTACAAGGTAAAAGAAAATAAGGGTAATGCTGCTCAACACCAGATGTCTTACCCTCAAACTGTGCACACTCAGAACTCTCCTCAGTATGGAGAATGTCAATATCTGTGCAGTAACAGACAACTGGTTCAGGCTCCCGAAAGCACACCAGCACTACCATGTTATACTTCATACCATGCTTTTTGGCCACAAGACTTGGACCGGCCAACAAAAATAGGGGGAGCATCCATATACATCACAGATACACACACCTCCAGGGTTAGTAGCACTGCACGAAGCATCGGAGACCATACATGTGCAACAAACAGTGGGCAAAACTGCCTTTCAGTTTGTAGCCTGCTACAGACCACACTTCCAAACTCAGGAACCCCACTCGGTTTTCCTGGGAACACTGGAGAATATGAAGGTCTCCCCAAACACCATTATATTGGTTGACTTCAAATACCCAAACATTGACTGGGAATACTACTCAAGCCCCAACACCATCACCCAACAGTTGCTAGTATTTCTAAACTCAAATGCTATGGCACAACTGGTCACCACACCCACAAGAGAGAAAACATATTGGACCTGATCATTACCAACATGGGGACTCTATGTTCCACACCAGAGGTATACCTCTCATTAGTAAGGTCAGACCATACATTTATCTCACTGGACATCCATATCCCATCCCCACCCCCATCCTAGGTAATCTCAGTGAAGAACTTCTCAAAAGCAAATAGCACACTTCTCCAAACCAAGGTGGTATTCTTCAAAGACTCTGGAACAGTGGTAAATATGGCTCAGACTGCTGAATCCTTTACAAACGCATTCTATGGACACCTACTGGAATGCATGGCTCATGCTATCCCAAATAACAACAAGACTCACTTCTCCAAGGGCAGGCGACCTGTCTGGTGGACCCCGGCCATTACTAAGCTATACAACAAAAGGAGGAGGCTACTACATGATAGAGCACAATCCCAAAAAAGGAAGGCATCTCTGATCAGTACTAGCAAAAAGCTACGATCACTCATGAATTCATCTAAGGCCCGTTTCTAATGGAAAATTGCACCAGACACTTAGGACAATCACAAGGCCTTCTTTAGCTATGTCAGGAACCTGGGTAGAAACTCACAGATATGCTGTGAGTTACTGCATACTGACTAAACATACCCTGAACCCACAGACATTGCCAACATCCTGGCAAACAGGTTCAGTGCAAATGTCTCCCACCCATTCCCCCTAAAGAGCAACTGTCCATCCCAACAGAGTGTAGCCTCCCTGACATCACAAATGAACAGGTGAGTGCTGTCCTCTCCAAAGCAGACAACACAGCATCAACGGGACCAGATGGTGTCCCGGCCTGCGTCTTACACAAGCTTCATGACGAACATAACCCTCACATTAAGTCACTGTTCAATATCATAGTTACTACAGGATATGCACCTAAGGAATGGCATACAGCAGCAGTGGTCCCACTCCACAGAGGTGGTGCCACAATGGACCCCGGACAATATCACCCTATAAGCCTAACTAGCCTGTTCTGCAAAGCTATGGAGCGTATTGTCATGGAACTCATACACATAGACATCGGGAACCTACAGACACTGGATCCTACACATTTCGGCTTTGTTGTGGGCAAATCTTGCCTTTTGAATGTGTTTGACTTCTTTAAACAGTTACCAGGTCCATAGATGTAGGGAAGGTTGTCCACACAACCTACCTGGACCTCGCTAAACCCTTCAACACAATACCCCACTCGGCCATTATACATAGGCTCACCAGCTTCAATATCAACACATATGTCACAAGATGGATTGCTAACTGGATCAGGGATAGCACCCACATGGTCAGTATTGCAGATGCCATGTCTGACTATACACCAGTTACACGTGGCATCTCACAAGGCCTGGGACCTCTCTTGTTCAGTATATATTTCTCTGATGTACAGGCTAACACAGGAGGAATATGGCTGACCATGTTCGCAGATGACTGCAAACTGGGTGCCATAATCAACTCTCCAGCTGGCACAAGCATCCTCAAACAGTGTCTCACAGAGATGGATAACTGGTGCCAGAGCCATGGCCTACAGCTAAATGCCATTAGATGCATAGTCATCCCCTTTGGGAATAACAACATGCCCACACATTACCACATAGGTGGTAATCCATTACGTACGGTAGGAGTTGTTAGAGATTTGGGGACACGAGTTGTTAGTACTCTCACTTTTGATAATCATGTTGCCAAAGTGGTTAGACAGATCTTCTATATAGCCCACCTTATCCCATAAGGTTTCACATCTAGATTAAGTGATGTCATTGTGCCCCTGTACTCATCAAGACCATGCTTGGATACAATGCCCCATTTGGGATGTACCTTATCCGATACCTGCAGCAACTGTAATGGCCACAAAAGTACCTCAACAAGTAGATCTAGGGACTCACACAGATGCCCTGCGCAGTTCGGATAAAGTAACTCCAGCTCTACTCAGTCACTTACCACCTACTCGGATGCGATCTGTGCCTGTTGTTTAAAGCCATGTCCAACCCAGAATTAATGGACATGCTCCACCTCAGGATATCTGAATCCCTTGGAGCTACACACTCCAGGGACGTAAACCCCAAGACAGATGTTAATAGGACATGCTGGAGGGACAGATTCTTATCCCAGAGGCTCCACTCACTCCGGAATGAAATCCCAGTCCTGCATAGGCAGAGCCCCCCACTGACCACCTACAGGAGACATCTTGACAAGTGGATGGGTGATTGTATGTTTACCCCTGGGATATCTTCTGGGTCCCTACTAGACAGAGGCACAATAGACTAAACCTAAATGGGCTATCTTGTGTGACCTACTTTTCACAGACACAGTGTACTAATCTAACAGGGTTGCGAAAGCCAAACACACTCTGGCTAGGCTTATACATGCCCTAGGGCAGATAGCCTAGTATCAACCTCTGAACCTCTGATAATGTTCGGGATGTACATTGTTTATTGATGATACTGATTGCAGGTTTTTTATCTTCTTTGCGTTCCCACTTTCTATGAACACCCTAAGTATCTGCAGAACATCTCGATGCCAAAAAATGTCCAAGGGGGTTCAACAGCCAAACCAAAACGCAAAACAAGGTCCCCAGGACAGACCATGATCCACCAGTTTTCCTTTTAAAAAAACAGCTTTATTGTAGCAATGAACCAAGACCACAGTGCCAACCTAATGGTTAAGCGCTTTCACGTATTCCCATATGCTTCATCAGAACAAAGATGAATGGAAATGGCACACATTAAATACTTAAAAAAACGCCAAATTTCATCCTTAATTAAATAATTCAACAACAGTACTTAAAGTGACAGCTACTAGTAGCAACCTAAGGTAACCACACATTTTATGCAAGTCCATAAATAAAATATTCTTCACAAAAGTAATTAATTAATACAATGTTCCATGTATAACCATTGATCTTAAAAAAATCATTTAAAATAATACATAAATTATTCCTACCATATATACAAAAGTATATATTGTTGTGTATACTAAAAAGTTAAATGCATTTGTAAACAATCAACTTTTAATAAGAGGCTTTGTAGAAATCATTTCATTAAGACCAGGAAAGCATGCTGCATTTAATTTTAATTGCCATTTGATTTCTCTTTCTCCCACAGTTTTTTTAATGTCACCACCCCTGGGATTAGGCTTCACCTTCTCTAAAATGGCAAACTGGAAGTTGTGACAAGTACTGTTACTAACCACGTGGCGAGATAGAGTATTGTTTTCATCCTTTTTCTTAATACAATACTGATGGTCATATAATCTGTTCTTAAACTGTCTGTCAGTCTTCCCGACATAAAAACAAGGACAAGTATTGCACATAGCTAATTATATCAAATGACTAGACTGACAATTCCCATTAGCAAACCAAATAGTGTTCCGATTAATATTGTTTAATGTAAACCTCTCACCCTCAAATATAAAGGAACATTTTGGACAATGTCCACATTTCTTGGTGCCCTATTTGTATCGGACTTTTTTGATACCTGCCTATTGGATTTCCACTCAATAATCTTTTTTATGTTAAACCCAGTTTTGTGCACAAAAGTGGGCTTGTCACTGATGTATTCCTTAATGCCCTCATCACTGGTAATAATGTTCCAGTTACCCTTAATTATGTCCTTCACCTTACCAACATGTTGCCCATATCTTAAAATGCAAGATTTGGAGTAGTGGGACTTACTCCCTTCATTGGTAGTGTTTTTCAAAACATTGGGAATATTACCCTTCCCTAATAAGGGCGGATATTTTCTACCCCATTCTTGCACAACATAACCAGTCACATCTTTGATCAGATGTTCAGGGTACCCTCTTTTCTTGAACAAACTACCTATAAATTCCATTTCTTGTTTCATCTTCACTTCCAAAGATGTCATCCTAGCAGCTCTGATACACTGCCCTTTTAATATGCTGTGTTTCTGAGAGTAAGGGTGTGTGCTACTAAAGTCTAGGTATCCGTTACTAAACGTATCCTTTCTGTAAATCTGAGATTGGAAGGTAGAACCATCATTATAAATAAATACATCTAAGTAATTAATGCCTATTCTATCAAATTGATGCACAAATTTAAGATAGGTAGTGGTATTGTTGATGTATTCAATGAAGCTATCAAGTTGAAGTTCATCCCCCTTCCAAAGAATAAACAAATCATCAAGGTAACGAACATAACAACCAATACATTTCATCCAGTCTGAACTGAGAACAAATTCCTCTTCCCAGTCCAATAAAACCAGATTGGCATAAATGGGGGCACAGGCTGCCCCCATTGCCACCCCTGAAATCTGTCTGTAATATTCACCTTCATAATAGATGAAGTTGTTGTCAAGTACAATTTCTATGAATTCAGTTGTAAGTTGTATTTTGTCCCAACAGTAGCCACTGTGTTTAGACAGACAGTTAGTAAATCTTTGTATTCCCTCAACTTTGGGTATACATGAAAAAAGATCTTTAATGTCCACTGTAACAAAGATCATATTGGAACTCCAAAGATCCTGGGTAAAAATACCCAAAAATTCCCATGAGTCTTTCATGATGTGTTTGGTTCTACCTATAATGTGTTTGAGCCAACAGTCAACCACCCTACCAAAGGGAAAGGTCTTGCTGTGGCTCCCAGAAATGATGGGTCTGAAAGGAGGATCCAATAAATCTTTGTGGACCTTCGGTATTCCAAAGATAGTGGCCAACTGCGGGAAATCTACTTTCAAGAATTTGTATAGGTCTTCATCAATTCTTTCATCTATTAGAAACTCTTCCAAGTAAAGATCGATTCTATGGTGAGCTATATTAATTTGATTGAGAGATGATACCTCGTATTGGGTGGAATTGTTGAGAATGTCAAATATTTTAGCTGTATAAACATTCTGATCATATAACACAATTCCACCCTTTCCCTTTGGTAGGGTGGTTGACTGTTGGCTCAAACACATTATAGGTAGAACCAAACACATCATGAAAGACTCATGGGAATTTTTGGGTATTTTTACCCAGGATCTTTGGAGTTCCAATATGATCTTTGTTACAGTGGACATTAAAGATCTTTTTCATGTATACCCAAAGTTGAGGGAATACAAAGATTTACTAACTGTCTGTCTAAACACAGTGGCTACTGTTGGGACAAAATACAACTTACAACTGAATTCATAGAAATTGTACTTGACAACAACTTCATCTATTATGAAGGTGAATATTACAGACAGATTTCAGGGGTGGCAATGGGGGCAGCCTGTGCCCCCATTTATGCCAATCTGGTTTTATTGGACTGGGAAGAGGAATTTGTTCTCAGTTCAGACTGGATGAAATGTATTGGTTGTTATGTTCGTTACCTTGATGATTTGTTTATTCTTTGGAAGGGGGATGAACTTCAACTTGATAGCTTCATTGAATACATCAACAATACCACTACCTATCTTAAATTTGTGCATCAATTTGATAGAATAGGCATTAATTACTTAGATGTATTTATTTATAATGATGGTTCTACCTTCCAATCTCAGATTTACAGAAAGGATACGTTTAGTAACGGATACCTAGACTTTAGCAGCACACACCCTTACTCTCAGAAACACAGCATATTAAAAGGGCAGTGTATCAGAGCTGCTAGGATGACATCTTTGGAAGTGAAGATGAAACAAGAAATGGAATTTATAGGTAGTTTGTTCAAGAAAAGAGGGTACCCTGAACATCTGATCAAAGATGTGACTGGATATGTTGTGCAAGAATGGGGTAGAAAATATCCGCCCTTATTAGGGAAGGGTAATATTCCCAATGTTTTGAAAAACACTACCAATGAAGGGAGTAAGTCCCACTACTCCAAATCTTGCATTTTAAGATATGGGCAACATGTTGGTAAGGTGAAGGATATAATTAAGGGTAACTGGAACATTATTACCAGTGATGAGGGCATTAAGGAATACATCAGTGACAAGCCCACTTTTGTGCACAAAACTGGGTTTAACATAAAAAAGATTATTGAGTGGAAATCCAATAGGCAGGTATCAAAAAAGTCCGATACAAATAGGGGCACCAAGAAATGTGGACATTGTCCACAATGTTCTTTTATATTTGAGGATGAGAGGTTTACATTAAACAATATTAATCGGAACACTATTTGGTTTGCTAATGGGAATTGTCAGTCTAGTCATTTGATATACTTAGCTATGTGCAATACTTGTCCTTGTTTTTATGTCGGGAAGACTGACAGACAGTTTAAGAACAGAATATATGACCATCAGTATTGTATTAAGAAAAAGGACGAAAACAATGCTCTATCTCGCCACGTTGTTAGTAACAGTACTTGTCACAACTTCCAGTTTGCCATTTTAGAGAAGGTGAAGCCTAATCCCAGGGGTGGTGACATTAAAAAAACTGTGGGAGAAAGAGAAATCAAATGGCAATTAAAATTAAATGCAGCATGCTTTCCTGGTCTTAATGAAATGATTTCTACAAAGCCTCTTATTAAAAGTTGATTGTTTACAAATGCATTTAACTTTTTAGTATACACAACAATATATACTTTTGTATATATGGTAGGAATAATTTATGTATTATTTTAAATGAATTTTTTAAGATCAATGGTTATACATGGAACATTGTATTAATTAATTACTTTTGTGAAGAATATTTTATTTATGGACTTGCATAAAATGTGTGGTTACCTTAGGTTGCTACTAGTAGCTGTCACTTTAAGTACTGTTGTTCAATTATTTAATTAAGGATGAAATTTGGCGTTTTTTTAAGTATTTAATGTGTGCCATTTCCATTCATCTTTGTTCTGATGAAGCATATGGGAATACATGAAAGCGCTTAACCATTGGGTTGGCACTGTGGTCTTGGTTCATTGCTACAATAAAGCTGTTTTTTTAAAAGGAAAACTGGTGGATCGTGGTCTGTCCTGGGGACCTTGTTTTGCATTTTGGTTTATCTGCAGAACATATTTGATTATGACAGAGTTCCACTATATTATATATGTGTCTGTTGTCATATAACTGTGTGCACAGGGCAGATTGCTGAATAGTGAGAGGTTCCTGGGTTAACACATGCAACTGCCGGATATGTGTGGCCCACTGCTGTACTCAGACATGGCCTAAGTATGTGAGCATGCCCAGTTTGGCCTTTCACTGTTTTGTTGCCTGACATTTGTCTCATTTATTCAAGTGTGTGAGCATGCCCAGTGTGACCTTTCAGTATGTTGCTGTCTGAGGTCCACTACATCTGTTGATGTGTGTGAACATGACCAATATTAACATTTATACTATATGTGTGTTGAAAATCAGGTTCTATTTTTACTGCAGGGCTCACCTTTGTGTCATAACTCGACTGGGATTATGCTGTGCCTGCAGGGTTTCCATGAGATACTTTGCATAGACATATCAACATTTCTTCATACAGGCTGACCACTGAAATACTGTCATGGTTTTCTGGTCCAGTACTATGACTATAGTGCACAGTATCCTGGATTCAAGGCCTGTCACTGCTTTATATTTTCATACTGAGCAGACCAGACTGCTTAAGGACCAGTAGAGCAAATATGAGCATGTTGGCTTTTGTTCAGCTATGTAGACCAAGCTTGTCCAACATTGCTCAACGTTAACCAACATTGCTGAACGTTGCCCAATATTGCTCAACATTGACCACAGTTGTGCTAGCTGGTGTGTGCAATTTTGTTTACATATACTAAATGGTGGTAAAAGCTGTTTAGCACTGCTTTATATTGTTTAACACATGGCAGTCATGCCTCAGGTGGTGCTGCAGGGCTGCCTATGTTGGATGCACATACTACACTCCCTGTACATGATTGAAAATGGGTAGTGTCAAGTTAGGCATCCTTTTTACTATATGTGCGAGTCAGAGAGAGGTATCATTTCCAGGGTTCCTACAGAGCCAGTGTATGTGCTATGCATTGCCTCTTTGCCAAGGCCAAAGCATACTGGGCATGCCTCCTTCTTCCTACTGGGGCAGGCTCAGGTTGTTCCTCCTCCGAGTCACGCTCTGCCTGTGATGGCCTTGGCAATGGTGGGGGACTGTTTGGCCCGGGCCTATGCTGGTCCTGCTGCAGCTGTTTTCGCAGGATCATATTATGTAGCATAGCACATACCATGACAATTTGGGTACATGTAGTTGGTGAGTACTGCAAGGCTCCACCAGATGTGTCCAGGCACCGGAACCATGACTTGAGCAGCCCAAACACACGCTCGATTATATTTCGTGTTTGTGCGTGTACCTCATTATGGCGTTCCTGTTCAGGTGTGTGTGCATTTCTGATGGGTGCCATTAGCCACGGCTCCAGTGCATAGCCAGCATCCCCCACTAGGTGACCATGAGGGATGTCTCCATTGGCAAATGTCTGGTACAGCTGTGTCAGATGCCAGATATGGGAATCATGGTAGCTTCCAGGGCAGCCAGCACACACATTCAGTATTATGCCCTGGGCATCACACACAACTTGGCAGTTGATGGAGGGGAAGCCCTTGTGGTTAAAGTAGACCCTACCCCGCTCACCAGCTGGTGCTTTGATGCGTATGTGCGTGCAGTCTATTGCACCCACTACCTCAGGGTATTCCACTATTTGCTGGAAGAGACGTATATTGCTGGCCAATACCTCACAGGAATTGGGGAAATATACATGATCACCAACATGTGCTGACATGGCATCCAGGAACTGGTGCAGTATCCTGCATGCTGATGCCTGTGATATCCCATCATATCACCAGTTGGTCTCTGGAAGGTACCTGTTGCTAATATTCTTAGGCCAACACATACCTTGGTTTCCACTGGGATGGGTTCCCCTCTGTTGGTTCTGTGTATGATGCGTGGCCTGCACAGCTTAATAATTTGCTGCATGAGGTCTCTGTCCACTCTGTAGCACTCCGCTATCTCCAGCTCATGTAGCCCCTAATAGGTTACCCTGGGCCTGTACACTCTTCTCCGTCTCCTCACTGTGGGTTGTTCAGCAGCATTTGCATTGTCACCACCCTCAGCATGTTGCATATGTCACCTTATAAGAGTAATGGCAGCCCCTAACATTTCTTTGTCTCAGTAAAGCTTTTTCAGTTTTCACTTCTATTAGCTTACTGCAGTGTTGAAGTGTCCCTGAGAAAAACATAGTGGAATATTATTTGCAGAGTTTTAAGTGCTGTGCTGTGCTGGGCTAGTGTACTGCCTGTGTAATTGCCTGATTCTGATTGTTTTCACCTGCTAGCTCTACTAGTACTCCCAGATTAACTTCCTGCTATTTGTTGTGCTTCCTTTTCCCTTTCTGTTTCCTCAGGGGGGCAGCGCCATGCACACAAGGGCAGACATGCTCACACCAGCTCACACATGCGCACACATGCTTACACGGACTAAAACCTGCTTATTCTTGCTAAAACACATGCACACCAGCGCAAATGTGCTTACACAACTTTAAACAACCTTAGACATGCTTACTCCGGCTTAAACGCACACACACAGGCATACACGCGTGCACACAGTCTTACTCGGATATACAGGCATGCACCCACGCGCAAACATGTTGCAAGCACGGCATGCATCTTCAATTTCTTGACTTTAGCTAGGGTACCTGTTGACACACATCTTCCAGTGATGAGTAACTGACAGCAAACACATGCCACTCTGCTCCAATGAGCTTCACTTCTTTCATACATACCCCCCGTGATGTCACGTATCTTCTACTCTGATACTCCCCTTATCCTACTCCTACACTCCACTGACTGTGCTCATTTGCTATGTAAACTTGGGATTCACTATCCTTACCCTTATTTGCATAGGATTGCCTACTAATGCTTGGTTACATCTCTTAGACTGAGCTTCCCCCCTTAGCAACCTCTACTCGGAAGCCATGTTGTCTTTGACCTGCCATTCCCTTGCATTGTAAATTAGGAATTGCAATAAAATCCACATTTGTGGATTTTAATTATTGATTTTCTGGTTTTTAGAGCACAGCGCATTTGTGCGGCGCTGCGCTACTCTTAAACATCGGCAATCGGGATAAAAAAAAATACTTTTATTTTTATTTTGCATCGGTGAACATTGACAATGGCCATATATTTGGCCATTGGCATGCTTCCTCAACTGGATGCAACCTTTATTTTGTGCTGTCACGGCTCCGTTTTGCTATTTGCAGAACCGTACTCAGTTGTCAACTGAGTACTTTTCTGCAAATAACACTACTCTTACTCGGACAGGTTCGGGTTTCCTGGATCGCAAATTTATCTCATTTGCATAGCTTTCACCTGCAATTGAGGTAATTTGCATATCCAAGCCCTGTCTGTGTAAGACTCGTTTTAGGAGCTCTGTTGCAAGCCCCTACCAGCTGTTCCTGGATTGCTCGGTGGACATGTTGGCTGCATGGAGTCTTACTCTACTCTTAGACTCTGTGCAAGCCTTCGTGAATCCGGCCCACTGTCTTTGCCAGTCCCTTAATTTTTTGTACATTTTATACCTTATACCTTCCAGACCTGATATAAAATCAAGATTTTCTTTCTTATGTACTTCATCTTATTCACTAATTGTAATTTATTTTTTCAGATTCTTCCTAACTCATTCATGATTTCTTTATTTACTTTACATTCTCCCTTATTCTCTTCCTTTATACTCCTACATGTATTTTCTATATACAGTACTACAATACACATAATTTGCTTCTGTTCTTTTCACCTCTCCATTTGAACTTCCATTTCCCTCATTATACTAACAGCCTCCTTTACTATTTTTCCCAAATATGCAACACTCCCTCCCTTTTCCCTTGTAAATAATACATCTGCTTAAATAACTGAAAGAACAAAATGGCAGCCAGGCACATCAAATGGTTTAAGTGCTTTTGTTCATTTAATTTACAGAACTTCTTCAAAACTGCATCCATATTCAAACAACTCCCTTTTATACTCAATTAATCAAATTATAAAACAGCCAATGACAGTCTACTAAAAAAAATGTAACAAAGTGTTTGTATAAAAACATAGAAAATACTAATATATACCTTATAGAATTAAATATTCTTAAACATTAAAAAACATTTAATAGCTATTTTCTCATTAATACCAGGTGGAATATCTGTTCTAAAAAATATTTGTCATTTAAGCTATAAATATTCCAAATATGCATTGAAAGTGTCAGTAAATATTTCTCCATTGGCCTTTTCCAACATGATAAACTGACATTTCTTGAAATCAACACATTTCTGAGAATACCTGGCTAATGCATTACTGTTGTCTTTCTTTTTTATGGCCATAACATGCTCCCTAATTCTGTCTACCAACCAACACACAGTTTTTCCTATATAGAAAAACTTACACATAGAGCAAACTTCAACATAAACTAATCCTTCAGTCTGACATGTGAACCTGTCTTTTGCAGTGTAAAGATAATTATTATGCTCAAAATACAAACTGCCTATGACCAAAATGTATCTGCATTGTAAATACTCATTACATGGAAAAGTTCCTATTTTTTAATTTATCTGTGTTAGCCTTCTTACATTTGATGAACTTTCTAAAAACTGCTTCAAATTTCTAGTTGTTGGTGCTGCAGTAGCGTTGTCGCCTCACAGTTAGACGTTGCACATTGAATTTTCAGTTAGAGCGTCTTCTGTGTGTCGACATGTGTGAATGGGCATTCCTTCATTGAAAGTTGTGCGTTAGGCCCGGCAAGCCAGCACTTAAAAATCTACTGCCAATCATTAGTGGACCAGAGTTCCGCTGTGGTGACCCCTAACCGGGAAAAGCTGAAAGACAGTTGTTTTTCTATATGAACTTTGGCTTTTCTCCAATACCATTTATAAGTTCATGATTTCCCAATAAAATCTTCCAGTTGTCACTGATAATTTGCCTTATTTTAGCATCTTCAATACTTAAAGGGACAGGGAAGGAACAGATCATCTCTTTGTTGCTAATACTCTTTTGGCACGAAAACCTGCCTTAATGATGGGAGGAAATGTATTGTGTCTTTGATCCTTAACATTGTTTGCCATAACAATTAATTTTGTAAGGGGGTACCCTCTTTCTTTAAACAACTTGATGACTTTATTCATTTCCTTTATGAAAACCCCATTGTCACTAATCAGATGACTTAACCTGATGATTTGCCCACAAAAACATTTAATTTCATATAGGAGGGATGAAAACTGTTGTAATGTAACTAGTTATTGGTGAACGTACTTTTTCTGAAAATATTACCAGAAAACTTTTTTTCTTGAATACTTAAAGTAATTGTTGTTGCTAAAAATGAACTGACTCTCCTGAATCACTTAATGTGAAATTGAGCCATCTCATACTATCATTAACTTGCTGCAAAAAAATCATATAATGTGACTCTATCCCTTAACCAAATGAAAAACAAATCATTTATGTATCTTCAGTAGAAGCTTAAGTGGTGAAAAAGTGGGATCTTAACTAAAAACTCCTCTTCTCACCAACAAAGAACTAGATTCGCAAACATCGGAGCCACTTGAGCCCCCATGGCCAACCCACTTTTTTGTTGGAATACATTACTATTGAACATAAAAAAGTTATTTTTAACACTATGTCCAGCAGTTGACATATAATGGATATGTCATATCATCAATCCTTACAATATCTACTCAAGTATAATCTATCAAATTCTATGCCCTCTTCCTGATCTACGTAGGTATATAAAGAGTTAATATCAATAGTACACATCATAATTTCATTGCCAGTGAAATTATAGTTTTTAAGCTTCTCTAAAAACACCCATGAATCTTTTAAGTAATATTTACTATTCTGGACTATAGGATTTAACATGATCTAAATATGCAGAAATTTTGAATGTTTTATTAAAAGGTGCAGACACTTATAGCCCTGAAAGGAGGCTGCTCCAAATTCTTATGTATCTTGGGAATACCAAATAGATAACCTAACTGTGGCTCTTCTACCATGAAAAATTCAAACAAATCTATAGCAATTTACCCTGATGCAACACGTAAAACAGACATAAATCAATGTTTTTATAACAGTTTCTAACAAACTTTTTGGAAACCTTTTTATAACTAGTTTTGTCAGATAAAAAGCTGCCAATAACGTCATTGTACTTATTAGTTTCCATAATAACAATACCTTGCCCTTTGTCTGCTTTCATATATTTAATATCTGTATAACTTCCCAACCTTTTAAGTGCTTCAGTTTCTTTCTTATTAAACTTATTGTGTACAGAACTGTGAAAAAGGCTGCAAAAGTGTGCCTCACAAATAGATGCAAAAGTACTGAGTGTGTGGGCTAGAATGGGATTATATGTACTAGCTTTTCTAAGCACAACATCATTCATATTAACTATCTGCTTAAATAGCAATGTGTTCATTTTTTTTCAATTTCTTTTATATATTTCCTTTTCCATATCACAATCCTCTCTTGCATTTATCTCTAATTTTTCTAGTATATTTGTATATATCTTTCCATACTTCACTTTCCCTTCCTTTCTTACATATCCTGCCACTGAAAAAATATAACACTTTTTTATAAATTCAAGCCACCATCAACACCATTTTTTTTAGTTCTTCATGGCTTTATGATCTCTCCATAACTGCAATGCTTCCTTTCTCATTTATTCTTTTTATTCCCTTTCCTGTTTTAATATACACCCTTTCTTCCACTGCTTCCATCCATACTGTTAAAAGATCTGAAAAAACTGTCTTTACTGGATCATTATCTGCTACACCCAGACTTTTTAATAGTATATAATAATCAATTTCAGATCCAATTGTTCCTTTTCTGAAAGTGCATTGATTTTATTACACACACATTTTTTTCACTTTCTGTATTTTTAACATCTTTCCCTTTCTTTTACATTTACTCCATAAATGACAATTAAAGTCTCATGCAATCATAATTTTTATGTTAACTACCACATAATCTAATATTTGATGGAACATATTCTCTCTTTGCCATTTCTACATGCATATAATGCTATAATTCTATAAATATATTCTCTCCACCGCACATCCACAACAGTTAACCTTCCTATCCTTACCAATATTACATTTAATATTTTTACTGTTTTTTTAAATATATAGTCATTCCAGAACAACATTCACTTCCTAAATTTCATATTATTTTTCTACCCCACAATTTATTTCTATTTGCAGTCTTTCTTCACGTGTCAGGAATCTTACATCCACTATAAAAGCAATATTTACATCACATTTAGCACACAATTCTGGTATCCTTATATCCTTATTACAATATTAATAATTAAATTCACATTTACTGAAAGCCCTCTAAAGTTATTACTTCTCTTCTTAATAAGGGAAGTATTTTAAATTTTAGTTTTCTTATTTTTTTATTCTTTCCCCAACTGAATATTTCTGAATTTATGTACTACTATTCCTTCATCATCAAAATTAGATTTTTCACTGTTTTCATTAATTGAAACACATCTAAAACTACTATTTACTTTTCTCTTTTAATCTTTGGCGATGTGTTTTTAAATGTTATTTTCCAAACCTTACTCTAGCACCTATTGAATTTATTTTCTTAACATTTGTTTTAGTCCTTTCTCAAACATCTGACTTACCACATTCCTTTCCTTCATTTTCAACCCTCAGTACAGTTACTGTCATACTCCTGAAATGTAACATTTTTATCTGTCATCTTTTATTACTTCATCCTCTTTTTCATTAATATCTTTTCCCTTTCCCCCACTTCCTCATTACTTTAAGACATTACAGTACTTTCTACATCATCCTGCTTAATATTATATTGCTTATTCATTTTGCTATCAAACTAAAAATGCCCTTCACTTTTACATATTCCACATTCCATTTTATACTTTTTCATCATATGACCTTTCCCTCGTAATGACTGCATCTTATTTTTGTACACATATCTGATGATAGAAATCCCCACAACAGGTTTTAAGCTTTCCTCATATAATTAATTGTTCCTCTATTACCATCTACATAAATAACACTTGGTAAATGATTTATTACATGTTTTATGTATTTTAAAATAACATTTACTTCCCACACCAATTGTAAAACCCTTTCATCTTTAATTTTTACAGT